>NC_140020.1:20284969-20694969 GCF_964263955.1 Coregonus lavaretus | reverse complement strand
TTTAGTACTACTTTCTTACCTAATTCTAATCTCAAAAATCCATTGCAGGGATGTGAAGTAGTGTATTTATTTTATTTATTTTATTTTTTGGGGGGTAGATCATCTTAATATTGCAGATAGATTGTAACTTCCATCAATGTAATTGTCTGCATCACTTCCAATCCCCCATGTTATATATATATATATATATATATATATATATATATATATATATATATATATATATACATATACATACATAGATACATATATATATATACATACAGTGGGGAGAACAAGTATTTGATACACTGCCGATTTTGCAGGTTTTCCTACTTACAAAGCATGTAGAAAAATCCAGAAAATCACATTGTATGATTTTTAAGTAATTAATTTGCATTTTATTGCATGACATAAGTATTTGATCACCTACCAACCAGTAAGAATTCCGGCTCTCACAGACCTGTTAGTTTTTCTTTAAGAAGCCCTCCTGTTCTCCACTCATTACCTGTATTAACTGCACCTGTTTGAACTCGTTACCTGTATAAAAGACACCTGTCCACACACTCAATCAAACAGACTCCAACCTCTCCACAATGGCCAAGACCAGAGAGCTGTGTAAGGACATCAGGGATAAAATTGTAGACCTGCACAAGGCTGGGATGGGCTACAGGACAATAGGCAAGCAGCTTGGTGAGAAGGCAACAACTGTTGGCGCAATAATTAGAAAATGGAAGAAGTTCAAGATGACGGTCAATCACCCTCGGTCTGGGGCTCCATGCAAGATCTCACCTCGTGGGGCATCAATGATCATGAGGAAGGTGAGGGATCAGCCCAGAACTACACGGCAGGACCTGGTCAATGACCTGAAGAGAGCTGGGACCACAGTCTCAAAGAAAACCATTAGTAACACACTACGCCGTCATGGATTAAAATCCTGCAGCGCACGCAAGGTCCCCCTGCTCAAGCCAGCGCATGTCCAGGCCCGTCTGAAGTTTGCCAATGACCATCTGGATGATCCAGAGGAGGAATGGGAGAAGGTTATGTGGTCTGATGAGACAAAAATAGAGCTTTTTGGTCTAAACTCCACTCGCCGTTTTTGGAGGAAGAAGAAGGATGAGTACAACCCCAAGAACACCATCCCAACCGTGAAGCATGGAGGTGGAAACATCATTCTTTTGGGATGCTTTTCTGCAAAGGGGACAGGACGACTGCACCGTATTGAGGGGAGGATGGATGGGGCCATGTATCGCGAGATCTTGGCCAACAATCTCCTTCCCTCAGTAAGAGCATTGAAGATGGGTCGTGGCTGGGTCTTCCAGCATGACAACGACCCAAAACACACAGCCAGGGCAACTAAGGAGTGGCTCCGTAAGAAGCATCTCAAGGTCCTGTAGTGGCCTAGCCAGTCTCCAGACCTGAACCCAATAGAAAATATTTGGAGGGAGCTGAAAGTCCGTATTGCCCAGCGACAGCCCCGAAACCTGAAGGATCTGGAGAAGGTCTGCATGGAGGAGTGGGCCAAAATCCCTGCTGCAGTGTGTGCAAACCTGGTCAAGACCTACAGGAAACGTATGATCTCTGTAATTGCAAACAAAGGTTTCTGTACCAAATATTAAGTTCTGCTTTTCTGATGTATCAAATACATATGTCATGCAATAAAATGCAAATTAATTTTCTCTCACAGTTGAAGTGGACCTATGATAAAAATTACAGACCTCTACATGCTTTGTAAGTAGGAAAACCTGCAAAATCGGCAGTGTATCAAATACTTGTTCTCCCCACTGTACTTATTATGGACACAGTATGCTTACATTATTAGTTATCTTGTTATTATTTGTTGCTAGTTGTTATTAGTCCCATCCTTCAATTCCATTCAACACCTCCCATCTATCTTTTAACACCATCCATATAGGATTTCTATTTGCCATATATATTTCAACTGTACTGTGATGTCTTACTAAAGTTCTGAACCTTTCTATTCTCATTGTTTCTACAGATTGTGAATTGAAAATACATTGTTTTGCTAAAAGTATTATTATGTTATTGATCAATTGATTGACTATGACTTTTCAGATCACCCAGTAATGCTATCTGCAAGGTTAGCTCCAGGTAAATATTGCAATCCTTTGTCCATTCCTGGACCTGTGTCCAAAAACAAGCTACAAATGGACAGTACCAAAACAAATGATCTAATGATTCTGTCTCTTCGCAGCAAAATCTGCAGAGCTGGGAAGATTGTATCCCCCATATAAATAACATTCTATTGGTTGCAAGAATTTTATAAAATCATTTAAATTGAAAGATTCTACGTTTTGAATCCGGTGTCGTTTTGCAGTTCATAAACACTATGCCATGGGATCGGTACATCAAAAATCTCTTCCCAACTATTTTGCAATCTATATGGGATGGCTGTCAATCATTTGGTCCTTAAATGAAACTGATATACTTTTTTATTTATCACAGTTTTCCTTAACCAATTATGTTCTTTAATGCAAGGCCGACAGACAAGTTCCTTACTTTCTCCCCCTTCCACTTTCCTCTTCCATTTTTGCGGTAAGGCTGCAATTATTTGGTTGTAATTTTGGGTAGAGCAGACATTTCCATATGTTTTTGTTAGCTGCATGTGTGACATAACTCCACCAGTTCTACCGATGATATCATTTGCGAAGATTATACCTTTTTTAAACATTTTGTCAAAAAAAAATTTTTTTTGTCAATTAGTATATTTGAGTTTAACCACAATATTTGTTGCATTATTTGTTGTGTCGTTTCTGGAGGATTAAATTGAAATTGCAACCAACTTTCTATGGCTTGTTTTAGAAATAGTGATATTTGGGAGATGATCTCCTTTTCAAATAACTGAAAAAGGCCATTCTTGAACATTGGGTGAGACAATCTTACTAATTTGCTAGAGAACCAGTTCGGATTAAAGTATAACTTTTGTATGACTGAAGCTTTTAGTGATAGGTCTAATGCTTTAATATTTAATATTTTCTGTCCTCCGAATTCATATTCATTATACAGTGGGGGAAAAAAGTATTTAGTCAGCCACCAATTGTGCAAGTTCTCCCACTTAAAAAGATGAGAGAGGCCTGTAATTTTCATCATAGGTACACGTCAACTATGACAGACAAAATGAGAAAGAAAAATCCAGAAAATCACATTGTAGGATTTTTTATGAATTTATTTGCAAATTATGGTGGAAAATAAGTATTTGGTCAATAACAAAAGTTTCTCAATACTTTGTTGTATACCCTTTGTTGGCAATGACACAGGTCAAATGTTTTCTGTAAGTCTTCACAAGGTTTTCACACACTATTGCTGGTATTTTGGCCCATTCCTCCATGCAGATCTCCTCTAGAGCAGTGATGTTTTGGGGCTGTCGCTGGGCAACACAGACTTTCAACTCCCTCCAAAGATTTTCAATGGGGTTGAGATCTGGAGACTGGCTAGGCCACTCCAGGACCTTGAAATGCTTCTTACGAAGCCACTCCTTCGTTGCCCGGGCGGTGTGTTTGGGATCATTGTCATGCTGAAAGACCCAGCCACGTTTCATCTTCAATGCCCTTGCTGATGGAAGGAGGAATTCACTCAAAATCTCACGATACATGGCCCCATTCATTCTTTCCTTTACACGGATCAGTCGTCCTGGTCCCTTTGCAGAAAAACAGCCCCAAAGCATGATGTTCCCACCCCCATGCTTCACAGTAGGTATGTTGTTCTTTGGATGCAACTCAGCATTCTTTGTCCTCCAAACACGACGAGTTGAGTTTTTACCAAAAAGTTCTATTTTGGTTTCATCTGACCATATGACATTCTCCCAATCCTCTTCTGGATCATCTAAATGCACTCTAGCAAACTTCAGACGGGCCTGGACATGTACTGGCTTAAGCAGGGGGACACGTCTGGCACTGCAGGATTTGACTCCCTGGCGGCGTAGTGTGTTACTGATGGTAGGCTTTGTTACTTTGGTCCCAGCTCTCTGCAGGTCATTCACTAGGTCCCCCCGTGTGGTTCTGGGATTTTTGCTCACCGTTCTTGTGATAATTTTGACCCCACGGGGTGAGAAATTGCGTAGAGCCCCAGATCGAGGGAGATTATCAGTGGTCTTGTATGTCTTCCATTTCCTAATAATTGCTCCCACAGTTGATTTCTTCAAACCAAGCTGCTTACCTATTGCAGATTCAGTCTTCCCAGCCTGGTGCAGGTCTACAATTTTGTTTCTGGTGTCCTTTGACAGCTCTTTGGTCTTGGCCATAGTGGAGTTTGGAGTGTGACTGTTTGAGGTTGTGGACAGGTGTCTTTTATACTGATAACAAGTTCAAACAGGTGGCATTAATACAGGTAACGAGTGGAGGACAGAGGAGCCTCTTAAAGAAGAAGTTACAGGTCTGTGAGAGCCAGAAATCTTGCTTGTTTGTAGGTGACCAAATACTTATTTTCCACCATAATTTGCAAATAAATTCATAAAAAATCCTACAATGTGATTTTCTGGATTTTTTTTTCTCATTTTGTCTGTCATAGTTGACGTGTACCTATGATGAAAATTACAGGCCTCTCTCATCTTTTTAAGTGGGAGAACTTGCACAATTGGTGGCTGACTAAATACTTTTTTTCCCCACTGTATATGATGGTCCAACCGCATTCTGTCTCCTATCAATACTTTTTTTAAACTTTTGGTGCCAACGAGAATGAGATAAGAAAGAAGTCAAGACGCCTAGCTTGATTGAGTCTCTGCCATGTATATCTCACTAGGTCAGGATATTTAAGCCTCCATATATCTACTAGTTCTAATGTATCCATGACATTCACGATTTCCTTAAGAGCATGTGGGTGATTGTTCGTGGTATGATTTCCTTTACGGTCCATTGAGCTATTTAAAACAGTATTATAATCCCCCACCATAATAATATTGTCTTGAATTGCTTGGTGTTGGTGTTTATGTTTTCAACCCAACAATCATAAATCAGAAAGACAGTGCTCTTTGTACAGTATACGCTGAAGGTGTCTGGTCACTTAAGCAAGTATAGTTTCAAAAAGTGTTCCAAAAAGTATACTTTTCTCATGGATGTTGATTCCTTAAATACTGTAAAGCAAAGTCTTTACACTTACACACAGGGAAATATGCACAAACACATATACCAAATACAGAGTAGGGCTGGGAATGGCCAGGGACCTCACAATACGATTTTATCACAATACTTTGGTGCCGATACGATACGTTTTAAGATTCTCACGATTCTATATGTATTGCAATTCGATACTGTGATTTTATTGCGATTTGATGTTCCAAACATACAGTACCAGTCAAAAAATTTGGACACACCTACTCATTCAAGGGTTTTACTTTATTTTTACTATTTTTTACATTCCAGAATAATAGTGAAGACATCAAAACTATGACACATATGGAATCATGTAGTAACCAAAAAAGTGTTAAAAAAATCAAAATCTATTTTATATTTGAGATTCTTCAAAGTAGCCGCCCTTTGCCTTGATGACAGCTTTGCACACTCTTGGCATTCTCTCAACCAGCTTCACCTGGAATGCTTTTCCAACAGTCTTGAAGGAGTTCCCACATATGCTGAGCACTTGTTGGCTGCTTTTCCTTCACCCTGCCGTCCGACTCATCCCAAACCATCTCAATTGGGTTGAGGTTGGGGGATTGTGGAGGTCAGGTCATCTGATGCAGCACTCCATCACTTTCCTTCTTGGTAAAATAGCCCGTACACAGCCTGGAGGTGTGTTGGGTCATTGTCCTGTTGAAAAACAAATTATAGTCCCACTAAGCCCAAACCAGATGGGATGGCGTATCGCTGCAGAATGCTGTGGTAGCCATGCTGGTTAAGTGTGCCTTGAATTCTAAATAAATCACAGACAGTGTCACCAGCAAAGCACCCCCACACCATAACACCTCCTCCTCCATGCTTTACGGTGGGAAATACACATGTGGAGATCATCTGTTCACCCACACCGCGTCTCACAAAGAGGTGTCCTTTAGTAGTGGTTTCTTTGCAGCAATTCGACCATGAAGGCCTGATTCACACAGTCCCCTCTGAACAGTGGATGTTGAGATGTGTCTGTTACTTGAACTCTGTGAAGCATTTATTTGGGCTGCAATTTCTGAGGCTGGTAACTCTAATGAACTTATCCTCTGCAGCAGAGGTAACTCTGGGTCTTCCATTCCTGTGGCGGTCCTCATGAGAGCCAGTTTCATCATAGTGCTTGATGGTTTTTGCGACTGCACTTGAAGAAACTTTCAAAGTTCTTGACATTTTCCGGATTGACTGACCTTCATGTCATAATATGGACTTGCTCTTTTACCAAATAGAGCTATCTTCTGCATGCCCCCCTACCTTGTCACAACACAACTGATTGGCTGAAATTCATTAAGAAGGACAGAAATTCCACACATTAACTTTTAAGAAGGCACACCTGTTAATTGAAATACATTCCACCTCAAAATCAAATCAAATCAAATGTTATTTGTCACATGCGCCGAAAACAACAGGTGTAGACCTTATAGTGAAATGCTTACTTACAAGCCCTTAACCAACAATGCCGTTTTAAGAAAGAATATAACAAATAAAATACAAAAAATACAATATAAAATAATACAAAATAAAAGTAAAAAATAATGAAAGAGCAGCAGTAAAAATAACAATAGTGAGGCTATATTCAGGGGGTACCGGTGGCACCGGTTAGTTGAGGTAATTGAGGTAGATGTAGGTAGAGTTATTAAAGTGACTATGCGTAGATAATAAACAGAGAGTAGCAGCAGCGTGAAAGAGGGGGAGCAATGCAAATAGTCTGGGTAGCCATTTGATTAGATGTTCAGGAGTCGTATGGCTTGGGGGTAGAAGCTGTTTAGAAGCCTCTTGGACCTAGACTTGGCGCTCCGGTACCGCTTGCCGTGCGGTAGCAGAGAGAACAGTCTATGACTTGGGTGACTGGAGACTTTGACAATTTCTAGGGCCTTCCTCTGATACCGCCTGGTATAGAGGTCCTGGATGGCAGGAAGCTTGGCTCCAGTGATGTACTGGGCCTTACGCACTACCCTCTGTAGTGCCTTGCAGTCGGAGGCCGAGCAGTTGCCATACCAGGCAGTGATGCAACCAGTCAGGATGCTCTCGATGGTGCAGCCGTAGAACCTTTTGAGGATCTGAGGACCCATGCCAAATCTTTTCAGTCTCCTGAGGGGGAGTAGGTTTTGTCGTGCCCTCTTCACGACTGTCTTGGTGTGCTTGGACCATGTTAGTTTGTTGGTGATGTGGACACCAAGGAACTTGAAGCTCTCAACCTGCTCCACTACAGCCCCGTCGATGAAAATGGGGGCGTGCTCAGTCCTCTTCTTTTTCCTGTAGTCCACAATCATCTCCTTTATCTTGAAGCTGGTTGAGAGAATGTCAAGAGTGTGCAAAGCTGTCATCAAGGTAAACGGTGGCTATTTGAAGAATCTCAAATATAAAATATATTTTGATTTGTTTAACACTTTTTGGGTTACTACATGATTCCATATGTGTTATTTCATAGTTTTGATGACTTCACTATTATTCTATAATGTAGAAAATAGTCAAATTAAAGAAAAACCCTTGAATGAGTATGTCTGTCCAAACTTTTGACTGCTTGTGTGTTGCTCACCATATGTCTGCTGCAGAGGGACAAGAGAGAGCCATGACAAAAAACTAGTTTTGATCGAATTGGCTCACTATTTAAAAAGAAGATGGAGAACAAGCTATGAAGGAAAAATATTGGAGTTTTAGTGCAGGTTCAGCCAACTAGAGCAAAAATAATATTGCGATATTGTCCAAATTATACGATACGAGATATCATAAAAAATAATATCCCAATATATAACTGTATCAATTTTTCCACCATCACTAATACAGAGGCACATACAAACTATAGTGTGAGCATATGCACCTTGTGTGTGTGTGTGTGTGTGTGTGTGTGTACCTGCTTTTGTCTGCCTGTGTGTGTGTGTGTGTGTTTGTGTTTGCGTTGTGCGCACTCCTGCGTTTCTCAGCCTGTGAGTGTGTGTGTGAGTATCAAGCAGCCCCTCACTCCATCTTGCTGCCTGCTTAATAATCCAGTCACATCTCTTGCTAGCAGGCAGGCAGTAAGGCGCTTTCACTTGCAGGTTTGCTTTGGTTGTCTAATACCCCCTCCTCTTTATGTGTGTGTGTATCTGAACTCGTGCGTGTGTGTTTTAACCTGTGTGTGTCTGCTTGTGTGTGTGTGTGTGCTCCTGTGTGTGTGTATTAGCCCCAATCTTTGTGTCGGGGGTGGGTGGGGGGTTAATAAACCCACTTAGGCTTGGTCCTGATCCGTCAGCCCAGGGCTGGCAGCCCTGCTTTAGCTGGGAGCTGATCTGTGACGGCCTGCCACTCAAAAACCAGCACCACAGAGACGCAGCACAAAGGAGGAGAGGAGAGGGGGAGGAGGAGGGGAGGATGAGCACGAAGAGAGGGGGGAAGAAGCAGGAGAGGGTATCAGTGTTTTTCGTGAGCGTGCTAGCTCTCCCTCTCTCTGGCTGTCTGTTTATCTCGCTCTCCCCCTCTCTCTCTGGCTACATTGCAACATCTCCTCTCAGCTCTCCTCTCAGTTCACTCTCTCTTGGACACACGCTCACGTCTCTCTTCTGAGAAGCAGAGAAAAAGAGGGAGGGGAGGAGGGAAAAGAGGATAGTATCAGTAGTGGGATGAATGACAAGGTTGTGCTGGACTGCTATCACAGTTGAGAGCCCCTGGGAAGCTGAGGTGTGTGTGTGTGTGTGAGAGAGAGAGAGAGAGAGGGAGAGAGAGAGAGATCGGTAGAAGACAAAGTGTTTCAGAGAGTGAAAGACAAGGAGAGACACAGAGACAATCAGAAAGAGAGAGAGAGAGAGAGAGAGCACAGAGAAATGTCATTCTTCATATTTGTCCTTTGTCTGCAGAGGCTGTATCTCTGGACTGCAGCTACTCAACACACAAACACACACACGCACGCACGCACACACACACACACACACACACGCACACAGACACGCACACAGACAAACACACAGACACACAGACACACACACACACACACACACACACACACACACACACAGCCATCCCTCTGAGAGAAGAAGCAGCTATCCCTCTGCTGGTATTTTGTTTGAAGCTACATAAGGTTGGGCCTGGTCTGTGAAAATCAGAATGCTGCTAAAAATGGTGTTGGAAGGCAGCTAGGGGACACTTCCCTCTGGTCTGAAAACTGACGGGGATACTGTAACCACAGGACGGCACCCCTTGCAGGGCAACGTTACACCAAGGACCTCACTCTGTTAATACATGGGAACTAAATATTCCATGACACTCAAGGCAGTGTTAACCCCAGTGTCCTGGCTGAACTCCCAATTCACAGCACGCCACCTAATTATCCCCAGCTTCTTGTTGGCACAACCACTCCTCGGCTCTCTGCTGCCTGTGTGTGGTGAGCGTTCTGGCACAAAATGGTTGCTGTGCATCACCAAGGTGGGCAGTTCAGATTGATGTGGTTAGTAGGGTGAGTTACTTGCATGCATCAGCAGGGTCTCTAACACAAAGAGGCAGAAACAGGGAGAGTGAGGGGGAGACAGAAAAAGAGCAGAGAAGAGAGAGTGAGGGGGAGTGATCCTGAAAGACAAGGGAGAAAAAACAGATAAGAGAAATGATCTAAACTGAGTTGAAGAAGAGATGGGAGGATGAGAGGGAGGAAGCCAGAGAAGAAAAGAGAGGGAGAAGACTTTAAAGCCAACTTTGCTGGGAGAAAGAGCCAGCTCAGCAGTATAGAGTTAGCCCAGGGTTACTGCATAGGGTTCCTCATCAGCACCTTCTGCTGTGAATATCAATGACGCATCGCTGCTACAGCACACCAGCCCCTTCATCATCATCATCATCATCATCATCATTCTAAGGACCTAACACATAACCTCAAGATTATCATCTTCATCTTCCCCAATGCACTAGCCCAAATAATTTGAGCTAACCTCAGCTTTTCCTCTTTACCATCTTCTTCATCATCCTCCTCACCGATGACAAAAGACAACTATTAGCTTGTTTCAACACAGTCATTTTCATCAGTTGTTAGGTGAAGTTCACTGGGCAATGGCAAGGTTTATTGGGCTTCTCTCCCTGACCCATACCCACTTGCCCCTGCCACAGAGTAAAAGGGAGAATAACTATACATGCCTTCCTCTCTCTCTCTCTCTCTCTCTCTCTCTCTCTCTCTCTCTCTCTCTCTCTCTCTCTCTCTCTCTCTCTCTGTCTCTCTCTGTCTCTCACCTCTTTTCCTCTCATCTATCCCTTTTTCCATTTTTAATTACAGAAAAGCAGAGAACTGCAAAAAACCTGCTACTAATTACACAGCCCCTGCCTCTCTCTCCTCTCTCCCTTTCCCCTCAATATGCATCTCTACTCTCTTCCTCTCCTAATTCTATCTCTCTCTTCTCTCTCTTTTTCCCTTCTGAGCTCCATTGGCTCAATGCCAACAGCCTGTGGAATCACTCACTCGCCGCTGAGATGAGGAGGGCACACACACATACACACACACGCACACACACACACACACATGGATACATAATAACTAGAGGGGTTGAATGTGCCGTACACACACTCTCACACACACAAATAAACACACACACACTCTGATGCCACACAAAAATAAAAGCTCAAGCATATGTGTGTGTGTAGTGTGTGTGTGCATAAGCGAGCGTGTGTGAAGGGGCAGGCACGAGGCTGATCAGCTCCCTAATGAGAGAGAACACTAATCATATTTCACACTGACACAAAAACAATCACAACATCTGTATCTGATGCCTGCAACCCTCCTCCTCCTCCCCTCTCCACCTCCTTCCTTCCCTCCCTCTTCACCTCCCTCCCTCCTTCCCTCCCTCTTTAGGATAGAGAGTCTTGGGAATGATGATCATGATGAGTCCACTGAACACCTGAGACAAGATCAACACTGAACAACATATACAAACTCCTTTATCCCAGGTGGCTGCACTGCCACTTTCCCTCCCTCCCTCTCCCTCCTTCTCCTACTCCACCTCCCTCCAGCCGTCTCCCTCCATCTCCTTATCGCTCATTCTCCCTTCTCTCTCTTCCTCTCCCCCTCTATCCCACTCTTGTCCTCTCCATGTCCCTCCTTCTCCCTCTCTCTATCTCAATATAGAGGAGTGTTTTTACTTAAGCTTGGGGGTGGAGGCGACACACTGTAATTTACCCATGGGTAGTCCTATCCATCACACAGACAATGTACACACTCTACTGCCATGCATCACTTGGGTTTGCAGGAGAACTGTAGAACTGTGTATGTATGTGTGTGTGTGTTTGTGTGTGTGTGTGTGTGCGTGCGTGTGTGCGTGTTTGAGAGAGAGAGAGAGAGAGAGAGAGAGAGAGAGAGAGAGAGAGAGAGAGAGAGAGAGAGAGAGAGAGAGAGAGAGAGAGAGAGAGAGAGAGAGAGAGAGAGAAGGGGAGGAGACAAAGGGGAGAAAGGGGAAAAAGGAGAGGTTGTGAGTGAATGAGTAGAGAGAGCTTTAGAATAAAGGGAAAATACAGAGATAAGTTGTTGGAGAACACAGAGCGTATAGAAACAGATCCAGGGAGAGAGTAAATAGAGAGCCCAGAGAAAACAAGAGGAGGGATAGAGAAGTGAAAGCAGATAGAGAGAGCAGATAGAGGAGTGTAGTTGGACAGCAGGAGTGGGTGGTACGCAGAAGCCCCTCTGCTGCAATCAAGGCTCTGTCACCATCTGGACGCCATTTTAAAACCATCAGCTTCAGCTCCCCATGTAAACAAGGGCGCGACCTCAAACATGGCCCCCTCTCTAAATGTCTCCGCTTTTCTGTAATGGACCCGAAATGGCTGACTGTGCGGTAAAGGGGTTACTCTATAATGGAGCCAACATGGCTGACTGTGAGGTACAGGGGTTAGTCTATAATGGAGCCAACATGGCTGACTTTGTGAGATAGGGGTTAGTCGATAATAGAAACCGAAACTTACCTTGATGGTTAAGTTTAGGAATTAATTCTGATACTTTGGTTAAATTTAGGCAACAGTGTTAAATGTAGGCATTCATTCTGAGTGATTAAGGTAAGGGTTAAGGTTTGGGATAGGGTTAAAACTAATCTCGCTTACCAAGGAAGTAAAATTATCTTGGGAAAGTTGTCATTTCCTGTTTTACAAGGATTGTTGACATAATATATATAATATTTGTATCTAAAAGCATAATTGAGAAATACTCCATAATGTTTCAAAGCTACAAAGTAAAACTTGATGTCATATAAAGCTTTACCGCTTGTTCTGTAATATCAGTAGTATTTTGATTTCAATACCCAATTTTCTTACATAATTTATGAACACTGACAAATATAAACATGGAAATTGAAAAATGAACGTTTTAGTAAGCATACTACAGTGAGGGAAAAAGAATTTGATCCCCTGCTGATTTTGTACGTTTGCCCACTGACAAAGAAATGATCAGTCTATAATTTTAATGGTAAGTTTATTTGAACAGTGAGAGACAGAATAACAACAAAAAAATCCAGAAAAACGATTTTAATGAGGGAAATAAGTATTTGACCCCCTCTCAATCAGAAAGATTTCTGGCTCCCAGGTGGCTTTCAGGTAACGAGCTGAGATTAGGAGCACACTCTTAAAGGGAGTGCTCCTAATCTCAGCTTGTTACCTGTATAAAAGACACCTGTCCACAGAAGCAATCAATCAATCAGATTCCAAACTCTCCACCATGGCCAAGACCAAAGAGCTCTCCAAGGATGTCAGGGACAAAATTGTAGACCTACACAAGGCTGGAATGGGCTACAAGACCATCGCCAAGCAGCTTGGAGAGAAGGTGACAACAGTTGGTGCGATTATTTGCAAATGGAAGAAACACAAAAGAACTGTCAATCTCCCTCGGCCTGGGGCTCCATGCAAGATCTCACCTCGTGGAGTTGTAATGATTATGAGAGCGGTGAGGAATCAGCCCAGAACTACACGGGAGGATCTTATCAATGATCTCAAGGCAGCTGGGAGCATAGTCACCAAGAAAACAATTGGTAACACACTACGCCGTGAAGGACTGAAATCCTGCAGCGCCCGCAAGGTCCCCCTGCTCAAGAAAGCACATATACAGGCCCGTCTGAAGTTTGCCAATGAACATCTGAATGATTCAGAAGAGAACTGGGTGAAAGTGTTGTGGTAAGATGAGACCAAAATCAAGCTCTTTGGCATCAACTCAACTCGCCATGTTTGGAGAAGGAGGAATGCAGCCTATGAACCCAAGAACACCATCCCCACCGTCAAACATGGAGGTGGAAACATTATGCTTTGGGGGTGTTTTTCTGCTAAGGGGACAGGACAACTTCACCACATCAAAGGGACGATGGACAGGGCCATGTACCATCAAATCTTGGGTGAGAACCTCCTTCCCTCAGCCAGGGCATTGAAAATGGGTTGTGGATGGTTATTCCAACATGACAATGATCCAAAACACATGGCCAAGGCAACAAAGGAGTGGCTCAAGAAGAGGTACATTAAGGTCCTGGAGTGGCCTAGCCAGTCTCCAGACCTTAATCCCATAGAAAATCTGTGGAGGGAGCTGAAGGTTCGAGTTGCCAAACATCAGGCTCGAAACCTTAATGACTTGGAGAAGATCTGCAAAGAGGAGTGGGACAAAATCCCTCCTGAGATGTGTGCAAACCTGGTGGCCAACTACAAGAAACGTCTGACCTCTGTGATTGCCAACAAGGGTTTTGCCACCAAGTACTAAGTTATGTTTTGCAGAGGGGTCAAATACTTATTTCCCTTATTAAAATGCAAATCAATTTATAACATTTTTGACATGCGTTTTTCTGGATTTTTTTTTTGTTATTCTGTCTCTCAATGTTCAAATAAACCTACCATTAAAATTATAGACTGATCATGTCTTTGTCAGTGGGCAAACGTACAAAATCAGCAGGGGATCAAATACTTTTTTCCCTCACTGTATATACAGGGTCAGTTCCAATACCATATTTACAATGTGCAGGGATACTGGAGTGATAGAGGTAGATACTGTATATATAGGGGTAAGGTGGCTAGGCAACAGGATACAGTGTAGCAGAGTAGCAGCAGCTTGTATGTGAGTGGGTGTGCGTGTGTGTAGAGTCAGTATAAATGTATGTGCATATTATGTGTGAGTGAGAAGATGATGGAGTGAGTGTGTGAGTGTGTAAGGCCCTGTGAGTGTGCATAGAGACAGTCCAAATCTAAAAATAAAAGGGCAATAAAGATACAAGGTTTACTCAGATAGTCAGTGTAGCTATTTTGTTAGCTATTTATCAGTCTTATTGCTTGGGGATAGAAGCTGTTCAAGAGCCTGATGGTGCCAGACTTGATGTACCAGTGCCGCTTGCCGTGCGGAAGCAGAGAGAATAGTCTATGGCTTGGGTGGTTGGAGTCTTTAACGATTTTCCAAGCCTTCCTTCCACACCACCTGATATAGATGTCCTGGATGGCAGGGAGCTTGGCCCCAGTGACGTACTGGGCTGTCCACACCACCCTCTGTAGCGCCATGCGATCGAGGGCGGTACTATTGCCATACCAGGCAATGATGCAGCCAGTCAAGATGCTCTCAATGGTACAGCTGTAGAACCTTTTGAAGATTTGAGGGCCCATGCCAAACTTTTTCAAACTCCTGAGGGGGAAGAGGCACTATCGCGCCTTCTTCGCGACTGTGCGCGAGTGTTTGGGCCATTTTAAGTCTTTAGTGATTTGGACACCGAGGAACTTAATGTTCTCAACCTGCTTCACTGCAGCCCTGTCGATGTGGATGGGGCGGTGCTCACCCCCCAGTTTCCTGTAGTCCACGATCAGCTCCTTGGTCTTACTGACGTTGAGGGAGAGGTTGTTGCTCTGGCACCACACTGCCAGGTCACTGACCTCCTCCCTGTAGGCTGACTCATCGTCGCCGGTGATCAATATATATATATACAGTGGGGAAAAAAAGTATTTAGTCAGCCACCAATTGTGCAAGTTCTCCCACTTAAAAAGATGAGAGAGGCCTGTAATTTTCATCATAGGTACACGTCAACTATGACAGACAAATTGAGAGAAAAAAAATCCAGAAAATCACATTGTAGGATTTTTTATGAATTTATTTGCAAATTATGGTGGAAAATAAGTATTTGGTCACCTACAAACAAGCAAGATTTCTGGCTCTCACAGACCTGTAACTTCTTCTTTAAGAGGCTCCTCTGTCCTCCACTTGTTACCTGTATTAATGGCACCTGTTTGAACTTGTTATCAGTATAAAATACACCTGTTCACAACCTCAAACAGTCACACTCCAAACTCCACTATGGCCAAGACCAAAGAGCTGTCAAAGGACACCATAAACAAAATTGTAGACCTGCACCAGGCTGGGAAGACTGAATCTGCAATAGGTAAGCAGCTTGGTTTGAAGAAATCAACTGTGGGAGCAATTATTAGGAAATGGAAGACATACAAGACCACTGATAATCTCCCTCGATCTGGGGCTCCACGCAAGATCTCACCCCGTGGGGTCAAAATGATCACAAGAACGGTGAGCAAAAATCCCAGAACCACACGGGGGGACCTAGTGAATGACCTGCAGAGAGCTGGGACCAAAGTAACAAAGCCTACCATCAGTAACACACTACGCCGCCAGGGACTCAAATCCTGCAGTGCAAGACGTGTCCCCCTGCTTAAGCCAGTACATGTCCAGGCCCGTCTGAAGTTTGCTAGAGTGCATTTGGATGATCCAGAAGAGGATTGGGAGAATGTCATATGAAACCAAAATATAACTTTTTGGTAAAAACTCAACTCGTCGTGTTTGGAGGACAAAGAATGCTGAGTTGCATCCAAAGAACACCATACCTACTGTGAAGCATGGGGGTGGAAACATCATGCTTTGGGGCTGTTTTTCTGCAAAGGTACCAGGACGACTGATCCGTGTAAAGGAAAGAATGAATGGGGCCATGTATCGTGAGATTTTGAGTGAAAACCTCCTTCCGTCAGCAAGGGCATTGAAGATGAAACGTGGCTGGGTCTTTCAGCATGACAATGATCCCAAACACACCACCCGGGCAACGAAGGAGTGGCTTCGTACGAAGCATTTCAAGGTCCTGGAGTGGCCTAGCCAGTCTCCAGATCTCAACCCCATAGAAAATCTTTGGAGGGAGTTGAAAGTCTGTGTTGCCCAGCGACAGCCCCAAAACATCACTGCTCTAGAGGAGATCTGCATGGAGGAATGGGCCAAAATACCAGCAACAGTGTGTGACAACCTTGTGAAGACTTACAGAAAACGTTTGACCTGTGTCATTGCCAACAAAGGGTATATAACAAAGTATTGAGAAACTTTTGTTATTGACCAAATACTTATTTTCCACCATAATTTGCAAATAAATTCATAAAAAATCCTATAATGTGATTTTCTGGATTTTTTTTCCTCATTTTGTCTGTCCTAGTTGACTTGTACCTATGATGAAAATTACAGGCCTCTCTCATCTTTTTAAGTGGGAGAACTTGCACAATTGGTGGCTGACTAAATACTTTTTTCCCCCACTGTATATATATATATATATATATATATATATATATATATATATATATATATATATATATATATATATATATATATATATAATATACTCTACGGGCATATCAAAGTTCCAGTGTGGGATCTCTGCTAATTTTAAAGTTATGGTCCATTTTATACAGATAAATTGGCATAGTAGGCAATGTAAACAATCACAGCCCTCCTTTAACTTGGATCATCGAACATCCTGAAAATCACCAGCAGAGGGTGACCATTTTGAATCCATTTTCACACTCACTCTGTTGGTAATGCTTACAAATTGGATCATAACTCTAAAAGTAGCAGAGATCCCACTCTGGAACTTATGTCCATAGAGTATACAGTATTATGTTCAACAATATATTGAATAATTAGCCAAATCAAACATTAGTTTTTTCCAATATTCATGTTTATATGTAAGGACATTGTTATTGAATTCAAAATACTAGTCATATTACAGAGCAAGCGGTAAAGCTTCATATGGCACCATTTTTCTTTGTAGCACCTACAGATTAAACGTTATATAGTCTTAAAGGAGGCCGGTGTAAGGCCAAAATGTCATAAATATCCCAATTTTTATATATTATTTCTCAATTATGAGTTTAAATACAAATGTAAAATATATGTCAACAATCCTTCCTCCAAAGGAGCATTCTATGGATTAAATCTTGTGAAAATCCCCAAAATCATGGTTTATTTTTTCCTGGTTTCTTGAGAAATCACTCCATTTCAAATATGTATTATTAGCTCGTTATCCAATAGTCTGGCTTGATAAACCAGCAAGTACACCTCCTTTAACAGTCGAAAGTACAACACAGAGAATGGATTTCTTAGGTCCATCCATCCATTAAAAATAAGTGGCCATCATGAAATGGACATTGCGCTAATGGGAAAGTGCTAATTGCTGTTATTTCAATTAGCATACTGGCATTATCAATGTTACAATACTATGTTTACATGAAAAGGGAAGAGACAATATATACGAGAGAGAAAAGGATAGTGTCAGAGAGAAAAAGAGAGAGAGAGTGGGGAGAGATAGAGATATAGAGAGAGGGAGTGAGAGAGATGGATAGAGAGCGAGAGAGAGAGAGAGAGAGAGAGAGAGAGAGAGAGAGAGAGAGAGAGAGAGAGAGAGAGAGAGAGAGAGAGAGAGAGAGAGAGAGAGAGAGAGAAAGGGATAGAGAGAGAGTTGATGATCTGATACTGAGTCCACACACACCATCACAGGCAGCGGTACGGTAATGACATGGAAATTATATGGTAATGATATGGTAATCTGGCAGAGTTATTCTACTCACCAGAGACAGAGAGGGAGAGGAACTGCCACACGCTGTCCACGTACACACGCACGCACATGCGCACGCACACACACACACACACACACACACACACAGAGAGAGAGAAAGAGAGAGAGAGCACAAACTAACTGACTGAGTGAGAGAATAAAGAGACTATAGGGACGGGAGGTAGGGGAGGTGTGCTATCAAGTTGTAAGAAAGAAGAATGCTGAAAGATGGGGTAGTCAGGATAGTTTGAATGCTCTTCTTAGCAAAGAAGTAAGTGGACTTACAGCCAAAAACAGTGTGTGTTGAGACGAGGGAGCTTTAATTAAAAAAGTCCTGTTTTCAACACAATATAACACCATAGCCCACAACATGAACCACAACACCAGAATTTAGCCTTACCTATGAGCTTGAACTGAAAAAGGTGTTGACCTGCAGGGTTTACTCTAAGTTACCACAGCCACAAATTCAGAATTGGCTACATCGTAAAAATTCATGAAAACAAAAATGTGTTTTTTTGGTCTTAATTTACGATTAGGGTTAGGCATAAGGTTAGCAGTATATTTAACGTTGGGGTTAGGTTTAAAATCAGATTTTAAGAAGATAAATTGTAGAAATGGGCGGTGTTTATGACTTTGTGGCTGTGGTAACTAGTGACGGACCTACTGTAGAGCTCTCTTCTCTCGTCCTGTCTTTTCCTCTTCCTCTCTGAGGATGGCGTGGAGCATATGCCTGTCAGTGCAACAGTGCCACCCTCTGTTCAACTTACACTACTGCAGTATGAGAAGACAACAGATAAGTGGGTAAGATCATCAACTGAGAAAAGTGAAAGGGTGTCCACATTCAATGATAGATCTTTCTGAAATAGACCAGACACACTCACATATGAATATCACTGTCATGACCCTATAATATTGTTGCCTTATGTGTAGAAAAACAAGGTAAATACTTGGTAAGTCCTGTTTACTGAGTCACATTTTATAATAGCTGCTTGTGCCTTTCATTTGAAAACGTACCAGATTTTTTAAGCATAAAGAACTGAAACATATATGAATAATTCCAAACAGACAGAAAACAAACAAGCAACGTTGCCATGCTAGCACCATCGTTCCTCCCAACCAGCCAGCCTCCCAGCTCCTCTAAGTGTGTCAGATTGACAGGTGGGCTATATCCATTCAATATCGCTAGACACACGTTCCTATTCCCTCCCGGCCGCTCCATCCGACGGCTAAATTAACCTTCCGTGCCGACGGGAGGGGTTGTTCAGCGAGGGCCAATCAGCAGGTGATTAGGGCAGGGGTGGGCGGGGTGAAGGGTCACGGCGATGGGGCCATCGCAAGCCTGATTGGTTTCAATCAGTGGCCGGCCGCAGGGACAGCTGGGAACTGAGCCACAGCAGGGCACTAATCAATGCATCCCACAGCGAGGCATTAACGGTCACACACACACAGAGTGATTCGCGCACACACACAAACAGATACACACACAGCGAGGTGTGAGGATTGGAAATAAATAAACAGTCAAAGACAAAAATGGATAAACATTAAATTGAGTAGGCGAACAACCACACACACACACACACAGTCAGGCATACATACATGTCGCAGACACACACACACACACGCACGCACGCACACACGCACGCACACACGCACACACACACACACACACACACACACACACACACACATGCACAATGTATGAGTGTGGCGAAATGAACAATCAAACAAAATAGATACATAAACAGAGAGAAAGAGAGAGGGAGAGACATATGGGGAGCGAGAAAAAAGAGAGGGAGAGAGTGTCCTACACACATTTGATTAGACTTGTTCATTTGTCCACTACAGGATCTGTTACTGGACCATATCATTGGGTGGTGTCGCTCTGTCCTGTAGCCTGCTATTCTATATTACTGACCATTGACTTCCTCTCCAGCTGAGAGTCTGATGATGACCAGGAAAAGGGTGAAAGTTAGTCAGGCTTGTGGAACAGAAACATGGAGTGATGCTGGGTGGAAAACACAGAAAACACAGGATTATCTCTCTCTCTGTATCTCTCGCTCACAACCACAAACAAACAGATGGATGAGTGTGTGGAATGAGGATGACTGATGCCCCCATATGGCATGTGTGTGTGTGTGTGTGTGAATGTGTGTGTGTGTGCGTGTGCGTGTTTGTGCTCCGTCAGAGTCAGTCAATCAGTGACAATGCCATCGTTGTGATGTGATGTGATCCCATTTTCAAGTAACAGGTATTCTAGACCTTTTTTGAGGAAATGAGGGAGGATCTAGACAGGTATTTAACAAGGTAGTTTTCTTCTGGAGAGCTCAGTTAGTTTAGTAACAACCTGCAGAGAATGAGAAGTAAATGGAAAGTAGAGAGATAGAGACAGAGAAATAAGAAGGTGGAGAGGGACATAGAACAAGATAAGAGGGGAAAACGCAGGGACAGAGAGAGACAGAAGTAGCAATAGAAGAGTAAAAGAAAGGAGCAGGAGAGCGAGACACGGGGACAGCAGATAGTTTAGCGGTTAAGAGTGTTGGGCCAGTAACCTAAAGGTCGCTGGTTCGAATCCCCGAGCCGACTAGGTGAAAAGTCTGTCGATGTGCCCTTGAGTGAGACGCTTAACCCTATTTGCTCCTGTAAGTCGCTCTGGATAAGAGCGTATGCTGTTTTACTAGTTTTAGTCTATGGTGACCACGTTGAGTTAATGGAGGCTGCTAGAGCCCCTGGTGATATCATCATTGGGGGACAGTTCCCCATCCACGAGAGCGTCCACATCAGCACAGAGCAAGACGGCAGTCAGACAAGAGTGTGTGACAGGTAAGCATGCATAGTATACTGATGTCTATTGTGTTGGAAGATGAACACATGAACCATCACTATCAACTTAGGATAACGTGTGTGTGTGTGTGTGTGTGTGTGTGTGTGTGTGTGTGTGTGTGTATGTCTCAGGTCATTACCAACACCACGGGGAAGTACCATCCTGCCTTCGAGATGATGGTCATCCTAATCTCTGCCTATGGCATCCTATTCTGTCACTTCCTGACAAAGCGCTACATCATCCTTTTCAAGAAGGAAGCGAACACACAAGGTGCCTTCCAGAGGGAGCTTTGGAGCTTCAAATCCAGGGACGTACTTACCGAGAGCTTGGAGACAAGGAATAACTCTCTGGTGGGATCGGGAGGGTTGGAGAACCTAGGCCTGAAGCCGGAACACCCCCTCGCTCCTTATTCTACCTTGCGAGGAAAACGATACTGAGCCTTTTTCTATAATGTTTTAAGAGTTGGAGAACACATTGGGATTGATTTTAGACCATTCCTCAATGCAGAATCTTTCCAGATCCTTGATATCCTTCGTCTGCGCTTATGGATTGCTCTCTTCAATTCAAACCACAGGTTTCCAATGGGGTTCAAGTCTGGAGACTGAGATGGCATTATAATCATCATGAGGACAAGGATTCCATGAACGCCCCCTCGCTCCTTATTCCTCAGATGGTACCAGAGAGCAGTCTCTGTCCAAGCACACTACGGAACAATGAGATCATGAAGCTAAGAGAGGCCCATAAGGTCTGCAAGAGATATGACAGTGTGCCGTGATGTGTACGATGGGCTGGAAGCATTGAGGACCCCATTTGAAGTATGAAATCAGCAACAAACTAAAAAACATTTACATGGGGGTGAGCTATTCCTTTAAGACAATCATAAACACAGTGGGGTCCAAAATTGACACCCTTGATAAAGATGAGCAAAAATGACTGTATAAAATAAATAATTCAAATAGCTATATTGTATGCTAAATGAATTGGTAAATTATATTATTTTATACTAATACAATTGTTCAAAGAAAGAGATTTTATTTAACAAGTAATAATTATTTTTCTCAATAAGGTAGGGATCAAAATTGACACCCCTGTTTTCAATACCTTTCAATGCCTCACCTATAATAATAATAATGGCACTCCTCAATGCAAAATCTTTCCAGACCCTTGGTTTCCTTCGTCTGCGCTTATGGATTGCCCTCTTCTGTCACGTTCGATCATAGATGGGTCAGACCAAGGCGCAGCGTGATATGCATACATGTTTATTTGAACCGAATAAACAACGACAAAACAACAAACTAAACGAAACGTGAAGTCCAAGGTACACAAAACAAACCTCACACGGAACAAGATCCCACAACCCACTAGTGCCAATAGGCTGCCTAAGTATGGTCCCCAATCAGAGACAACGAGCGACAGCTGCCTCTGATTGGGAACCACACCGGCCAACATAGATCTAGACATACTAGACTATAAACATAGATCTACACCACATTGAAAATCACACCCTGACTCAACAAATAAGAGTCCCTAGAGTCAGGGCGAGCCCTTTACTTAACAGTGTAGGGGCCGGGTGGGCATTCCGCCTCGGAGGCGGATCCGGCTCTGGGTGTGACAACCACCTATTCTCCGCCTCCCTGTTGCGTCCCTGGTCTGGTCTGGACCTCGGCGCGCTGCTTCCCCTCTCCTTCCTCCCACTATACTCCAAGCCCTGTCTGGACCCTGGTGTGGGAGACCCCGAACCTGGAGAGGGGTTGACGTCTGGGTCTGGACTGGAGCCGCTGACCGGAGCTGGACCGAGCACCGGTGGAGCGGACTGCTCAGGTTCCGGACTGGAGCCGCTGTCCGGAGCTGGACTGGGCACCGGTGGAGCGGCCTGCTCTGGCTCCGGAGTGGAGCCGCTGACCGGATCTGGACAGGACCCCGGTGGAGCGGACTGCTCTGGCTCCGGAGTGGAGCCGCTGACCGGAGCTGGATCAGGCACCGGTGGAGCGGACTGCTCTGGCTCCGGAGTGGAGCTGCTGACCGGAGCTGGACTGGACCCCGGTGGAGTGGACTGCTCTGGCTTCGGACTGGAGCTGCTGACTGGTGCCGGACCAGGCACCGGTGGAACGGGCACGGGCCGTGCCGGACTGGACACACTCACCACTGGTCTGGTGCGAGGAGCAGGCATGGGCCGAACCGGACTAGGAACATGCACCACTGGCTTGGTGCGAGGAGCAGGGACAGGCCGGGCCGGGCTGGGAACACGCACCACTGGTTTGGTGCGAGGAGCAGGAACAGGCCGGGCCGGCGACACGCACCACTGGCTTGGTGCGAGGGGCATGAACGGGCCCGGGCCGGGCTGGCGACGCGCACCACTGGCTTGGTGCGAGGAGCAGGAACGGGCTGGGCCTGGCTGCGAAGGCGGACTGGAGGTCTGGAGCGGAGAGCTGGCACAACCCGTCCTGGCTGGCTGCCCACTTTCGCACTACACGTGCGGGGCGCTGGCACAGGACGCACTGGGCTGTGCACACGCACTGGCGATACAGCTCGTAGAACTGGCGCAGGATATGCGGGACCGAGGAGGCGTACTGGAGACCAGGAGCATTGAGCCGGCACAAAAAGTCCTAGCTGGATGCCCATCTTCGCACGGCACGTGCGTGGTGCAAGCACAGGACGTACAGGACTGTGCCGGCGCCCAGTCATACGCCTTCTCACGTGAGTATGGGGAGTTGGCT
Source organism: Coregonus lavaretus (assembly GCF_964263955.1). NCBI lineage: Eukaryota > Metazoa > Chordata > Actinopteri > Salmoniformes > Salmonidae > Coregonus > Coregonus lavaretus. The sequence continues at coordinate 20,671,580 of NC_140020.1, read as the reverse complement.
CTGCTCTAACCCTAGGCTCCGCCAACCACCCCGTGTGCCCCCCCAAAAAAATGTTCTTGGGGCTGCCTCTCGGGCTTCCTCCTCGACCGGCCTCCTCCGTGTTGCCGTTGCTCCTCTCCTGCCTGGGCATCTACCTTAGCCCATGGTCCTTTCCCCGCAAATATCTCTTCCCATGACCACAACTTGCCCACCTGTGACATGGCCCTTCGCTCCGCCTGGGCACGCTGCTTGGTCCTCGTTTGGTGGGATCTTCTGTCACGTTCGTTGAAGGACTGGTCGAACCAAGGCGCAGCATGATATGCATACATGTTTATTTGAACCGAATAAACAACAACAAAACAACAAACTAAACGAAACGTGAAGTCCAAGGTACACAAAACAAACCTCACACGGAACAAGATCCCACAACCCACTAGTGCCAATAGGCTGCCTAAGTATGGTTCCCAATCAGAGACAACGAGCGACAGCTGCCTCTGATTGGGAACCACACCGGCCAACATAGATCTAGACATACTAGACTATAAACATAGATCTACACCACATTGAAAATCACACCCTGACTCAACAAATAAGAGTCCCCAGAGTCAGGGCGTGACATCTTCAATTCAAACCACAGGTTTTCAATGGGTTTCAAGTCCGGAGACTGAGATGGCCATTGCAAAATGTTCATTTTGTGGCCAATTAACCATTTCTTTGTGGATTTTGATGTGTGCTTGGGGACAGTTATTGTCTTGCTGGAAGATCCACTTGCGGCCAAGTTTCAGCCTCCTGGCAGAGGCAACCAAGTTTTTGGCAGAAATGTCCTGGTACTGGGTAAAGTTCATGATGCTGTTGACCTGAACAAGGGCCCCAGGACCAGTGGAAGCAAAATAGCCCAATAACATATTTTACAGTAGTATGGTGTTCTTCTTTTAAGCTTATACAATCTCAATTCGACACCAAACCCACCACTGGTGTGTGTGTGGCCAGGGCTTTATTTTCATGTCATCCAACAAATGTAAACGCCTGGAGTTTGCTAAACGACATTGGCATTTGGATTGGAACCGGTGCTTTGGTCAGATGACATGAATAAGTTTTGCCCAACCTAGATCGAGGCACAGACACGGTCTCAATGGTCTCAATGGAGATACAGTTGAAGTCGGAAGTTTACATACACCTTAGCCAAATACATTTAAACTCAGTTTCTCACAATTCCTGACATTTAATCCTAGTAAAAATTCCCCGTCTTAGGTCAGTTAGGATCACCACTTCATTTTAAGAATGTGAAGTGTCAGAATAATAGTAGAGAGAATTATTTATTTAAGCTTTTATTTCTTTCATCACATTCCCAGTGGGTCAGAAGTTTACATACACTCAATTAGTATTTGGTAGCATTGCCTTTAAATTGTTTAACTTGGGTCAAATGTTTCGGGTAGCCTTCCACAAGCTTCCCACAATAAGTTGGGTGAATTTTGGCCCATTCCTCCTGACAGAGCTGGTGTAACTGAGTCAGGTTTGTAGGCCTCCTTGCTCGCACACGCTTTTTCAGATCTGCCCACACATTTTCTATAGGATTGAGGTCAGGGCTTTGTGATGGCCACTCCAATACCTTGTTGTCCTTAAGCCATTTTGCCACAACTTTGGAAGTATGCTTGGGGTCATTGTCCATTTGGAAGACCCATTTGCGACCAAGCTTTAACTTCCTATCTGATGTCTTGAGATGTTGCTTCAATATATCCACATCATTTTCCTGCCTCATGATGCCATCTATTTTGTGAAGTGCACCAGTCCCTCCTGCAGCAAAGCACCCCCACAGCATGATGCTGCCACCCCCGTGCATCACGGTTGGGATGCTGTTCTTCGGCTTGCAAGCCTTCCCCTTTTTCCTCCAAACATAACGATGGTCATTATGGCCAAACAGTTCTATTTTTGTTTCATAAGACCAAAAAGTACGATCTTTGTCCCCATGTGCAGTTGCAAACCGTAGTCTGGCTTTTTTATGGCGGTTTTGGAGCAGTGGCTTTTTTCTTGCTGAGCGGCCTTTCAGGTTGTATCGATATAGGACTCGTTTTACTGTGGATATAGATACTTTTGTACCTGTTTCCTCCAGAATCTTCACAAGGTCCTTTGCTGTTGTTCTGGGATTGACTTGCACTTTTCGCACCAAAGTACGTTCATCTCTAGGAGACAGAACGCGTCTCCTTCCTGAGCGGTATGACGGCTGCGTGGTCCCATGGTGTTTATATAATAATAATAATATAATACGCCATTTAGCAGACACTTTTATCCAAAGCGACTTACAGTCATGTGTGCATACATTTTTACATATGGGTGGTCCCGGGGATCGAACCCACTACCCTGGCGTTACAATCGCCATGCTCTACCAATTGAGCTACAGAGAACCACTTGCATACTATTGTTTGTACAGATGAACGTGGTACCTTCAGGCGTTTGGAAATTTCTCCCAAGGATGAACCTGACTTGTGGAGGTCTACACATTTTTTCTGAGGTCTTGGCTGATTTCTTTTGATTTTCCCATGATGTCAAGCAAAGAGGCACTGAGTTTGAAGGTAGGCCTTGAAATACATCCACAGGTACACCTCCAATTGACTCAAATGATGTCAATTAGCCTATCAGAAGCTGCTAAAGCCATGACATCATTTTCTGGAATTTTCCAAGCTATTTAAAGGCACAGTCAACTTATGTATGTAAACTTCTGACCCACTGGAATTGTGATACAGTGAATTATAAGTCAAATAATCTGTCTGTAAACAATTGTTGGAAAAATTACTTGTGTCATGCACAAAGTAGATGTCCTAACCGGCTTGCCAAAACTATAGTTTGTTAACAATACATTTGTGGAGGGGTTGAAAAACGAGTTTTAATGACTCCAACCTAAGTGTATGTAAACTTCCGACTTCATCTGTAGGTCCGGTCAGCCAGATACAGTAGGTCTGGTCGGCTTGCCCACCAGACAGGTCCGGACAGCCAGATAGGTCCGATCGGCCGGCAAGACAGGTCCGGTCAGCCGTCCGGCTGGCCAGATAGGTCCGGTCGGGCTGGACGGTCGACCAGATAGGTCTGGTCAGCCGGCCAGATGGTTCAGCAGGCCAGATATGTGTCCCTGCCGGCCTTATAGTTCCGATCAGCCGGCTGATCGGCCAGATAGGTGCAGCCGGCCGACCGCACCTATCTTGCCGGCCGGTCAGCCGCACCTATCTGACCGGTCAGCCGGCAGGCCACATAGGTCCGGTCGGCCGGCCGGCCAGATAGGTCCGGTTGGTCGACCAGATAGGTACGGTCAGCCTGCCGGCCAGATAAGTCCGGTCAGGTTGGTCGGGTAGATAGGTCAGGTCAGCCGGCCAGATAGTTCCGGTCGGGCAGCCAGATAGGTCCAGTCAGCCGGACAGATAGGTCTGTCGAGCCGGCCGGCCAGATATGTAGGTCCAGCTGGGCGATCAGATACAGATGGTCAGCCAGATAGGTCTCGATAGGTCCGGCCAGATAGGTAGGCCAGTCAGATAGGTTCTGTCGGCCGGGCAGATAGCTCCGGCCGGCCAAATAGGTCCGGCAGGCAGGCCAGATAGGTCCAAGTAGGTCAGGTCTGGTCGGCCAAATAGGTATCAGATATGTCCGGCCGGCCAGATAGGTCTAGTCAGCTGGCCGAACAGATAGCTCCGTCCGGCCGGCGTGCCAGATAGGTCTGGTCGGCAGGCCAGCCAGCCAGATAGGTCGGTCCAGGTGGCCAGATAGGTCCGGCAGGCCAGATAAGTCCGGTTGGCCAGATAGGTGGGCCGGCAGGCCAGATAGGTCCGGTCGGCCGGCAGACCTGAAATTTGATCAGTGGCGAACATTTTTTGCGAGAACATTGCCGGCCAGATAGGTCTCGTCAGAAGGCCAGATATGTAGGTCCGGCCAGCCGGCCAGATAGGTCCGGTCGACCGGCCAGATATGTAGGTCCGGCCGGCAGGCCAGATAGGTCAGGTCGACCGGCCAGATATGTCGGTCCGGCCAGCAGGCCAGATAGGTCAGGCCAAATGGGTCAGGCCTGCCGGCCGGCCAGACATGTAGGTCCGGACATCAGGCAAGATTGGTTCCGGTCGGCCGGCAGACCTGAAATTTGCTCAGTGGCAAACATTTTTTAGAGAACATTGCCAGATAGGTCCGGTCGGCCGGCTAGATATGTCTCTAAAGCGGTGGAAACGCGTTCTCTGGAGTGTTGAATCACGCTTCACCATCTGGCAGTCCGACGGACAAATATGGGTTTGGCGGATGCCAGAAGAACGCTACCTGCCCAAATGCATAGTGCCAACTGTAAAGTTTGGTGGAGGAGGAATAATGGTCTGTGGCTGTTTTTCATGATTCGGGCTAGGCCCCTTAGTTCCAGTGAAGGGAAATCTTAACGCTACAGAATACAATGACATTCTAGACGATTCTGTGCTTCCAACTTTGTGGCAACAGTTTAGGGAAGGCCTTTTCCTGTTTCAGCATGACAATGCCCATGCTCAAAGCGAGGTCCATTTTCTTTTTTCTTTTTTTTCCACCTTTATTTAGCCAGGTAAGCCAGTTGAGAACAAGTTCTAATTTACAACTGCGACCTGGCCAAGATAAAGCAAAGTAGTGCAGTAAAAACAACAACAACACAGAGTTACATATGGAATAAACAAAACGTACAGTCAATAACACAATAGAAAATCTATATACAGTGTGTGCAAATGTAGTAAGTTATGGAGGTAAGGCAATAAATAGGCCATAGTGCAAAATAATTACAATTATAATTTAGTATTAACACTGGAGTGATAGATGTGCAGAAGATGATGTGCAAATAGAGATACTGGGGTGCAAATTAGCAAAATAAATAACAATATGGGGATGAGGTAGTTGGGTGGGCTAATTACAGATGGGCTGTGTACATGTGCAGTGATCGGTAAGCTGCTCTGACAACTGATGCTTACAGATAGTGAGGGAGATAAGTGTCTCCAGCTTCAGAGATTTTTGCAGTTTGTTCCAGTCATTTGCAGCAGAGAACTGGAAGGAATGGCGACCAAAGGAGGTGTTGGCTTTGGGGATGACCAGTGAGATATACCTGCTGGAACGCATACTACGGGTGGGTGTTGCTATGGTGACCAATGATCTAAGATAAGGCGGGGATTTGCCTAGAAGTGATTTATAGATGACCTGGAGCCAGTGGGTTTGGCGACGAATATGTAGTGAGGGCCAGCCAACGAGAGCATACAGGTCACAATGGTGGGTAGTATATGGGGCTTTGGTGACAAAACGGATGGCACTGTGATAGACTACATCCAATTTGCTGAGTAGAGTGTTGGAAGCTATTTTGTAAATGACATCGCCGAAGTCAAGGATCGGTAGGTTAGTCAGTTTTATGAGGGCATGTTTAGCAGCATGAGTGAAGGAGGCTTTGTTGCGAAATAGGAAGCTGATTCTAGATTAAACTTTGGATTGGAGATGCTTAATGTGAGTCTGGAAGGAGAGTTTACGGTCTAACCAGACACATAGGTATTTGTAGTTGTCCACATATCCTAAGTCAGACCCGCCGAGAGTACTGATTCTAGTCGGGCAGGCGAGTGTAAGAAGCGTTCGATTGAAGAAATGGTTTGTCATGGTCGATGTGGAAGAACTTCACTGGCCTGCACAGAGCTCTGACCTCAACCCCATCAAACGCCTTTTGGATGAATTGGAACGCTGACTGAAACCAGGCCTAATCGCCCAACATCAGTGCCCGACCTCACTAATGCTCTTGTGGCTGAATGGAAATAAGTCCTTGCAGCAACGTTCCTACATCTAGTGGAAAGCCTTCCCAGAAGAGTGGAGGCTGTTATAGCAGCAAAGGGGGGACCAACTCCATATTAATGCCCATGATTTTGGAAAGAGATGTTCGACGAGCAGGTGTCCACACACTTTTGGTCATATGTATGTCAAACAGGTGAGAACGTTCTGATAGAGAAATATACAAATAGACAATTATCGGTGTTATACGTGGTTAGTATGGAATGGCTAGCTCAATGTTTAACTTTTCTATCTACAACTTTCTTAACTGCAAGCCAGTGTTAAGTTCAGATGATGTGGGATTTAACCCCTTCTTGTCCTGTCTGCAGAGCCAGGCGTATGCGTTTGAGTACGGAGCCATGTACGGGTGGACCCTGTGTGTGTTCACTGTCATCATGGCCTACAGCATCATCTGCCCTGTCATAGAGCCTTTCGGTGAGTTATGGGCTACACACAGACACGCCCACACTACTGACCTTGCCCTAATGTTAGATTTCCTCTCCTCTGTGTGTCCAGGTCTGCTGTACCTGATGCTGAAGCATCTAGTGGACAAACACAACCTGTACTTTGCCTACCTGCCCACCCGCCTGGACAAACAGGTGTACCTGGGAGCTGTCAATCAAGCCCTGGCCGTGCCCATCCTCTGCCTTATCTGGCTCTATTTATTCTCCGTCCTCCGGACAGGTAACACCCACGCCTGGATAATTGAGCTCTCATACACGGGAGGCTTACTTACCTATGTCTCTTCCTTTTCTAACTTGGTTGTTTCCCTGTACGTACCTGCTCATGTTAAATTTTTTTTTTTTTACTTATCCTCCCATTTCTTCTGTTGTGTGTGTTGGGGTCAGGGTTCATGGCGAACACATCTCTCTTCACGCTGGTGGTCCTGTGTGTGACCATCTGCATCTGCATCAGCTACACCTGCTTTGGACACTTCAAGTAGCTCAGCCTTCGCAACTTCAAGGTCAGCTGTGTTTCGTTGTTGTGTGTGTGTGTTTGTATCTGTTAGACACTAACAGTTCCTGTTGTAGCGCAGGGATGCAAACTCGTCGCTTGTCCACGATATTCACCGCTTTGATCTCAAAATAGGCCATCCACTTGAATCGTGCAGAAACGAAGAATCGAAATCATTGACTGAGCACAGAATGCATCCCTACACGTCCTGCAAAAAGAATATCAAACAAAGAGTTCAGCATGTGATGTCAGATATGTCATATCAGAATGAGTGCTTCTTGGGCAGGTTCTGTTTCTCCATGCCACAAACTGGGGGGCTGTGCGCACTCTGAGATGCTGACTACACTGGGCACACGCGTGTGTCCGTGTGCGCCATCCAGTGGCGGCTCCTGAAAAAATTCTCAGGAGGGGCAATTTCTCTGATGATTTAGGTGACCTACACACATTTTTAAAAAGATATGTCCAGCAACAACATGAAGACAGGGGCAGCATATAAGTCAATACCAGAAGCATTTATTGACTGATCTCAAAAGTGTTGGCTTACAAAAGCAAAATAAGTTATCACAGTAAAAATAATCAAGGGTGTTCTTTCACATTCCTCAACACTGCATAAACAATATGTATGGCTTTGTAAAAATGAACAACCATATTCTGGCCAATTGTATAGATTTGTAAATATGAACAACCATATTCTGGCCAATTGTATAGATTTGTAAAAATGAACATGAACAGATTTTTTATTTTTTTGAATGGCAGTACCTTTCAAACATGTCTGCTTGCAGTAAGGTAGCACTCACAAGGTGGCCAGAGAAAGAGAACCTTTCTTTGGTGTGATCCAGGATGGTGTTGCAGACCTCTTCAGACAGCCTCTGCTTCTCCTCTTCTCTCAAAGCTGTTCTGGGTCTTTTGGCTCCTGTTGCTTCTTGCAGCTGCTGTTGAGAGGAGTCCCTGAAGGCAAACAGACCAATGTGTTTGTTGGCTTTGTACAGTATTGTTGTCTATGTGATGCACAGGTATATGCAATGTATCCATGTATAGTACAAATACTTCAGTTCCACTTAAAATGGGCAGGGATGCATAAAGTCTTTAGTGTTTAAGTTAGCCTTTGTGTCTCACATAGCCTGGATGTTCAGCACAGTATACAGTGGTGCTCATAAGCTTATGATCCCATGCTAAAGTTGACTAAAAAGAGGAATAAAAAAGAAAAGAAAATTGGTGTCCTTAAAGGTTGGATTTTCCAACTTTTTTAATTAAGTCATTAAGATCAATTTCCAAAAGATGATTTTTTTATTTTTTTATTCCTCTTTTTAGTCAGCTTTAGAATGTGTTCATACACTTATGAGCACCACTGTACAGTACACATAGTATATAAAATAAGATAGATTACACCACTGGCCATATATAATGACAATAATGTAATTTCAAACACAAATGCAGTCTCCTTTCATGCATACATTTTCAAATAAAGCTCTGCTTTGAGAAAGATCGAATGATATTGTTTAATCTTTATCTTACCTTATGGCCTGCACACTGCTTGCGAAGCTGTCGAGGGCACGTTTGATAAAGACAGCATCGATGTCCTTATTCTGTAGCTTCTGGTACGGTGGGCTGGTCAAATGAACCCAATGAACCCGTCCGGATGGCTTCAAAACATTCTATGAGGTCGTCTCGATTCTCGTAGACAGTGTTCACGACTCTGCTGTTGCTAACCTCATCGTTGTGGTGGCGGACAGCTAGCCTGTATCCCTCATCCAGTTGAGTGGCAATATTCACTCTCACCAAAGCAGACAATCTCAAACAGCTATCAATGTGGGTCTTTGACAGCTCATTTTTCTTAATCTTTTCTGAAAGATGGTGCATGTCGGTTACACCAGTCGCTGTCCAAGCGTTGCTGTCTGCCGTTCATGGTTACGTTACGTTACGTATGACGAAAGCGCGTAAGTGCAAGCCCTCAGACACCCATAGAGAATGTATTGAAAGCGCAGAAATTTGAAAAAAAAATATTTTACATTAGAGGCTATGAGAGACTTCTGGGCGATTTTCAACCTGACTGAAATCGCCCCAAAACGGGCGGGGACATTTGAAGCACGACTTTAGCCTGATTGGACATTTAGTGGCTGGCAGATCAGACGTGAACACTGAACTACTGTTGCCATGATATAATTGATTAGAAAAAAAATCCCTTCCTTTTCCCGTTTGGCAGTGCGTCGCCCATTTCGCCCTATTGAACACACCGCCCATGGCGCCATCGCGTGCGCATGTTGATTTTGTCCATCCACACCAGAGGCGATCAGGACACTCGGGTTAAAATATAAAAACAAACTCTGAACCAACTATATTAATTTGGGGATAGGTCGAAACACTTTTTTTTTTTTTTTTGTCATTTAGCAGACGCTCTTATCCAGAGCGACTTACAGTTAGTGAGTGCATACATTTTCATACTGGTCCCACGTGGGAATCGAACCCACAACCCTGGCGTTGCAAACGCCATGCTCTACCCAATGTTTATATCCCAGGACAATTTAGCTAGCAACAGCAAGTTTATGAAACATTCATGGACGGTTAGCTAGCTAGCTTGCTGTTGCTAGCTAATTTGTCCTGGGATATAAACATTGGGTGGTTATTTTACCTGAAATGTACAAGGTCCTTTGTAGAATATCGACCCATTTTGGGTCACACAAAATCCTGAGTTCTCTACACGGACAATAATTAATTATTAATACACAGATAAAAGGGGAAACCTAGTTAGTTTCTAGTAATCTCTCGTAGTTCAGTCTTCTTCTTCTGTATATTTTAAATGGCATTTGCAACCAACTTTAAGGTGCATTACTGCAACCAACTGGACTGGCGTGTGGACCTCATTCATCTTTCAATCACCCACGTGGGTATATGCTCCTAAAATCCAATGAGGAGATGGGAGAGGCAGGACTTGCAGAAGTTCTATTTTAGCGACTGGCTACGCAGACGCACGTTGACGCGCACGAGCCATTTGGATTAAATGAATGAATAACATGTATGTGTACATTTATTTTGCAAAGCTCGCTCACGCAATGCGGCCGGTATGGTCAGCATGTGAGTGAAGTGCTGAAATATTCATTTTTTTTTAAGCACACAGGTATAGAAGTTGGTCGGATTTACCAGAAAGTCTACTAAATTGTAACTTTTCCTTGCGTTTCTTGGCTATTTACATCGTTTTGTTCAAACGTTAGGTTATCTTTCAATGTAAGTTTGTGTTTGATGCACACGCTAGGTTATTTTTCAGTGTAAGTTTGTGTTTGATGCACACACTAGGTTATTTTTCAATGTAAGTTTGTGTCTGATGCAACTGCTTGCCAAGAGATTTCAGAGATTCTCCACCATTACCACGGCAACCTCCCGCCCTTAAAGGGGGAGCTGAACATTTTTGTCTCACCTAAGTGACTCATATTTGAGGGTACATTATGCCTGATTGAGCATGGAATACTCCAAAAAAACGTTTATTCATGAACTTTTAGTCCTGTCTTATCATCAAAGCACTCTTCCTCAAATACTTTCATTGTGCTCCTGTACTCCTTGTAAAAAATGTCAGCAAAGAGCCCTGTATAATAATGTTTATGTACATGAGCTATTGTATTTTAACACTGTTAACACTGAAAACACCTAGCAATGAATTAAAGATATGAGACAGGATTTGTGTTTTACTTTTCTTTATGCACCTCTATAGAACAACTTGTCAGATGCAGGTGCATTGAAGACTGATGTCTTCCTGTCTGGGTAGACTGAGATTATCATTATATGTCATGATAAACCTTAAACCCAGAACAAAGAGCCCAACTCCCCCTTACCCCAGGACACTATTTTAAAATGTGTACTATGTGTATTATATACTTGTTATTCGCTGAAAATAAGCAAATGTTCTTGCACTTGGAATTCTGGCGCGTTTCCGTAAATAAAAAAACCAGCTTGCATCTTTGGTATCTGTAGGTAAAGGAGGATGAGGATGCCGTGGATTGATTGGCAGACAGCATCATGGTCAGTAACAGCTTTATTCCTTCATCATTAATTTATTGAGGGAAGCTCAAATCTGTCTTGAAGGGGAGAAGCAATATGGTGTAACCCCTCACCTAGTTCTGCCCAGTTCTCTCGGCTAAAGACTATCCAACACCAAGACAATTTTGCCAAAAAGTGCCTTTATAGCTTAACGTGGTTTAAAACTGACATGTTAAAGACCACCCCAGAGTGCATTTCCAGTTTGCTCTTGATATCCAGGATGCCAGAATAGAAGGCATTTTGTTTCTCTGACCGACAGAGGGCACTCTTGTTGCACACTAAACCAGGGCCTTTCAAATCTGGACCTCAAGGTCTGCAGTACTGCTGCTTCTCATCCTTCCACTCTAATATTTACCAGAGTACCCCAGAACTAGACTGAACAACCTTTCTTCTACAGCAACCTTACATTTTAAAGAAAAAAAAAGAAAAAACATTTCAAATGTAGAAAATCTTACCATAGTGCACCTGTGATTGATTATCTATTACATCATTGTTACTGTAGTTAAGAAGCTTAACTTGCCTGTTTAAAAGTATTATGCATAGGATAGGAATGATACTGTCAAGATTTTTTGGAATAACTAACCAATAGCTTTTCATAATACTTTGCACATACAGTAGGTACTCTAAATGGAAATCAAGTTTTAAAGTTTTAAAGAGTTTTTACAAATACTTATCGTATTATTGAACAAGGACCTTTTCTTTCGTTGACTGATCATGTTTTACAAATGTTTTATATTAAGCTGATATTGAACATAACATTGATTTTAAATTGTTATCAGACTTTTGACCCTGACAAAATCTCTCATGAATTGAGAGATGACAATTGATTATAAATGAGAGTATTTGTGTGCATATAAATGTCATAGAACTTTTCAGTGTTAAATAGATTGCTTTGACCTCTTTGAAATGTGAAATGGTTAATACATTATGAGCTTTTGTTGATAATTGAAGAGTTTATTTCCAAAACGCTATATCCACCAATTTTTCACATTTATGTTTTTTATTATCATAAATGATTGCTTATGTGTTCCTTCATGAGTGTGTAAAATATTACTGTTCTCAGATTTTTTTTTGGGCTGGATGTCCTTTCTTGATACACACAGGAAACTGTTGAGCGTGAAAAACCCAGCAGCATTGAAGTTCTTGACACAATCCAGTGCGCCTGGCACCTACTACCATACCCCGTTCAAAGGCACTTAAATATTTTGTCTTGCCCATTCACCATCTGAATGGCACACATACACAATCTACAGTATCTCACAAAAGTGAGCACACCCCTCACATTTTTGTAAATATTTGAGTATATCTTTTCATGTGACAACACTGAAGAAATGACACTTTGCTACAATGTAAAGTAGTGAGTGTACAGCTTGTATAACAGTGTAAATGTGCTGTCCCCTCAAAATAACACAACACACAGCCATTCATGTCTAAACCGCTGGCAACAAAAGTGAGTACACCCCTAAGTGAAAATGTCCAAATTGGGCCCAAATTGTCAATATTTTGTGTGGCCACCATCATTTTCCAGCACTGCCTTAACCCTCTTGGGCATGGAGTTCACCAGAGCTTCACAGGTTGCCACTGGAGTCCTCTTCCACTCCTCCATGACGACATCACGGAGCTGGTGGATGTTAGAGACCTTGCACTCCTCCACCTTCCGTTTGAGGATGCCCCACAGATGCTCATTAGGGTTTAGGTCTGGAGACATGCTTGGCCAGTCCATCACCTTTACCCTCAGCTTCTTTAGCAAGGCAGTGGTCGTCTTGGAGGTGTGTTTGGGGTCGTTATCATGTTGGAATACTGCCCTGCGGCCCAGTCTCCGAAGGGAGGGGATCATGCTCTGCTTCAGTATGTCACAGTACATGTTGACATTCATGGTTCCCTCAATGAACTGCAGCTCCCCAGTGCCGGCAGCACTCATGCAGCCCCAGACCATGACACTCCCACCACCATGCTTGACTGTAGGCAAGACACACTTGTCTTTGTACTCCTCACCTGGTTGCCGCCACACACGCTTGACACCATCTGAACCAAATAAGTTTATCTTGGTCTCATCAGACCACACGACATGGTTCCAGTAATCCATGTCCTTAGTCTGCTTGTCTTCAGCAAACTGTTTGCGGGCTTTCTTGTGCATCATCTTTAGAAGAGGCTTCCTTCTGGGACGACAGCCATGCAGACCAATTTGATGCAGTGTGCGGCCTATGGTCTGAGCACTGACAGGCTGACTCCCCACCCCTTCAACCTCTGCAGCAATGCTGGCAGCACTCATACGTCTGTTTCCCAAAGACAACCTCTGGATATGACGCTGAGCACGTGCACTCAACTTCTTTGGTCGACCATGGCGAGGCCTGTTCTGAGTGGAACCTGTCCTGTTAAACCGCTTTATGGTCTTGGCCACCGTTTCAGGGTCTTGGCAATCTTCTTATAGCCCAGGCCATCTTTATGTAGAGCAACAATACTTTTTTTCAGATCCTCAGAGAGTTCTTTGCCATGAGGTGCCATGTTGAACTTCCAGTGACCAGTATGAGGGAGTGTGAGAGCGATGACACCAAATTTAACACACCTGCTCCCCATTCACACCTGAGACCTTGTAACACTAACGAGTCACATGACACTTAGGGGTGTACTCACTTTTGTTGCCAGCGGTTTAGACATTAATGGCTGTGTGTTGAGTTATTTTGAGCAAATTTACACTGTTATACAAGCTGTACACTCACTACTTTACATTGTAGCAAAGTGTCATTTCTTCAGTGTTGTCACATGAAAAGATATACTCAAATATTTACAAAAATGTGAGGGGTGTACTCACTTTTGTGAGATACTGTATGTCTCAATTGTCGCAAGGCTTAAAAATCCTTATTTAACCTGTCTCCTCCCCTTCAACTACACTGATTGAAGGGGATCTAACATCAATAAGGGATCATAGCGTTCACCTAGATTCACCTGGTCAGTCTATGATGTCATGGAAAGAGTATTTAACTGTGTATTTAACTGTGATATATGGTTGTCTCACCTAGCTATCTTAAGATGAATGCACTTACTGTAAATCGCTCTGGATAAGAGCATCTGCTAAATTACTGTATTTAATAAAACATTTTTAACATTTATAAATATCGATGTCACATGTATTATTTGTACATTTCTTTATAAAAAATGTAGTTATTTGTTACATTTGACTCTGTAAAACCTAGCAGTACTACTTATTTCTCTAAAAGTGAGGCGGATATATAGCATTTTTAAATGAAACCATCAAGTGATTTTCAACAAATAGATGTCTGTCATTGAACAACCCAATGCCATGATTAGATAGTGAAAAAAAATATTATTTCATAATTTCTTTAATCAATAAAAGCTAATTTACCAACATTTCTGAAAATGGATATGTAGCGTTTCGGAATGAAACTTTTCAATTATTAGTGTATGAGCTTTTGTGTCAATGAGATACTGATGTATGCGTTATTGATGTATGAGTTATTGATGCATACTGTAAGTAAGTATGCATAACCATAGGGGGCACTGCATGACATATTGTTTTATTAGTATTTAGCATTAGCTTGAACAGTTTCTTGTAACTACAGGACTTTTCTTTATTTGTTTCCCTTGCTTTCTGCTCTCTCTCACCAGGGTGTGTCAGTTTTCAAAAGGCCTCTTCTAGGTCATATGTTTTTTAGAACAAGAGATTATCCAAGTAGGGTTAATGAAGTGCTAAGCATGCCAGAAATCTGGGTGGATGCTTTTCACAGAGCAGAAAGAGAAGGTTCTGTTATTGGATTAGGATCCGTGTAAATTCACCTTGGTTTTTTGGGGGAATGAATGGAACATATCAGGAACAGTAGCGAGCTGCAGAAGTGGGTCTTATTGGCTTACTACAAATAAGTACTTCCTGGTTTTGTAATTTCACCACTGACACACTTTGTTATTCACTGTTAATTAGCTGTCACACACACACACACACACACACACACACAGACAGACATAGTTCAGTTACCCCAAAAGCCTCTTAAACGAACAGAATAATCAGCAAAACAAACTGTTTTAGCCCAGGGTGATCTGGTGAACGCAGCTCTCATCAAGGTCTTTCATTCATGGACAAAGACACAACATAAAGCAGGTCAAGTTCACCATATGTACTCTGAGAGATTGTGTAACAGGCAACTCTAGAGACTGGGAAAGAACGTTTCGTATATTAAGCTTAGACACCATCTCCTTACACCTAACACATCTACACATGTGTATACTTACACACATACATTACATACAGGCAAACCTGTAATCGAGCATACTTTAATTTAGGGGGCTCTTAAGATATACTTCTCCTTCTCTTGCTGTTGAATGCTCAAGGAGCTCATGGGTTATATGGGTATAGGTTTGTTTGGCCTTTGTTGGACAGAGATGTTCAATTGCACAAGAAGTGAAACACTTTCCCTCTTTATGTTAAGGTTGTGTGTGGGTTGGTGTTTGGGAATATGAAAGAGGGAGAGTGTGTGTGCAGCCTGCAGTGTACAGTGTGTGTGTGAGTGTGTATGCTTACGTACAGTGGGGAAAAAAAGTATTTAGTCAGCCACCAATTGTGCAAGTTCTCCCACTTAAAAAGATGAGAGAGGCCTGTAATTTTCATCATAGGTACACGTCAACTATGACAGACAAATTGAGAAAAAAAATTCCAGAAAATCACATTGTAGGATCTTTAATGAATTTATTTGCAAATTATGGTGGAAAATAAGTATTTGGTCACCTACAAACAAGCAAGATTTCTGGCAGACCTGTAACTTCTTCTTTAAGAGGCTCCTCTGTCCTCCACTCGTTACCTGTATTAATGGCACCTGTTTGAACTTGTTATCAGTATAAAAGACACCTGTCCACAACCTCAAACAGTCACACTCCAAACTCCACTATGGCCAAGACCAAAGAGCTGTCAAAGGACACCAGAAACAAAATTGTAGACCTGCACCAGGCTGGGAAGACTGAATCTGCAATAGGTAAGCAGCTTGGTTTGAAGAAATCAACTGTGGGAGCAATTATTAGGAAATGGAAGACATTCAAGACCACTGATAATCTCCCTCGATCTGGGGCTCCACGCAAGATCTCACCCCGTGGGGTCAAAATGATCACAAGAACGGTGAGCAAAAATCCCAGAACCACACGGGGGGACCTAGTGAATGACCTGCAGAGAGCTGGGACCAAAGTAACAAAGCCTACCATCAGTAACACACTACGCCGCCAGGGACTCAAATCCTGCAGTGCAGGTTGTGTCCCCCTGCTTAAGCCAGTACATGTCCAGGCCCGTCTGAAGTTTGCTAGAGTGCATTTGGATGATCCAGAAGAGGATTGGGAGAATGTCATATGGTCAGATGAAACCAAAATATAACTTTTTGGTAAAAACTCAACTCGTCGTGTTTGGAGGACAAAGAATGCTGAGTTGCATCCAAAGAACACCCTACCTACTGTGAAGCATGGGGGTGGAAACATCATGCTTTGGGGCAGTTTTTCTGCAAAGGGACCAGGACGACTGATCCGTGTAAAGGAAAGAATGAATGGGGCCATGTATCGTGAGATTTTGAGTGAAAACCTCCTTCCATCAGCAAGGGTATTGAAGATGAAACGTGGCTGGGTCTTTCAGCATGACAATGATCCCAAACACACCGCCCGGGCAACGAAGGAGTGGCTTCGTAAGAAGCATTTCAAGGTCCTGGAGTGGCCTAGCCAGTCTCCAGATCTCAACCCCATAGAAAATCTTTGGAGGGAGTTGAAAGTCCGTGTTGCCCAGCGACAGCCCCAAAACATCACTGCTCTAGAGGAGATCTGCATGGATGAATGGGCCAAAATACCAGCAACAGTGTGTGAAAACCTTGTGAAGACTTACAGAAAACGTTTGACCTGTGACAAAGGGTATATAACAAAGTATTGAGAAACTTTTGTTATTGACCAAATACTTATTTTCCACCATAATTTGCAAAAAAAATCATTAAAAATCCTACAATGTGATTTTCTGGATTTTTTTTTCTCATTTTGTCTGTCATAGTTGACGTGTACCTATGATGAAAATTACAGGCCTCTCTCATCTTTTTAAGAGGGAGAACTTGCACAATTGGTGACTGACTAAATACTTTTTTTCCCCACTGTATGTGTGTGTGCGTGCGTGAGGTCTGGTAATAAATGGTAGATTTCATCATAATGGATTACTGTTGTTAGCCTGTACCTCCCTGGAGTGTGTGTTGGGTAATTGGGTAGCTGAACACCCAGAAAGCAATTAAAGAGTCATTGAGACTGCAGGCAATAATCTGCTGCAGCAACTCATAAGGGCAAATGTGCTAACTACTATTCAAATCAAATCAAATTGTATTTGACACATGCGCCGAATACAACAGGTGTAGACCTTACCGTGAAATGCTTACTTACAAGCCCTTAACCAACAATGTCGTTTTAACAAAAATAAGAGTTAAGAAAAAATATTTACCAAATAAAGTAAAGTAAAAAATAATAAAAAGTAACAATAAAATAACAATAACGAGGCTATATACAGGGGGTACCGGTACAGAGTCAATGTGCAGGGGTACAGGTTAGTCAAGGTAATTGAGGTAATATGTACATGTAGGTAGGGGTAAAGTGACTATGCATAGATAATAGATAATAAACAGAGAGTAGCAGCAGTATAAAAACAAAGGGGGGGGGGGGGGGGGACAATGCAAATAGTCTGGGTAGCCATTTGATTAGCTGTTCAGCAGTCTTTTGGCTTGGGGGTAGAAGCTGTTTAGAAACCTTTTGGACCTAGACTTGATGCTCCGGTACCGCTTGCCGTGTGCTAGCAGAGAGAACAGTCTATGACTAGGGTGGCTGGAGTCTTTGGCAATTTTTAGGGCCTTCCTCTGACATTGCCTGGTATAGAGGTCCTGGATGGCAGGAAGCTTGGCCCCAGTGATGTACTGGGCCGTACGCACTATCCTCTGTAGAGCCTTGCGGTCGGAGGCCGAGCAGTTGCCATACCAGGCGGTGATGTAACCAGTCAGGATGCTCTCGATGATGCAGCTGTAGAACTTTTTGAGGATCTGAGGACCCATGCCAAATCTTTTCAGTCTCCTGAGGGGGAATAGGCGTTGTCGTGCCCTCTTCGTGACTGTCTTGGTGTGTTTGAACCATGATAGTTTGTTGGTAATGTGGACACCAAGGAACTTGAAGCTCTCAACCTGTTCCACTACAGCCCGTCGATGAGAATGGGGGCGTGCTCGGCCCTCCTTTTCCTGTAGTCCACGATCATCTCCTTTGTCTTGAGCACGTTGAGGGAGAGGTTGTTGTCCTGGCACCACACTTCCAGGTCTCTGACCTCCTCCCTATAGGCTGTCTCATCGTTGTTGGTGATCAGGCCTACCACCGTTGTGTTGTCGGCAAACTTAATGATAGTGTTAGAGTCATGCTTGGCCACGCAGTCATGGGTGAACAGGGAGTACAGGAGGGGACTAGAGGGGCCCCCGTGTTGAGGATCAGCATGGCAGATGTGTTGTTGCCTACCCTTACCACCTGGGGGCGGCCCGTCAGGAAGTCCAGGATCCAGTTGCAGAGGGAGGTGTTTAGTCCCAGGGTACTTAGCTTAGTGATGAGCTTAGAAGGCACTATGCTGTTGAACGCTTAGCTGTAGTCAATGAACAGCATTCTCACATAGGTGTTCCTTTTGTCCAGGTGGGAAAGGGCAGTGTTGAGTGCAATAGAGATTGCGTCATCTGTGGATCTGTTGGGGGCGGTATGCAAATTGGAGTGGGTCTAGGGTTTCTGGGATGATGATGTTGATGTGAGCCATGACCAGCCTTTCAAAGCACTTCATGGCTACAGATGTGAGTGCTACAGGTCGGTAGTCATTTAGGCAGGTTACCTTGGTGTTCTTGGGCACAGGGACTATGGTGGTCTGCTTGAAACATGTAGGTATTACAGACTCGGCCAGGGACAGGTTGAAAATGTCAGTGAAGACACTTGCCAGTTGGTCAGCGCATGCTCGGAGTACACGTCCTGGTAATCCGTCTGGCCCTGCGGCCTTGTGAATGTTGACCTGTTTAAATGTCCTACTCACATCGGCTATGGCGAGCGTGATCACACAGTCGTCCGGAACAGCTGGTGCTCTCATGCATGCTTCAGTTTTGCTTGCCTCGAAGCGCGCATAGAAGTAATTTAGCTCGTCTGGTAGGCTCGTGTCACTGGGCAGCTCGTGGCTGGGCTTCCCTTTGTAGTCCGTCATAGTTTGCAAGCCCTGCCACATCCGATGAATGTCGGAGCTGGTGTAGTAGGATTCAATCTTAGTCCTGTATTGATGCTTTGCCTGTTTGATGGTTCGTCTGATGGCATAGCGGGATTTCTTATTAGAGTCCCGCTCATTGAAAGCGGCAGCTCTACCCTTTAGTTCAGTGCGGATCTTGCCTGTAATCCATGGCTTCTGGTTGGGGCATTGTTACGAGAATTTCTATCCCAATGTTTCAAAAATGAACTTATTACTCAGTCTGTATCCCAGAGGTTGAAAATCTCTAATAATCAGACCAAGCAGCCCAGCATACAATCATCAGGCTTTATTCATGAGAACGTTCTGAAACAAAATGGTCGTACAAAATCTTTATATGCACACGTCAGAGGAAAAACCCTCTTTAGGCGGGCTGTAGTTTTCCACTGGAAAACTGCTCTCCTGACCATCAGGTCACACACAAACACACACACACACACACACACACACACACACACACACACACACTCACACACACACACGCACACACATACACACACACACACACACACACACACATACACACACACACACACTCTTTCAAGCCTAACGGTTTCTCTCCTCCCTAAATTGGGAGGCCTCTTTATCTTGGTTTCTCCTTGTCCTTTGTTATCTGGTCTAACTCCTACTTGCATTGCTAAATGGTAACGCAATGTCATACTCTTAACTTGCCCTACGCTCACACACTCTAACACATTTCACACAGTTTCAGGGTGTAATAATTAGTCATTAATTATTAGTTTAACTGAGGGTGTGACATTTTAGTCATATCTCACTCACACATTTCTTTATCAGGTATGTACGTACGGTCACTGTGGGGACAATGTCATCGATGCACTTATTGATGAAGCCGGTGACTGATGTGGTATACTCCTCAATGCCATCGAATGAGTCCCGGAACATATTCCAGTCTGTGCTAGCAAAACAGTCCTGTGGCTTAGCATCTGCGTCATCTGACCACTTCCGTATTGAGCGAGTCACTGGTACTTCCTGCTTTAGTTTTTGCTTGTAAGCAGGAATCAGGAGGATAGAATTATGCTCAGATTTTCCAGATGGAGGGCGAGGGAGAGCTTTGTGTCTCTGTGTGTGGAGTAAAGGTGGTCTAGAATTGTTTTCCCTCTTGTTGCACATGTAACATGCTGGTAGAAATGAGGTAAAACTGATTTAAATTTCCCTGCATTAAAGTCCCCGGCCACTAGGAGCGCTGCCTCTGGATGTGTATTTTTTTTGTTTGCTTATGGCTTTATACAGCTTGTTGAGTGCGGTCTTAGTGCCAGCATCAGTTTGTGGTGGTAAATAGACAGCTACAACAGCCACGAAAAATATAGATGAAAACTGTCTTGGTAAATAGTGTGGTCTATAGCTTATGTGAGATACTCTACCTCAGGTGAGCAAAACCTTGAGACTTCATTAATATTTGATTTTGCACACCAGCTGTTATTAACAAATAGACACAGACCGCCACCCCTTGTCTTACCGGAGGCAACTGTTCAGTCTTGCCAATGCACGTAAAACCAGCCAACTGTATATTATCCATGTCGTTCAGCCACGACTCGGTGTAACATAAGATAGTACAGTTTATAATGTCCCGTTGGTAGGATAGTCTTGACCGGAGCTCATCCAGTTTATTCTACAATGATTGCACGTTGGCCAATAGGACGCATGGTAGAGGCGGGTTACCCACTCGCCGACAAATTCTCACAAGGCACCTGGACCTGCGTCCCCTGTATCTGCGTCTTCTCTTCACGCGAATGACGGGTATTTGGGCCTGGTCGGGTATTTGGAGTAAATCGTTCACGTCCGTCTCGTTAAAGAAAAATCTTTGTCCAGTTTGAGGTGAGTAAACACTGTTCTGATATCCAGAAGCTATTTTCGGTCATAAGAGACGATGGCAGAAACATTATGTACAAAATAAGTTACAAATATCGCGATAAAACACACAAAATAGCACAATTGGTTAGGAGCCCGTAAAACGGCGGCCATCTCCTCCGGCGCCATTATTCATAGATCTCCACGCACTCAAACACACACACACACACACACACACACACACACACACACACACACACACACACACACACACACACACACACAAAGGAAACATGAGAGTGTTAGACAGTAAAGAGTGTCTGTGGGGGCTCTAATTGCTTGCAGGCATGGTGGAAGCTCTAAAGAAGTTGGGAAAGAGATGTGTGTGAGTGGGACACCTGTTGTCTGGTGTGTGTCTTTCTCCCTGAAGAGGTGTTGGAATTGGTGTATGTTTGTATGTGGACACCCCTTCAAATTAGTGGATTTGTCTGTTTCAGCCACACCCATTGCTGACAGGTGTATAATATCGAGCACACAGCCATGCAATCTCCATAGACAAACATTAGTAGTACAATGGGCCGTACTGAAGAGTTCAGTGACTTTCAACGTGGCACAGTCTTAGGATGCCACCTTTCCAACAAGTCAGTTCGTCAAAATTCTGCCCTGCTAGAGCTTCCCCAGTCAACTGTTAGTGCTGTTATTGTGAAGTGGAAACGTCTAGGAGCAACAACGGCTCAGCCACAAAGTGGTAGGCCACACAAGCTCACAGAACGGGACCGGCGAGTGCTGAAGCACGTAGCGCATACACATCGTCTGTCCTCGGTTGTAACACTCACTACCAAGTTCCAAACTGCCTCTGGAAGCAACGTCAGCACAAGAACTGTTCGTCGGGAGCTTCGTGAAATGAGTTTCCATGGCCAAACAGCCGCACACAAGCTTAAGATCACCATGCACAATGCCAAGCGTCGGCTGGAGCGGTGTAAAGCTCGCCGCCATTGCACTCTGGAGCAGTGGAAACGCGTTCTTTGGAGTGATGAATTACGCTACACCATCTGGCAGTCCGACGGACAAATCTGGGTTTGGCGGATGCCTGGAGAACGCTACCTGCCCAAATGGATAGTGTCAACTGTCAAGTTTGGTGGAGGAGGAATAATGGTCTGGGGCACAGGAGGTTGGTGACACCTTAATTGGGGAGAACGGGCTCGTGGTAATGGCTGGAGGGGAATGAGTGGAATGGTATCAAATACATCAAACACATGGGTTCCATGAGTTTGATGCCATTCTATTCACTCTATTCCAGGGTTCTTCAATTCCGGTCCCGGAGGGCCGAAACACCTCTGTTTTTCATCCTCTCCTTCTAATCAGGGGCTAATTCAGACCTGGGACACCAGGTGAGTGCAATTAACTACCAGGTAGAAATAAAAAACAGAAGTGTTTCGGCCCTCCAGGACCGGAATTGAAGAACCCTGCTCTATTCCAACCATTAGTATGAGCCGTCCTCCCCTCAGCAGCCTCCACTGGTCTGAGGCTGTTGTTCATGGTTCAGGCTCCTAAGTTCCAGTGAAGGGAAATCTGAACACTACAGCATACAGTCGTGGTCAAACGTTTTGAGAATGACACAAGTATTGGTCTTCACAAAGTTTGCTGCTTCAACGTTTTTAGATATTTTTGTCAGATGTTACTATGGTATACTGAAGTATAATTACAAGCATTCCATTAGTGTCAAAGGCTTTTATTGACAATTACATTACGTTTATGCAAAGAGTCAATATTTGCAGTGTTGACCCTTCTTTTTCAAGACCTCTGCAATCCGCCCTGGCATGCTGTCAATTAACTTCTGGGCCACATCCTGACTGATGGCAGCCCATTCTTGCATAATCAATGCTTGGAGTTTGTCAGAATTTGTGGGTTTTTGTTTGTCCACCCCGCCTCTTGAGGATTGACCACAAGTTCTCAATGGGATTAAGGTCTGGGGAGTTTCCTGGCCATGGATCCAACATTTCGATGTTTTGTTCCCCGAGCCACTTAGTTATCACTTTTGCCTCATGGCAAGGTTCTCCATCATGCTGGAAAAGGCATTGTTCGTCACCAAACTATTCTTGGATGGTTGGGAGAATTTGCTCTCGGAGGATGTGTTGGTACCATTCTTTATTCATGGCTGTGTTCTTAGGCAAAATTGTGAGTGAGTCCACTCCCTTGGCTGAGAAGCAACCCCACACATGAATGGTCTCAGGATGCTTTACTGTTGGCATGACACAGGACTGATGGTAGCGCTCACCTTGTCTTCTCCGGACAAGCTTTTTTCCGGATGCCCCAAACAATCGGAAAAGGGATTCATCAGAGAAAATGACTTTACCCCAGTCCTCAGCAGTCCAATCCCTGTACCTTTTGCAGAATATCAGTCTGTCCCTGATGTTTTTCCTGGAGAGAAGTCGCTTCCTCGCTGCCCTTCTTGACACCAGGCCATCCTCCAAAAGTATTCGCCTCACTGTGCGTGCAGATGCACTCACACCTGCCTGCTGCCATTCCTGAGCAAGCTCTGCACTGGTGGTGCCCCGATCCCGCAGCTGAATCAACTTTAGGAGACCGTCCTGGCGCTTGCTGGACTTTCTTGGGTGCCCTGAAGCCTTCTTCACAACAATTGAACCTCTCTCCTTGAAGTTCTTGATGATCCGATAAATGGTTGATTTAGGTGCAATCTTACTAGCAGCAATATCCTTGCCTGTGAAGCCCTTTTTGTGCAAAGCCATGATGACGGCACGTGTTTCCTTGCAGGTAACCATGGTTAACAGAGGAAGAACAATGATTTCAAGCACCACCCTCCTTTTAAAGATTCCAGTCTGTTATTCTAACTCAATCAGCATGACAGAGTGATCTCCAGCCTTGTCCTCGTCAACACTCTCATCTGTGTTAACGAGAGAATCACTGACATGATGTCAGCTGGTCCTTTTGTGGCAGGGCTGATATGCAGTGGAAATGTTTTTTGGGGATTAAGTTCATTTTCATGGCAAAGAGGGACTTTGCAATTAATTGCAATTCATCTGATCACTCTTCATAACATTCTGGAGTATATGCAAATTGCCATCATAAAAAATGAGGCAGCAGACTTTGTGAAAATTAATATTTGTGTCATTCTCAAAACTTTTGACCACGACTGTACAATGACATTCTAGACGATTCTGTGCTTCCAACTTTGTGGCAACAGTTTGGGGAAGGCCTTTTCCTGTTTCAGCATGACAATGCCCCCGTGCACAAAGCGAGGTCCATACAGAAATGGTTTGTTGAGATCGGTGTGGAGAACTTGACAACTTGACACAAATGTGGGAAGCATTGGAGTCAATATGGGCCAGTGTCCCTGTGGAACGCTTTCGACACCTTGTAGAGTCCATGCCCCGACGAAATGAGGTTGTTCTCAATATTAGGAAGGTGTTCCTAATGTTTGATATACTCAGTGTATTTGTGTGTGTGTGTGATAGTCAGCATTGCTGGTGAGCAGAGGGAAGAGCACCGGTTTGTTGCCAGCTCAGCAGAGCAGGATTTATCTGGAGTTAGGAGCAAAGGAGCCTGGGAACCTGCCTACTCCAAACCCAGCAGTCGAGAAGCAGTTCAAACCTCACAGTGAGGCCTGACCCCGACCTGACCAGCAGTCAGACTGCAAACACAGTGGATCGGTTATGACCCAATTGGGTTTGGGCTGCAGTGGATGGGTGTGAGAAAATGTATGAGAGTTTCAATATATTAGCCGATCATAATGAAGTGGGATATGGACGAATGCACTGAGTCAAAAGACTCCTACACCCACACACAATCATTTGGAAATGAAGGAAAGGAAGCCATTGATTTAGAGTATTGAGACACAGCCCATTGCTGTGTTGAATATGTAGGTCTTGGGCAAGGCAGTATCATTCACCATGTAAAGGGGATCACGGATCAGTTGAGACTGGGCTGCAGTCCTAGTCTGGATCAAGACATTTATCCACTGCTAATCCAGACTTCATTGCTGCAAGGAGTGTGTGTATGCACGTACGTGCAAGCATGTGTGTGTACATTCACACACTATGAACGTGTGTGTGTGAGAGAAACCCATCGAACCCAGGGCTCTCACCACATTCTTGGCATTGTGTCTCAGTGCTTCATTACACCACAGACACTTCTCTATGAAGTCATCTCTCTCCCTCTTTCTCTTTTCTTGATCTTTCTGTCTACTCTCAGCTCAGTGCAAACAACTTACCCATGGCCTAACACAAGATGAAGGGGTGGTGTGTGTGTGTGGTGTGTTGAATGGGTTACCAATTATGTATATAAACCCTGGATTGCCAATGCTATGTATTGGCCATTAAGAGGCTATGAAGCCACCGGTCGGTCATATTGGCACTCCCCAGTAGGAGCAGTCCTCCATAGGAATTAATGGAATTCTACAGTATTTCAATTACATTTTCCAAGGACAAAATTACATGTATTTAAGTATTTTTGTTGTTGTAGTGGGGACATTAACAGTACTCTAAAAAAAGAAACTTTTGGGAAAATCTTTCTATATAATTTTTCATTTTTCATTTGTATTTTTAGCTCACTTAATATAATTTAAAAGCATGCATTAAGGTGTCTGTAATAGAATAAACGTGTCAATGCATTTCTATAGCTTCCAAAATATTTTTACAATGGAGGAGTACCAAGACGGCTGTGTGGTGGCTTCAACACAGCCCCCCTGTCAGTCATCCAGGGTTTAAACACATCATTGGTATAAATCATGTTTGAGTTCCATGGGGGATTCACCCTTCCTCCATGTCACCGCCATGATCGATGGATCTGACCTCTGACCCTGTGCGTTTGTATTAAAATGTAGTTCCAGCCAATCAAGCGATTGTGTGGCCCAATGCCAACTAATCAGATGCTATAGAGAAGGGTTCCCCTGTGATTAGCTCAGCTGGTAGAGCACGGCGCTTGTAACGCTAAGGTAGTGGGTTCGATCCCCGGGACCACCCATACACACAAAAAAAAAAAAATGTATGCACGCATGACTGTAAGTCGCTTTGGATAAAAGCGTCTGCTAAATGGCATATTATTATTTTATTTGGCCCCCCAAGTTTTCTGAGCAATTCTTTTTTATTGTTGGACATAAAATACTGTAATAACACCAACAAATCAGCTCCAAGTGATTTTAATTTTGGAAATCTGTTCCAAAGTATAATAGATAGATATATGTGATCGTATACAAATGTAAGCAAGGTTTGAAATGATTATGTTTTAGTAAAATATTATATCTGTTTGGGCTTCTTGCTGTCAAATTGCAGTCTAAAAAATTATTTGTAATTATGTTACGGCCCCCTGACCATCCGCAGCTTAATCTAGTTGATGATCCCTGCTATGAAGGCATCGTATTCCACACCGTTTCCAACTTTTGTCCATCAGGATTAGTTCCTTGGCAACGCTGGTCGCCTGGGAGGTGAGGTTCCCAGAGGACTGGGACCACAGCCCACCAACTCCAACCTCAGGGGGGTGGGGGGTGCCAAAGCCTTCTGTGGGTGTAATAGGGAGACATTTGTTGAAAGTGTTAGAGCATTAGTGTGTTTCAGTATGACTGTGTGTGAGTACATGCTCATGTGTATGTACAGTATGCAGAATGTGAACATGAGCTGCACCTGTGTATATGTTTGTATATGTGTATGTGAGAGAGTGTGTATGCACAGGAAAAGTCACCCCACTCGGTCTCTTTGTGTTCTCTGGCTGCAGTCAAGGCCAAGGGAAGGGAGGGGAGGGAGGTAGGATGAAGGACGGAGGATGAGTGAGGGGGCTGAAGTCTCAGTAGCATGTGATTCCGGACCGCTGCAATTACACCAAACGAACAGAGCCCTGGAAACGGTAGAGATCTGGTGCCCTGGCGGAAGGCATGGGAATAGCCAGCCAGGACAGAATGGAAAGAGAATACAGAGCAGGATTTAAGCGAACAGGGTTACCTACTGGGCCTTAAAGGAGTAGTTCACTATTTTACAACTTGATGTTAGATGGTTCCTCACACTGAAAGTAGTCTATGGGCCAGGAGAAACTGTAATCCATGGTTCAGTTCTCTTTAAACAGCCACTACAAACTTCAGCTAACTTTAGCCACCACAAGCTAACACTGAATGGAAGTGATGGGGGAATGTGAGCATCTTTCTCTTCCACCTTTCTGTTGAATCCTCTCTGCTCTCTTTCCGGTCCCAAATCCTGCTCTCATGAGGTCTCAGACAGACTCAGGCGTGAGAGGATGAGAAGCTGTCAGTAGAAATTGACAGAAGGCCTAAACTGGTAAATGCACCAAAATAAATAAACCAAAAGTTCTTTATCACAAGTAATGTGCAGTTTGTGAGCGTTTCCACTTGGAGAATGAGAATGGTATGAATGTATTGTCACGCCCTGACTCTGAGGACTTGTATTTGTTGAGTCAGGGTGTGTATTTCCGTGTTGTGTGTTGCTATGTTGGGTTTTCTATGTTTAGTTTCTAGATCGTTTAGATCTATGTTGGCCAGGGTGGTTCCCAATCAGAGGCAGCTGTAGCTCGTTGTCTCTGATTGGGGACCATACTTAGGTAGCCGGTTGGCACTAGTGGGTTGTGGGATCTTGTTCCGTGTAAGGTATGTTGTTTGTATGTTACCTTGGACTTCACGTTTCGTTTGTTGTTTTTGTCGTGTGTTTATTCGCTTAATAAACATGTATGCTTATCACGCTGCGCCTTGGTCCGTCTCGTCCGTAAACGATCGTCACAGAAGATCCCACCAATCCTGGATCAAGCAGCGTGATGAGGAGAGAGGATGGACTTGGGAGGAGATGAGGGAGAGGCTGGCAAGAAGTATGGAGGCCCTGATCACAGTGGAGAGACAAGACCCAAACAAATTGGGGGGGGGGGGGGGGGGGCTCACGCCGTGGACGACGAGGCAGCAGGAGGCCGCGACAGGGCGGTTCCGCTGGTTAGCAGAGGACGCCACCAGATTAGGGGGGCCATTGGTTCAGAGGGAGCAGAAGGAAAGTGTAGAGGCACAGCGAGAGGAGCTGGTTAGGCAGCAGAAGGAGCGGGGGTTAATGAAGGAACCCAGTCCCGCTCCTCGCACCAATCAAGTGGTGCGTGTCGCCAGTCCGGTCCAGCCCGTTCCTGCTCCCCGCACTAAGCCAGTGGTACGTGTTCCCAGTACGGTTCGGCCCGTTCCTGCCCCTCGCACCAAGCCAGTGGTGCGCGTCGTCAGCCCAGTCCGGCCTGTTCCTGCTCCCCGCACCAAGCCAGGGGTGCGCGTCGTCAGCCCAGTCGGGCCCGTGCCTGCTCCCCGCACCAAGGCAGTGGTGCGCGTCGTCAGCCCAGTCCGGCCCGTTCCTGCTCCCCGCACCAAGCCAGGGGTGCGCGTCGTCAGCCCAGTCCGGCCCGTGCCTGCTCCCCGCACCAAGCCAGTGGTGCGTGTGTCCAGTCCGGCACGGCCCGTGCCTGTTCCACGTGCCTGTTCCGGAGCCAGAGCAATCCGCTCCACCGGGGTCCAGTTCAGCTCCGGTCAGCGGCTCCACTCCGGAGCCAGAGCAGTCCGCTCCAACGGTGCCTGATCCAGTTCCGGTCAGCGGCTCCACTCCGGAGCCAGAGCAGTTCGATCCACCGTCGTCGGGTCCAGCTCCAGTCAGCGGTTCCAGTCCAGACCCAGACGTCAGCCCCTCTCCAGCTTCAGGGTCTCCCACACCAGGGTCCAGACAGGGCTTGGTACTTCATGGGAGGAAGGAGAAGGGAAGCAGCGCGCTGAGGTCCAGACCAGACCAGGGGCGCAACGGGGAGGTGGAGAGTAAGTGGTGGTCACACCCGGAGCCGGATCCGCCTCCGAGGCGGAATGCCCACCCGGCACCTACCCTGTTATGTTTATGTGGCGCGGTCGGAGTCCGCACCTTTGGGGGGGGGGTAATGTCACACCCTGACTCTGAGGACTTGTATTTGTTGAGTCAGGGTGTGTATTTCCGTGTTGTGTGTTGCTATGTTGGGTTTTCTATGTTTAGTTTCTAGATCGTTTAGATCTATGTTGGCCAGGGTAGTTCCCAATCAGAGGCAGCTGTAGCTCGTTGTCTCTGATTGGGTAACATACTTAGGTAGCCGGTTGGCACTAGTGGGTTGTGGGATCTTGTTCCGTGTAAGGTATGTTGTTTGTATGTTACCTTGGACTTCATGTTTCGTTTCGTTTGTTGTTTTTGTCGTGTGTTTATTCGCTTAATAAACATGTATGCTTATCACGCTGCGCCTTGGTCCGTCTCGTCCGTAAACGATCGTGACATGTATATTATTTTGAATTAATTATCAAAATTTCCGGAACCCAACATTCTAAATTAATGGGGGAATATGTTGCGATTAACAGTACTTCACTGATGAATATATATTTCATGGGGCATTGATAAACACTGACAAACAATTGGCACAATGAAACAAATGCACACAAATAGGCGGGAGTCAGTGTGCAATAGTGGAGAGAGACGTGCCTATAGAGCATCTTCGCCACACACCCCTACCCTTTTCTCTCCAAGCCTGGGGAAAGGGTCGGAGCACACACTCCCCTCTCCAGGCTCCGGAGAGAGCTCTGTCATAATCAATTCAGTGTCAGTCAATGTCAGGATGAAAACCTCACACACCCCATCATAGGGCAGACATTCCTGCAGAGCGCCCCCCATAGGAACAGCAGAGGAGCAGGACAGTTTGGCCTCCAACACTGCTTCTTCACCAGAGCCCGACTGGTAAACTTGACCCTGCCCATATAAATCAAAATCTAATATTACAGGCGGATGCGTATTACGTTATTCACTTAGCCTAACACAGAGATGAGAAGCCGTTATTGGGAGTCCCATAGGGCGGTGCACAATTGGCCCAGCGTCATCCGGGTATGTCCGGGGTAGGCCTTCATTGTAAATAAGAATTTGTTCTTAACTGATTTGCCTAGTTAAATAAAGGTAAAATAAAAATATAGCATACGTTGTTCTCTGCCTGTTAGTATTGTATTTTACATGATGTATGCTCTGGCAGTGAACTACCCCAAAGGAGCAGAGCCTAGCGCCAAGACTAATGTACTGCATGTAATCTTCTAATAATTGGTTAAATGAATACGTGGCATTTCCTGTCTGAATATGCCAACATTCCATTCAAACAATACATCCATACACTGTCTGAAATCAGTTGATGATAGGAATAGACAAGTTGTAAATGCAAAAGTACTGATATGGTATCATATAATTGTCACGATCGTCAGGGAGAGACCAAGGCGCAGCGTTGAATGCGAACATTATATTTATTAGAATGATCACACGATCAAAACAACAGACGAAAACGTGATGTCTACGGTTTGAACACAAACCAAATAAGAACAAGAAACCACAAACACAAAGTGAAAGACAGACAGTTAAATATGGCTCCCAATCAGAGACAACCAGCTGACACTCGTTGCCTCTGATTGGGAGTCACTCAGGCCAACATAGAAATACAAACATAGAATTACACACCCTGGCTCAACATAACAGTGTCCCCAGAGCCAGGGCGTGACAGTACCCCCCCCTAAAGGCGCGGACTCCGACCGCGCCAACTAAATACCACAGGGGAGGGACCGGGTGGGCACTCCGCCTTGGCGGCGGATCCGGCTCCGGGCCTGATCCCCACTCCCTCTCCAACCCCCCAAAGTACCCCTGGTCCGGTCTGGCCCCGCTGGCCGGAGCTGGACTGCACACTGATGGAGCGGATTGCTCTAGCTCCGGCGTAACGCATCTGACCGGTGCCGGACCAGGCACCAGTGGAACAGGCACGGGCCGTGCTGGACTGACGACGCACACCACTGGCTTGGTGTGGGGAGCAGGAGCGGGCCGGACAGGGCTGACGAAACGCACCACTGACTTGGTGCGGGGAGCAGGCCGGGCCGAGCTGGTGACACGCACCGTAGACTTGGTGCGGGGAGCAGGAACGGGACGAGCCGGGCTGACGAAACGCACCACAGACTTGGTGCGGGGAGCAGGAATGGGCCGGACTGGGCTGGCGACGCGCACCACAGCCTTGGTGCGGAGAGCAGGAACGGGCCGGACAGGGCTGACGAAACGCACCACAGACTTGGTGCGGAGAGCAGGAACGGGCCGGACAGGGCTGACGAAGCGCACCACTGACTTGGTGCGGGGAGCAGGAACAGACCGGACCGTACTGGGGACACACACCACTGGCCCTACATCGGGATCTGGAACGGGCCGGACCGGACTGGTAACACACCCCAGTACCTCTCGCCGTGCCTCTCCACCTTCCATCCCCTCTTCGACCAGTGGCCCCCGTAACCTGGCGGCCTCCTCTGCCAACCCGCTGGACCGCTCTATCGCGGCCTCCTGCTGCCCCGACGTCGTGAGCCCCCCCCTAAAAATTTTCTGGGGGTCTCTCCTCCCCGTGGGCCAGGCCTCTATCGTTCTCGCCCAACTCTCGCTCTTCTGTCTCCAACTCCCGCTATTCAGCTCCTCAATGGGCTTGACCCAGTCGAAGCTCTTCCTCAACTGTTCCCAAGTCCACCCTCTCTGCTCCTCACTAGGCTTGACCCAGTCGAGGTTGCCACGGAGATCTGCTAGCGATGGCTCCTGGACACGCTGCTTGGTCTGGTTTTGGTGGTTTCTTCTGTCACAATCGTCAGGGAGAGACCAAGGCGCAGCGTTGAATGCGAACATTATATTTATTAGAATGATCACACGATCAAAACAACAGACGAAAACGTGATGTCTACGGTTTGAACACAAACCAAATAAGAACAAGAAACCACAAACACAAAGTGAAAGACAGACAGTTAAATATGGCTCCCAATCAGAGACAACCAGCTGACACTCATTGCCTCTGATTGGGAGTCACTCAGGCCAACATAGAAATACAAACATAGAATTACACACCCTGGCTCAACATAACAGTGTCCCCAGAGCCAGGGCGTGACAATAATAACATTCACAGCTTTAAAAGAAAACAAAAATGTATACATTTATGGTCTGTTCACAT
The DNA here is from genome assembly GCF_964263955.1 of Coregonus lavaretus. Lineage (NCBI taxonomy): Eukaryota > Metazoa > Chordata > Actinopteri > Salmoniformes > Salmonidae > Coregonus > Coregonus lavaretus. The sequence goes on along the minus strand of NC_140020.1, from coordinate 20,639,767 downwards.
ATATTTTAGAGGCTATTTATTCAGATAATTGGTATAAAACCCATATAAACTGTATTTATAATTGTAGGTTAACAATAATTCTATTACACAATTTCTGATATATCACATGCCTTACTTTTATTTTTCTGAATAAGTAAAAGCAGGATATGATCACCGATGCCTCTACTGCCATTCATTCCAATTAGACTGGTTTGGATTTCTCCGTGACCACAATGGCTGCGATTTTCGGACCATTCTTGAACTTTAAAGGGTTAGGAATTAGGATCTCTATGGTGAATGCTTTGTACACGGTCTGGAACTCGGCCTATTTTTTGGGGAGCGGCCAGCAGTTGCTATGACTACACGTAACTAAGGAGATTTGTTTACATTGGCAACTGGACCTGCTTAGCAGCTGTCCTCAGATAACTTGCTAACATTTTGCCTTCTTTATTTTATAGAAATAAAAGTATTTACTTTTCAGTGATACAGACTTTATATATTCAATGGACTCCAAGACGTTATACTACTCTCTGGACCTCGTTTCTGGCAACGGTTTAACTATGAGCAGTGAGCAAAAAAGCTGCCCTGCAGACTTCCCTGGTCAACCTGAGGAGGAACTAGCTACACATTCAACCATGTCTTATTTTGGGGCAAGATTCTGTGCATACAGGGTGACTATTTCATTGCACAGGGGGTTTCAGAGGATGAGATGAGTGATAAAAAGAGCCTTTACAGGTAAGGGGTGCAAAGGAAATAGTTTAGAACCTCTTCCACAACAATATTTATAGCTTGCTTTTAGCAAGTCACTCTTGTCGCTTTGGAGTTGTGAACCATTCTCCTAATCAGATGTTCTCTCTCTCTCTCTCTCTCTCTCTCTCTCTCTCTCTCTCTCTCTCTCTCTCTCTCTCTCTCTCTCTCTCTCTCTCTCTCTCTCTCTCTCTCTCTCTCTCTCTCTCTCTCTCTCTCTCTCTCTCTCTCTCTCTCTCTCTCTCTCTCTCTCTCTCTCTGTATGTATGTATGTATGTATGTATGTATGTATGTATGTATGTATGTATGTATGTATGTATGTATGTATGTATGTGTTTGTATCCTCTCCCCACTCCAGTTTCAATTGTGTGGACTGGCACCTGCTTCCCCCTGCCACACTGAGGCAATGCTAGCGGTGGTTACTTCTGCAGCAAAAGGTCGCATCGTGGGAGACCCCTCACATGAGTATGAGCACACAGAGACAAAGGGAGGGGGACGAGGCTATGGAGGAGGACGTCATGATGGGAACAAGTGTGACGAATGATGTTGTTTAAACGTTGAACTAGGCTAATGGTGTTTTGCTTATTACTAAGAGATAAATGTGCAGTAACTCGTGACCCTCGTGACTGTGTGTGGTATTATTGCAGAGTGATGAGTAATGGATGTTGTGACGGATGTTTGGTAATGGTTGTTGTTTGGTTTGCGTTGCAGATCAAGGTGAATGAGGAGAAGAGGCTGCCCACCACTGTCCACACCATTGATAAGGAGGTGTCTGTGGTCCCGTGCGGCACCTTCATTAAGAGTCCCCACGGCCTGGTGCAGACCAACCGCAGCTTTGAGGGTAAAGCTACTGTTCAAAGTAATTAATGAAATGTATGGCTCCACATAGAGTGTGGTGGTTACCAGTTGAGAATGTGGTCTGTCTGTGGGGAGATGGGACACAGCTATGTGTGTTACTGCCTGGAGATGATGACTTAGCTGTGTAGTTTTTAGCTCCGACTGTGTTGGAAGTTGGAACTAGAATCCAGCCCATCATATATCACACACTGCACATTGTGCATGTGGGTCTGTAGTGTACACACATATGCTTTTCTGTGTTTTCACTCTCATACATGGACAGAATCATATCATGCTGTCAGTGACTGGGTGAGGGAATGAGTGAGTCTTTGTGTGTTCTGTCTATCCTGCAGGTCAGTCCTCCTCGGAGGCGGGTAAACTCAGCTGCTTCCTGCACTTCACTGAGCCGCAAAACCTGAAGAAGAAATCCATCCTGGAGATGGCTGACCTCGACCCCTCCATCAACTTCCTGGACCCTCTGAGTGAGGATATCCCCAAAGGTAACAGAGTGCCAAATCTCTCACTACACCACTCCTTTACCAGGGCCATTCTAACAGGTACAGTCAGTCTACCTTTCCCCCCATGGGAGGAGTTTCCTTCCCACAAATTGTCTGTCTTTAGAAATAGATCCAGTTCCATGAGTTCCTTGAAAAGCCCTTGAAAAATAGTATTTGTGGGAGACAAAATGTAATATGAACATGAGGTTACTTCTGTTGGACATGCTCTGGTGGCCATGCACTATTATACTAAACTAGCCTTGTTATTGGCGCTGACAATGATTTGGGTTGGCAGTTGAGAGCCCAGTCTTTCTGTGAGGAAACTATCAAGGCATTCTCTTCTGGATCTTGACTCCATATTTTATTTTTCTGCTCTGCAAAGCAGGCTGTTTGGGTTAACCCATCATATAAAACAGCTGTAGGCCTATCTGCTGACAGCAGTTCCAGCCGTGGGTCAGTAGCGAGGACGTGAGCAAGGCAATGAGTGGTCAATGGCTGCCTTGCTCTGCTGATCATGGATCTTCACCAGATGGAATACAGATTCTAGAACATGGTTAAATAATTCCCTGGGTAGTATTCAAATGGCTCTTCAGTGCTCAATCTGGGATGGAATTGAAAGAAAGCTGGCAGCCTTTCCCTTTAGATAGTTATGTTGCAAAATGTCAGGCCAAGCCTTGGGCCCACCACCCACTGTCAGTCTAGCCTTGAGTTTTAGAACGATTAAATTGCAGACAACATTATTCACAGTCACCATATTTTTCACAAGGGAAGCCAACAGGATTCAACCAGAAGCCAAAACAGAGGGCCAGGGATAAATGTAATACAGTACTAAATCTGGATATAGTTAGTCTAAACATGTTTGTGGTGTGCTCAACAGGATGATTGCTATGGACAAGTGATAGGTAATGCTGTGTGTGTGTCCAGAGCCTGTGTCTAAAACATATCACAGCTGTTCATTTAACAGGGATGAGCATCTCTGTGGTGTGTGCATGTGTGCAGTGGCGACTTTAGAATGTAAATCTTGATGTGGCAAACTCCCCCCAAAAATGTTTTATGCATGCCAGCAAAGCCACTACACAACACAACACTAAACAATACATGAATTGGACTATAATGGTGACAAACGGAGCCCACAAACTGTTAGGGCCTACATAAAGCTGTCCCAACACCTTATCACTGTGACACCTGGCTATCAGCGGAGCCTTGTCTGGCAGCGAAATAGTTCATTCAGCCTCATTTACTGCCTTTTAAAAACAACATAGCTGATATGGCTGACTTGCTTAAACAAATGTGGTTTCTACTGACAATTGAGATGTACAAACTATGGCATAAGGGGACGACGAGCGGATAAGAGGCAATCCGTAATTTCGATTAAAACATCAATGAGCGAGCTAGGATGGATGTAGTCAATATAACTATTTGTTCAGCACTTTTGAAATGTACAGCAGCAGAATTCAGAACATGGGCCGTTCTTACAGTATTCTCCCTGTACACCAAGTCAGAACCGTAGGATAAATAAAGGGGGCATATAAGCAGACAATGAAAGCTCTTACAATATTCAATGATTACATTTTCTCTAAAACAGGCTATAGGCTACATGTGCACCACCAAGTCAGAACAGTAGGCTAAGTTATGAGGGGAAAAGGGACCAAATTATTAGGGTGAGGCACATGGGCTACTAACAGCTTACTACACAACATACACTTAGTATTACTTTCTTAGCTACAGTATACAGTGGGGAAAAAAAGTATTTAGTCAGCCACCAATTGTGCAAGTTCTCCCACTTAAAAAGATGAGAGAGGTCTGTAATTTTCATCATAGGTACACTTCAACTATGACAGACAAATGGAGAAAATGTTTTCCAGAAAATCACATTGTAGGATTTTTAATGAATTTATTTGCAAATTATGGTGGAAAATAAGTATTTGGTCACCTACAAACAAGCAAGATTTCTGGCTCTCACAGACCTGTAACTTCTTCTTTAAGAGGCTCTTCTGTCCTCCACGCGTTACCTGTATTAATGGCACCTGTTTGAACTTGTTATCAGTATAAAAGACACCTGTCCACAACCTCAAACAGTCACACTCCAAACTCCACTATGGCCAAGACCAAAGAGCTGTCAAAGGACACCAGAAACAAAATTGTAGACCTGCACCAGGCTGAGAAGACTGAATCTGCAATAGGTAAGCAGCTTGGTTTGAAGAAATCAACTGTGGGAGCAATTATTAGGAAATGGAAGACATACAAGACCACTGATAATCTCCCTTGATCTGGGGCTCCACGCAAGATCTCACCCCGTGGGGTCAAAATGATCACAAGAACGGTGAGCAAAAATCCCAGAACCACACGGGGGGACCTAGTGAATGACCTGCAGAGAACTGGGACCAAAGTAACAAAGCCTACCATCAGTAACACACTACGCCGCCAGGGACTCAAATCCTGCAGTGCCAGATGTGTCCCCCTGCTTAAGCCAGTACATGTCCAGGCCCAACTGAAGTTTGCTAGAGTGCATTTGGATGATCCAGAAGAGGATTGGGAGAATGTCATATGGTCAGATGAAACCAAAATAGAACTTTTTGGTAAAAACTCAACTCGTCGTGTTTGGAGGACAAAGAATGCTGAGTTGCATCCAAAGAACACCATACCTACTGTGAAGCATGGGGGTGGAAACATCATGCTTTGGGGCTGTTTTTCTGCAAAGGGACCAGGACGACTGATCCGTGTAAAGGAAAGAATGAATGGGGCCATGTATCGTGAGATTTTGAGTGAAAACCTCCTTCCATCAGCAAGGGCATTGAAGATGAAACGTGGCTGGGTCTTTCAGCATGACAATGATCCCAAACACACCGCCCGGGCAACGAAGGAGTGGCTTCGTAAGAAGCATTTCAAGGTCCTGGAGTGGCCTAGCCAGTCTCCAGATCTCAACCCCATAGAAAATCTTTGGAGGGAGTTGAAAGTCTGTGTTGCCCAGCGACAGCCCCAAAACATCACTGCTCTAGAGGAGATCTGCATGGAGGAATGGGCCAAAATACCAGCAACAGTGTGTGAAAACCTTGTGAAGACTTACAGAAAACGTTTGACCTGTGTCATTGCCAACAAAGGGTATATAACAAAGTATTGAGAAACTTTTATTATTGACCAAATACTTATTTTCCACCATAATTTGCAAATACATTCATTAAAGATCCTACAATGTGATTTTCTGGAAAAAAAAATCTCATTTTGTCTGTCATAGTTGACGTGTACCTATGATGAAAATTACAGGCCTCTCTCATCTTTTTAAGTGGGAGAACTTGCACAATTGGTGGCTGACTAAATACTTTTTTCCCCACTGTACATATCTCCCTGGCATATTACATAATTTATGCAGCAGCACACAAGACATTTTTAGACTCACCTTGTTGTGCTGTGCTCACTTGAACAGGAAGGTGGTGCGGCGGTCCTTCGTGGTCAAATTTTGTCATCAACTTTGTCATTAAAGTCTGGTATTCTCTGGATTTATGGTGCTTTCAAGACAACTGGAAACTCCGAAAAAAAATAGGTTGAATCATGACATTAGTTATCTTCAGGTCAGAGCTCTAGAAAGAGTCCCGAGTTCCCGACTTGGAATTCCGAGTTGGATGACCATTCAAACGTATTTTCCCAGTCGGAGGTCAATGAGCACCGATACGTTTTATCTATAATTTCTCTTCATAATTCTCTTCATATGACAAAGATTGAAAAGGATTTGCCATTAGATTGTCGACTTCATTCATGATGATGACTGCTAGCTTGCTAGCTAAGATTTTGAAAATATGGCGTTGACATGATCAGTCCAATCAACGCTACGGTAGATATAGTGCGTACTGCCCAGTACATCACTGGGGCCAAGCTTCCTGCCATCCAGGACCTCTATACCAGGCTGTGTCAGAGGAAGGCCCTAAAAATTGTCAAAGACTCCAGCCACCGTAGTCATAGACTGTTCTCTCTGCTACCGCACGGCAAGCGGTTCTGGAGCGCCAAGTCTAGGTCCAAAAGGCTTCTTAACAGCTTCTACCCCCAAGCCATAAGACTCCTGAACAGCTAATCAAATGGCTACCTGGACTATTTGCATTGTCCCCCCACCCCCTCTTTTACGGTGCTGCCACTCTCTGTTTATTATCTATGCATAGTCACTTTAACTCTACCTACATGTACATATTACCTCAATTACCTTGACTAACCAGTGCCCCCGCACATTGACTCTGTACCGGTACCCCCTGTATATAGCCTCGCTACTGTTATTTTACTGCTGCTCTTTAATTATTATTATTTATTTTTTCTTAAAACTGCATTGTTGGTTAAGGGCTTGTAAGTAAGCATTTCACTGTAAGGTCTACACCTGTTGTATTTGGCGCATGTGACAAATACAATTTGATTTGATTTGATTTATAACGTGATTTGACGTCATTTTATCTGTGGCCAATGACCTTGAGCCTTCTTGGATGGGCACTTCTAATGTAACTCTATGGCAGCACCCAAGGGGCTTGAATGGTTTTGCTCTCCCTGTAGATTTTGCAGTGACGTAGTGTCCCCATGAGTGACAGAACACTGAGCCAATCATGGCACAACTAGAGAATATTACCAACCCCTATGCTCTGTATTTTCTGCTGGCTGCACCACCACCACATAAAGCACTGAGCTAGACTGAAACACCTGCATTTTAGAGCTGCCTTACTCAAGAAAGCAAAAAAGAGACCATGTTTGTATGCGGCTTTATTAACTCAATTGTTATTCTTTAATTTTTTTACATTGTTTGCAAACTGATATGTGACACGTATTAATGCAAAAATAACAAACAAAACAGGCAACAACAACAAAAATATATATATATTATGATTATTATAGTTGCTAAACAGGTGGGGCTCAAAACAGGTGGGGCTCTGAATGACAGGTTGTCACTGCATGTGTGTATAGCTTTCCCAAACCAGCTTAATATACATTACACCCCACTGGGAAAAAAATTGTTGAATCAACGTTGTTTCCACGTCATTTCAACCCCAAAAATCTATGTGATGACATTGAATCAACGTGGAAAACTGATTGGATTTGCAAAAAGTAATCAACATAAAGGCATTTCGTATTTTTTCAACTAACATTTAACCTAACATGGTCATTATTTGGGGGGAGGGGAGATTTCACATTGAATTCACGTTAGTTGACAACTTAACCAAATGAAAATCAAAACTAGACATTGAACTGACATCTGTGCCCAGTGACAGTATCACCCTCACTGAGAACTCGTTAATGGCCAGACCTCCAGCTTTGCTGAATGGGAGAGAGAGAGACCCAGACTAAAGACAGTTTCTAGGGACAACGTGGTAGATCTCCACCAAAAGACAGGTACTTTCCTCTGGGATCCTTGAGTAAAGCTCCCCCTCTCACCAAAGAGATCCTCTAGACTTGCCTGGAAGTATGTGGCAAGTTGCTGTTATCGACTCCTCATTTATGCTAATACACCTGCCATGCCTGTCCTCCGACTAGGTTCCTCCCTATGCCTCGAGTATGGGACATCCACATGCTTCCAACACCATGTGTGAGTTTGAAACCACCTGTGGAAAGTAGACACCATCGCTGAGCGGTTTCTCTGAAAAAAGCTGTAATCAATAAGAATGTTTGGCCCTTGACTCAAACTGAACTCTGATGAAATCACATCAACCTGGCTGGAGAGTGTCTTTTGGTCATGGAAGATGAATCCCACCCCATAGACAAAGAGCATTGTGAAACTGCAATACTTGATAAGTATATTATCAACAGAACAACAGACCCAATTTACTGGAATAGCTGTTCATAGATAGCTCTGGCAGAGAGCAGGTTCATGCTCCACATTACAACATCTGTAGAGTACAACCATACCTCACACAGGAAGCGGCACAGGTCCTAATCCAGGCACGTGTCATCTCCCGTCTGGACTACTGCAACTCGCTGTTGGCTGGGCTCCCCGCTTGTGCCATCAAAACCCTGCAATTTATCCAGAACGCCGAAGCCCGCCTGATGTTCAACCTTCCCAAGTTCTCCCATGTCACCCCGCTCCTCCGCACACTCCACTGGCTTCCAGTTGATGCTCACATCCACTACAAGACCATGGTACTTGCCTACGGAGCAGCAAGAGGAACTGTCCCTCCTTATCTTCAGGTTATGCTCAAACCCTACACCCCAACCTGAGTAGGGCAGCTCCTCAAGGGCAGCTCCTGCTCAAGTACCATGGTCTGGAGCAGGAGCTGCCCTCCCACCCCTACGGGAGGGCAGCTCCTGCTCAGCCCAGTCCAAGCTCTTCTCTGTTCTCAGGGTGATGAGAGGTGTTGGGTTTGCGCCATAGCGTTTTCCTTGATGGCCAAAAAGCTCAATTTTAGTCTCATTTTACCAGAGTACCTTCTTCCATATGTTTGGGGAGTCTCCCACATGCCTTTTGGCGAACACCAAACGTGTTTGCTTATTTTTTTCTTTAAGCAATGGCTTTTTTCTGGCCACTCTTCTGTAAAGCCCAGCTCTGTGGAGTGTACGGCTTAAAGTGGTCCTATGGTCAGATACTCCAATCTCCGCTGTGGAGCTTTGCAGCTCCTTCAGGGTTATCTTTGGTCACTTTGTTGCCACTCTGATTAATGCCCTCCTTGCCTGGTCCGTGAGTTTTGGTGTGCAGCCCTCTTTTGGCAGGTTTGTTGTGGTGCCATATTCTTTCAATTTTTTTATAATGGATTTAATGGTGCTCTGTGGGATGTTCATAGTTTCTGATATTTTTTTATAACCCAACCCTGATCTGTACTTCTCCACAACTTTGTCCCTGACCTGTTTGGAGAGCTCCTTGGTCTTCATGGTGCCGCTTGCTTAGTGGTGTTGCAGACTCTGGGGCCTTTCAGAACAGGTGTATATATACTGAGGTCATGTGACAGATCATGTGACACCTAAATAAAGTCCACCTGTGTGCAATCTAACTAATTATCTGACTTCCGAAGGTAATTGGTTGCACCAGATCTTATTTCAGGGCTTCATAGCAAAGGGGGTGAATACATATGCACGCACAACCTATTTTTTTGAATTTTTTGGTTGCACCAGATCTTATTTAGGGGCTTCATAGCAAAGCGGGTGAATACATATGCACGCACCACTTATTTTCTAGAATTTTTTTTCTTTTTTTTTTCATTTCACTTCACCAATATGGACTATTTTCCATTACATTAAATCCAAATAAAAATCTATTTAAATTACAGGTTGTAATACAACAAAATAGGAAGGACGCCAAAGGGGATGAATACTTTTGCAAGGCACTGTATGTACAATCCCTTTATCCAAACGGATTGCTCATGTACCTAGCTCTTATTAATAGCTCTTATCAATTTATACATTACAGTGCATGGAGAATGCTGTTATTTCTATCTGAAAATAGAAAGTAGAGGTTTTTCCACTTGGAACAGACAGATTCACTCAACCTTATTCATGGTTTCCTCGAGCGTAAAGATGGTGGAATTAAGTCAAGGTCAGAATACGTATATCTGTCGACACACCTCTGCCACACCTCCATTTCTGTGATCTCCACCCTAAACGAATAGCTGGCTGGCATGTGTTTCCTCATGCTTAAGTTCAAGGTCAGAATGCGCACTGTGAGAAAAGTGCATGAAAAAGGAAAAAGTTAAATTTACACCTGGGTATCTTGGGCCCGAATTCCCCCCATTGGGAATAGCGGAATCAGTAAAGGGAGTAATGTGAGACCCGTACATGGTCTCGATTTATGAAGGGTCATGGATTCTGCCATTTGAGGAGCAGCAGATGGTGTGATAGTCTTTATAACACCCATCAGTGTGTGTGTGTGTGTGTGTATAGGGTTGTGGAGCTTGCAGTTTGAGCGCCACAGCACTGTGTGTGTGATCAGCAGCATGCCGTGGCTGGGCATGACCACCTTCAAAAGAACCCATGACCCCCCAGCAGGGATACATCTACATGGGCGACGGACTCAATAACCTGGACCTGCCCTTCATGCTTTAAAGAGCCAGTGAGACACTGAAAATCCCCATCAACCACTCATCTGAGCACAGCAGTTTCATCCCCACCCACCCTGAATGCAGCCAAAACTGAGTTATATTTATGCAAGAGATGTTTCTTTCCTGTTATTTAACATAAATAAACAGAAACAAAAATCATTCACTTTGTGATTTACTTCCACATGCACTTGGCTACTTCTGCTAATAGGCCCAGTAAATGCTTACTCCCACACTCATGCAAACATACACAGTAAACAGATAGTGGAGGGAGAGTAAGCAGATAAGTTTTATTTGCACATCTGGGCTGTCTTGAAGTACACAATGTCAACATACTACCTACATCGAAACAGTGTTACACTGATCCAATTGCTCTTGCGGTAAATGTGGAGGTTTTTAGTTAATTTTCAGGGCATCTTCAAAGGCCAAATTACAGAATGGGTGTTGCTTCTGGGTACTGCTCCGAATGACTTGTTCCAATGTGAAACAGCCACTAAAGGTCAATAAATAGGCTGGACCAATTCAGATGCTCCCTCAGCTGTTCAAAAGGCTCGTTTTCAAAGTCAATGGACGAGTCCCAAATGAGGAAGCAGTACCATGGGGACAGACATCCAATAGAATTGCTGCAAGTCTTCAATGTTTCAGGTAGAGGATTTTCTTGCCGTATTGTACGTTGTTTCTAAGAGCTGGGTGGCCGACAGAGATGCGATTTTTACACCACTTCAGCCCCGCCCTATAGATGGGCTTCACCGAATCAATGGACCAGCGAGTCAGGTATCTGTGTGATGAAACGACACAGGTGTGAGTTGGCCAGAGACAACGATACAGCAGAAGGTTAGCGAAAGTCGACGCACAATAGTTAGTGTTGAAAGGTAATGTGATGAGAGGTCTAACAAGCAACAATACAGGAGTGAGAGGGTATATACACTGAGACACTGCAGGAGTCAAACACACACACACTAGTTACCTGTTGAGCTGTGGCTTGGGCTTCTTTGGTACGTGTCCCTCTGGGAGAGGTGGTTTGTGATCGGGGAGAAGACCTGGAATAGAAAAGAGTATGTTTACCATCTTGAAGAGAATACACTTCACAATAGTTGAGTATCCAGAGCTGACACACACCGAGTATCGTACCTGCTCTGTGTGCCATTTGCACACAGATGGCGATCTTGCGGTGCTCTTGGGCACAGAGACCAGTGACTCTACGAGGCAGCATTCCTCCATCAGACCTGATGAACTGACTGAGCAACAGGACATCCTGACAAAGAAAAACACAGGGAATTACTGTACGTCTGAGCTCATAGAACAGGCACACATACTGATAGGCACAAATACTGATACACAGGCACACATACTGATATAAAATGCATGAGACACGTAGCAGATGTGAGTGTGTGGACCAGCACTGATCACGTTCACTATGATATTTCTGCTGAGCAGTCGAGAGGCAGTAACTAAGTATTCAGTCAGGTGTCAGTGAAACACTTACTGTGTAGTTGTATTTATTCTGCAGGTTCCATCGGTAGATGGGGCACTGGGCTGTGGGGTTGGGTGGATGTGGTCCGGCTGGAGTATCCTGTGTTAACCCCTCAATCTGACAAATAATGTAATGACAGTCAATGACTACCGCGCAAAATACTTCCAATCTACTGTAGACATTTACTAGCTAGATAAAGTGTTTATAGGTAACATGGTATAGAGATTGTCTTATATCTTGTGTGGATACCATATTGACTAGTACTATTTAGTTAAATGCAATAAATCGACATAGCTAGAGAAACGCAACACATCACAACACAGAAACCACAAAATGAGTAGTGTGCAATGAAGAACCAACAGGTTAGCAAGCTTGTCACTTACTATTGTTGTTTTGCCTTCTTTCTTTTCCACGACTGTAAACACAGACAAAATTGCCACTTAGTACAATTCCAGGCCGTCAGTCAAGCCCTGTTTCATAACAAACCGGCAATCTACCTTAGCTTGTGCTTCTAGTTCGTTGAAAAAATAAATGCAACTGCAACATGGTCGTTCAAATAATCGAATTCTTATAATCAGTTGTCTTTAATTCCTAAAATAATCCTTATCGAAGGACAAAGCTTACTGAATGGATGCGCTACTGCTAGCATAGCCAACGCTAGCAGCGTGAGCTGTCATATGGCTACAACAGGATTCAAGGAGAATCTCACCATATCGAATTCCTCTGCTTTGAATATTTCCAAAAACCGAGAGTTGAGGGCAACTGGTTATACTCTGAAAGGCACTCATATTGCTGCTGCTAGCCACACATTTAACACCAGATAGAGAAGTCCAGATGGACCCCAGCACACAGCGCGCTGCCATCTTGGAATTGTGACCTTCTCTTCTTCCTGCTTCTTCTTCTTCTTCTTCTTCTTCGCTGAGGTTTATTGGCAGCCTACACACAAAAAGTTGTATTGCTGCCAGCTACTGTGCGGGGTGAAAACAAAAAGGTCCCAACTATAACAACAAAAATATGAACGCAACATGTAAAGTGCTGGTCCCATGGAATTTCAGACCACTGTCTTAGGGTAAAATAAGGCTGTCCAAGTATGCTATTGTCATAAATATAATGAACAAAAATATAAATGTGAAGTGTTTTATGAACTGAAATGAAAGATGCCAGACATTTTCCATATGCACAAACAGCTTATTTCTCTCAAATGTTGTGCACAAATTTGTTTACACCCCTGTTAATGAGCATTTCTCCTTTGCCAAGATACCTGACAGGTGTAGCATATCAAGAAGCTGATTAAACAGCATGATCATTACACAGGTGCACCTTGTGCTCGGGACAATAAAAGGCCACTAAAATGTGCAGTTTTGTCACACAACACAATGCCACAGATGTCTCAAGTTTTGAGGGAGCGTGCAATTGGCATGCTGACTGCAGGTATGTCCACCAGAGCTGTTGCCAGAGAATTGAATGTTAATTTCTCTACCATAAGCCATAATGTCGTCTTAGAAAATTTGCAGTACGTCCAACCGGCCTCACAACCGCAGGCCACGTGTATGGCGTTGTGTGGCCGAGCGCTTTGCCGATGTCAACGTTGTGAACAGAGTGCCCATGGTGGCGGTGGGGTTATGGTATAGGCAGGCATAAGCTACGGACAACGAACACAATTACATTTTATCGATGCCAATTTGAATGCACAGGGATACCGTGACGAGATCCTGAGGCCCATTATCATGTGATTCATCCGCCACCATCTCCTCATGTTTCAGCATGATAACGCATGGCCCCATGTCGCAAGGATCTGTACACAATTCCTGGAAGCTGGAAATGCCCCACTTCTTCCATGGCCTGCATACCCACCAGACATGTCACCCATTGAGCATGTTTGGGATGATCTGGATCAACGTGTACGACAGCGTGTTCCAGTTCCCGCCAATATCCAGCAAATTCGCACAGCAATTGAAGAGTGGGACAACATTCCACAGGCCACAATCAACCGCCTGACCAACTCAATGCAAAGGAGATGTGTGGAGGCAAATGGTGGTCACAGCAGATACTGACTGTTTTTTTATCCACGCCCCTACCTTTTAAAAAAAGGTATCTGTGTTTTTAAAGTTGTTTTAAAAGTTTTTTCAGTATATATGCAATCTATGGGTCCCAAAAACAGGAACAAACCAGTGTAACAAACATTACCTGGGAGGACGGGATATCTTCCGATGCCAGTACCCCAGTTGTAGGCAGTGGTTGTAGATCTTCCGTTGTGTACTCTTGCAGGCCCCAAAACTTTCCTGCCACAGCCACAATTATGTCCAGTTTATAACTGTGGCAATGAACGCCACAAAATTCACCTTTTTAACACGCATCGTATCCGGTTCTCTTGACTGGCAACAAGCATTCTTAATGGGCTGTGGTGTCTCAACTACCATAGAGCCCCACAGTGGAGGTTTCATAATACCCATAAAACCTAGCGGTCAAACAGGGAAATGGTTCCAATCATTTTTTCACCATACATTTTTCCCATATGGGATTTTAGAAACACTTAAAATAAAGGCTTACCCTGGCATGATGTTTTGATAACCATGTAAATATCTCTCAGACAAGGTGACTTGTATCAATATATTCGGCCCTCTGTACCCACTGTGACTTCTAGGAAGATATTAATCCACTTAACCCTTGTGACACTCTGGCTCCATGGACTTTATTATTGAGCCAGGGTTGTTCATTTTCCTTGGTTGGGTGTATTTCTATGTTGGGTATTCTGGTTGTTTCATTTCTATGTGTGGTGATTGTTAGTGTTTATTCAGGTGACTCCCAATCGGAGGTAACGAGTGACAGCTGTCGGCTCGTTATCTCTGATTGGGAGCCATATTTATACTGTGGGGTTTCACCTTGGTTTGGTGGGTTTTTGTTTCCTTGTTCCTGTTTAGTCTTTGTCACTATTGGACTTCACATTCGTCGCTTTGATTTGTTGTTTTGTCGTGCTTTAACTTAATAAAGTACCATGTTCGTTTCACACGCTGCGCCTTGGTCTCCTTCACTCCTCGACGATCGTGACAGAAAAACCCACCAAAGAAAGACCAAGCAGCGTGTCCAGGAGCAAGGTGACTGGACATGGGAGGAGGCGCCGGGCAAGGAGATGGAGAGGCTGGCGATGGCCCAGGTGGGCACAGCGTGGTCCTGGGAGGACATGCTCGGAGGCAAGGGACCTTGGGGGAAGATCAAGGCCCTGGCGAGAGAGGAGCATCGGCGGCAGCAGGTTCATCGTCGGAGGGTCGTGAGTCAACCCCAGAAATTTTTTAGGGGGGGGCACATGGCTTGGGCGACTGGGCAGCAGGAGGCTGCCAGAGGGCTGAAGGAGGAGAAAAGGGGGCGGATTCAGGAGGCCACCAGGCCAGGGGTACACCGCCCTGTACGTCCTGTGCGGATGCCTCACACAGAGTGTGTGAGGGTAGGCATTCAGCCAGGACGGGTGGTGGCCGCTATTCACTCCAGGCCTCCTATCCGTCTCCACAGCCCGGTTCGGCCTGTTCCTGCTCCACGCACCAGGGATACGGTGCGCTTCGCCAGCCCAGCCCGGCCTATTCCTGCTCCACGCACCAGGGATACGGTGCGCTTCGCCAGCCCGGCCCGGCCTGTTCCGGCCACCCGCACCAGGGAGACGGTGCGCGTCGCCAGCCCAGCCCGGCCTGTTCCTGCTCCCCGCACTAGGCCTTATGAGAGTCCCCAGGGTCCAGCATGCCCTGTTCCGGCTCTCCGCACTAGCCCTTATGTGCGTCCCCAGGGTCCAGCATACCCTGTTGCTGCTCTCCGCACTAGACATTATGAGAGTCCCCAGGGTCCAGCATGCCCTGTTCCGGCTCTCCGCACTAGCCCTTATGTGCGTCCCCAGGGTCCAGCATACCCTGTTGCTGCTTCCCGCACTAGCCCTGAGATGCGTGTCCTCAGCCCGGTACCTCCAGTTCCGGCACCACGCATCAGGCCTACGGTGCGTCCCCAGGGCCAAGCATGCCCTGTTGCTTCTCCCCGCACTAGCCCTGAGATGCGTGTCCTCAGGCCGGTACCTCCTGTTCCGGCACCACGCACCAGGCCTACGATGCGCCTCAGACGGCCAGAGTCTGCCGTCTGCCCAACGGGGCCTGAACTGTCCGTCTGCCCAACGCCGTCTGAACTGCCCGTCTGCCCAACGGCGCCTGAACTGCCCGTCTGCCCAACGCCGTCTGAACTGTCCGTCTGCCAAGCGCCGCAGGAGCTGCCCGTCGGTACTGAGCCTGCAAAGCCTTCCGCCAGACAGGATCAGCCAGAGCCTTCCGCCAGACAGGATCAGCCAGAGCCTTCCGCCAGACAGGATCAGCCAGAGCCTTCCGCCAGACAGGATCAGCCAGAGCCTTCCGCCAGACAGGATCAGCCAGAGCCTTCCGCCAGACAGGATCAGCCAGAGCCTTCTGCCAGACAGGATCAGCCAGAGCCTTCTGCCAGACAGGATCAGCCAGAGCCTTCCGCCAGCCAGGATCCGCCAGAGCCGTCCAGCCAGGATCCGCCAGAGCCGTCCAGCCAGGATCCGCCAGAGCCGTCCAGCCAGGATCCGCCAGAGCCAGCTAGTCAGGTACTGTCCCTTAGCCCGGTGCGGCCCCTTAGTCCAGGGCTGCCCCTTAGTCCGGTGCTGCCCCTTAGTCCGGTGCCGCCCCTTAATCCAGTGGGGTTTAGTTGGGGGGTGGTCATGCGGAAGGGGCTACGGAAGCGGATAGTGACTAAGGTGGGGTGGGGACCACGACCTGGGCCAGAGCCGCCACCATGGACAGACGCCCACCCAGACCCTCCCCTAGACTGTATGCTGGTGCGCCCGGAGTGCGCACCTTTAGGGGGGGGTACTGTGACACTCTGGCTCCATGGACTTTATTATTGAGCCAGGGTTGTTCATTTTCCTTGGTTGGGTGTATTTCTATGTTGGGTATTCTGGTTGTTTCATTTCTATGTGTGGTGATTGTTAGTGTTTATTCAGGTGACTCCCAATCGGAGGTAACGAGTGACAGCTGTCGGCTCGTTATCTCTGATTGGGAGCCATATTTATACTGTGGGGTTTCACCTTGGTTTGGTGGGTTTTTGTTTCCTTGTTCCTGTTTAGTCTTTGTCACTATTGGACTTCACATTCGTCGCTTTGATTTGTTGTTTTGTCGTGCTTTAACTTAATAAAGTACCATGTTCGTTTCACACGCTGCGCCTTGGTCTCCTTCACTCCTCGACGATCGTGACAACCCTAACATTTCACCATCATTGTAAAGCCCTAGTTATTTTGTTGCTTTGACAAAGTTATTTCTGAAGATTATTATTTATTTCATGTGATTTAGTGATTCATTTTAAGGTAAAAAAACAACAACAACCTGTCCCTCATTTTAAGGTCAACCCTGTTGGTGAAACTTTTCCTTAAAAAATAAAAAATAAATCAAAAGAATCATTGAACATCTAATAGTCAAATCATAGTGTAAAAGCAGGTGTGCTGGTTCAACTCTTTTTTGAACCAATTTTGGGAATTGTGTGTAGAGTTTTGAAAAAAGGAGACATAGTTTTGAAAACGTGTGTAAGCAGTTGGAAAAAACTGTAAGAAGGCAGAGTTACTCCAAGCAGTTTAGTCACCTCAACTTGCTAAATTTCCACATTATTCATTACAAGACTTAGTTGAGGTTTAGCGTTTAGTGAATGATTTGTCCCAAATACAATGCTTTTAGTTTTTGAAATATTTAGGACTAACTCATTCCTTGCCACCCATTCTGAAACTAACTACAGCCCTTTGTTAAGTGTTGCAGTCATTTCAGTCGCTGTAGTAGCTGACGTGTATAGTGTTGAGTCATCCACATACATAGGCACACTGGCTTTAACTCAAAGCCAGTGGCATGTCGTTAGTAAAGATTGAAAAAATTAAGGGGCCTAGACAGCTGCCCTGGGAAATTTATGATTCTACCTGGATTATGTTGGAGAGCCCCCACAATCTTTTTATCATAAATGTATCTCAGCCAATCATCAGTCATTTGTATGATAGTGCATTGATCAGTTATACAGTTTAAAGCCGTTATTTATGTGTTTTTGACCAAAGTCGACCTTTAAAGGGGTACCTATCTGTTGTCTATCGGATACAGCATCCCAAGAAACACTTTGGCCAGCAGGGCACACTACTGGAAGACCCTTCAGCATGGTTAGCCCTAAAAGCAGCTAATGAATTGAACATTCCATATTTGTGGTATGTACTGTTGGATGTGAAAATGGGTGATGTGCTCGTTCCTGATTGTGGTATTGTGGTTGTCCAAGACCATTGTTTGGCCAATACAGATGGCCTAGTGGGAACAAACATAATCAAAAACTGCTAGGACACCTTGACAAAAGACAATTTCACTGTGCCTTTCTAGTGGACACTTCCAGCAGCAGGTGTGGTAAAGGCCATGAAGGTGTGCACCAAAGTTTGCAGCCACCGATGGGTTTACAGGGTATGTACGTACCATTAATCGCTATCGTCTGAAGATTCCAGGTCAAAGTAAAATGCTTGTGTGGGGCCAGACCAGAGCGGGAGTGGAAGGCAAGGACTAACAGTGTCTGGTGGAGCCCATCTTTGAGAATGAGTTGCTCATCAACCAAGCTGTGTCCAGAGTCCAGCAGGGAAGGCTGCCTGTCCGAGTGAGTAACATCGGAGGCTGCCCTGGCTATCTACGTCAACACCAAAAACTTGACATGGCCTTCATAGTGAACCCTGCAGACGTCATACAGGATAATGATGTGAGTATATCCAGGTTGCGTGAACAGGCTGTGCAAGACAGTTTAACGCATGCACAACAACCAACTGCATAACAGCCTATACTAGTTGACCTGACAGGTGTAGACATTTCCCCTGAACAGAGACTGAAAATGCAAGCACTGTTACAAAAGCACCAGGCTACATTCGCTGACCATGGTAAAGATTATGGAAAGACAACCATAGTCCAGCATGTGATCTCCACTGGAGATGCAGCCCCAGTCAGAGAGCACCACAGACAAATACCACCGAAGATGTACCAAGAAGTGAAAACATTGATTCAAGTTATGTTGAACTCAGGAATTGTTAACCCAAGCGCTAGCCCATGGGCAGCCCCTATCGTTTTGGTTAGAAAGAAGGATGGCACATTGAGATTTTGTGTGGACTATCGTAAGCTAAGCTAAACACAAGGATGCTTACCCACTCCCTCGTATAGAGGAATCTCTAGCCAATTTGACCAAAGCCAAGTACTTCTCGACTTTAGACCTTGCTAGTGGCTATTGGCAAGTCCAGATGTCTCCAGCAGATTATGGAAAAGACTGCCTTTACAACTCCAATGGGTTTGTTCGAGTTTGACCAGATGGCATTTGGGGTTATGCAACTGGCCTTCTACATTCCAAAGATTGATGCAAACATGTTTAGGAGAGCAAAATCTATAATCTATTTTGATCTATCTGGATGACGTTATTGTATTTTCTAAAGATCTAAATCATCCCATCTAAATCACTTGGATTTTGTGTTCAGCAGACTAGCTAAGCATGGACTCAAACTGAAACCAAACAAATGCATCTTCCTGAAGCAAGAAGTACAATACTTGGGGCATCGGGTGTCTGCTGAAGGATTATCATCAGACCCGGAGAAGGTGAAGTGTGTGCAGGACTGGCCCACCCCTAAAACGGTCATTTCTAGGCTTAGCAGGATACTACCGTAGATTTGTAAAGGACTTTGCCAGATTGCCAGCCCCCTTACCTGAACTACTTGGGGGCAGTTCTAGCCCAGGTACAAGAGGGTAAATAACGGGTAATCTCATTTGCAAGTAGAAGCCTCCATCCCTCAGAAAGAAATTACAGTAACTATAGCTCATTTAAACTAGAATTCCTTGCACTGAAGTGGGCCATTACTGAAAATGTTGCCTCACCTTTTGTGGATTATACGGACAATAATATTCTGGTACATCTAAACTCAGCTAAATTGGCAAGTATTGTCTAGGACGTAATAACCAGAGTGCAGATGCCTTGTCTCATTTCCATCCAGAAAACCCAGTCCCAAACAAGCTGGAGGATTGAGATGGGCTGGAGATCCCGGCATTCCAGAAGATGCAACCCGAAGTGGTAAAGGCCCTGTGTGTGGGGGCAGGGTGGAGGACAAACGAGCCGGAGAAGGACACGGCATGCCACTCATACCAGAGAGAACATTGGCTCAGTGGAAGAGCCTTCAAGAAAGTGATACTACACTGAAGCAAGTGATTCACTTCCTCTGAAGGCAACCACCTGACAGACAGGAACGAGAGTCGAAGGAGGCCCTAGATGTGCTCCGGTAATGGAATCACCTCACGTGGGAAGAGGGTGTGCTGTGTCGGACATTACAGGACTCCAAAGAAGTAGAGCCGATTGTTCAGCTGGTTGTCCCTACTGGTGAGAGACAACTGGGAACTGTATCATGGGAGGGCAGGCCACTGGGGGGCAGAAAAGACCACAGTGATTATCTATGCCAGATTCTATTGGCCAAACCTAGCCAGGGACATATCAAATTGGTGTGCTACTTGTCAGCCTTGTGTCTATCGAAAGCCCCAGCTTATCCAAAACAAGCACCTTTAGTACCAATCAAAACGTCAGCCCCTCTTGAACTAATGTCTATAGACTACCTGAGCATAGGCCATCCAGATGACCCTCATCACAATGTGTTGGTAATGGTAGATTATTTCACTAAATATACTTGGGCCACTTCTACTTGGGCCCAGACGGAGACTACGACTGCAAAGGCACTGTGGCCCCCTGGCGCTTATTGGCTGATCAGGGCGCACATTTTGAATATCACTTTATAAAGGATCTACGTCGATTGTATGGAATAACCAAAAGTCACACTACTCCTTATCATCCGTGAGGGAACGGCGGGTGTGAAAGATGTAATAAAATGATAATGGGTTTGCTGGGGCCCCTTGGAGAGGAGAGACGGCGTTGACATAACCACCTGCACGAAATTATTCAGGTATACAACAACACAGTGCACAGCACCACAGGATATACACCTTACTACCTGCTGTTTTGAAGGCATGGTTTCCTCCCTCAGGTTCGGCTCATTGGCATACCAGACCAGCCTGGCTGTGCTTCAGTAGAGGACTGGGTCAAGTGCCACCACAAACGTCTGAGGCATGCAGGGAAGCACAGAGACAATGAGACGTCCAGACAGAAAGAGCACTACGTCCGAAATGCTGAAGAATACCCTCTGCTGCCTGGGGAGCGGAGACTCGTGAGAGACATGAGAGCGAGGGGTGAGCTTGCAGACAAGTGGGAGCAGCTCCCTCATGTGGTAGTAAAACAATCTGACCCAGAACTGCCTGTCAATGTGTTCAAACCAGGGCAAGGAGAGGGAGAGGGTTTTTCACCGTAATCTATTGCAGCCTTGTTCATTTCTCCCAGTAGAGAGACCAGGACAACCCCTTAGTGAAGTTGATCTCCCTCTTAGACTAAACGAAGCCTCCAGCCACCCTTTGACTAACACCCCACTGAGAGAGACAATTAGAGCCCCTGTTGCTGTCCCCTGGATTGGGTTTTGGGTCCCTACAGGTACTGAGCCGGAAGCTGGAGATGGGTGCCATGGTGATGCAGAGAAACAATGAGCGGGAGATGGGTGCCATTCTTGAGGCCTGAATAGGCTACTCTGTGATGATACCTTGAAATGGAATCAGTGACCACGAAAAATTGCTCAGTGATATACATTTTTTATTATTTAATTTATCTATTTAAGACCAGGCAGGAAAATAACACCTCTACCCCCACACCACAATATTTCAGTTTATGGAACTTTTGTCATGGTTTTTTACTATTCAGTAAGGACAGCCGACTTTGCCAAATCTTTTTTCAAGTAGACTATTTAAAAGGCCACTTTTATTACTAAGTTCTATACGCAGATACCTCTTGAAGGGGAATATAACCTCTGATGAAATGCCATACATAGGCTTGAAGTGGGACAGGGTCTTGCATGTACTCAAATCATGTTACTCTTTCAGCATGAGCTAAGACTTCCTGCCCCACTTCACATCCCTCTGAATTTACGATCGGTCATGTAAAGGAAGCACAGCATTTCCAGATGTGTGCAGCACATGTATGCTGTGATTTGTACCCATGTGAGGATGTAAGTCCAAATATATCAGCATGTGCCCTTGCAAGGTATAGTTCTGTAATGTATACGAACATATAACATGTCTCTTGGACCACAAAGTTCTCAACGTATTTGGTTTCTCCCGTTGCTGTTGTTAAGATTGACATTGTGTCGGCAAGGACAGGGATGTAGATATCGTTGCTATGCTCTAGCTCATTGTCAGATGAAAGAATGAGGTATTGAGAAAGACAATGCAGGAACATGTCCTGACTTTGTTGCAAAAAAACTAAGATACAGGTGGATTTGTTAAGCCCAGACAGCCAGATAAAGAGACTCAGCTGATGCTTGATAGTGTTATCAGACCATTGCATGCCTCTGCCTCCTCCTACATAAGCAGAGGACAAAGAGCATAAAAGCAGGTTGATGATAAACGTCACAGTAACCGCACAGAGATTCATTAAAGAAGAATAAAGGCCATAGAACAGAACTGTTATGTTTTTGTTTTCTTTCATTCCGGATTTAGATGGGTTCTGTCACTGGCATGAAAGAAGCCATTCATTGTGGTAAGATCTGCTTATAGGCTAGAGGTATTTTGTTGTCAGGGGTCTGAATGAACTCAATGCTCTCAGCCAACTTAGTTTAACAACTACATAAAATTGTATAGACACTGCTGATTTACTCAAGTATTTTCTCAGTGGAAGGGGAGGGATGGGGTGGTCACCTCTTCTGTGCAAGTACAAATGCATAAATCCAATAATAATATTCTTGGCCTCTACACCCCTGCCCCTTGGTTTTACCATCCCTTTGTTTTTTGACACCTTCAGTAGAATTATTCATTTGGGAATTTGTGAAAGGGAAACCATTGATATGGCCTGGAGCCCCTTGTAAAATTTAGGGCGTTCTCACATGATTTACAGGTATCCCTAATTTTCAGGATCCGCCTCAGAGAGGTCAACATAACACAAATAGAGGAAAGAAAGAAATTCCAGGATGAAGTTGTTACTTGGACAATAGCAATGCCTTTCTCCATTTTACTGGAGATAATGTCTCTGAAGTTAAGCAGGGTCAGTCCTGGTCAGTCCCTACATGGGAGACCAGATGCTGATGGAAGTGGTGTTGGAAGGCCAGTAGTGGGCACTCTGGTCTAAGGAGATCTTAATGCCCAAGGCAGTGAAAGGGAATTTGCCCGTGTAGGATGCTGTCTTTCGGATGAGATGTTAAATGGGTGTAAAAATCTCATGGCAATTATTGTGAAAGTAAGGGTGTTAACCCCTGTATCATGACCACCCAATGATTCCCAATTGATATATATCAGTCCTCACCTCTCCACCATGATAGCTGATGTGTGGTGAGCATTTTGGCACAAAATGGTTGCCGTGCATCACGCAAGTGGGTGCTACACATTGGTGGTGGAAGAAGTGAGTTTCCCCCTTACTAGGTAAAGCGCTTTGAGCACCTACTGTAGGTGGAAGGGCGCTATATAAATCCAATCAATTATTATGATTCATTTAATGCATTGATTGAGATGACAAAACCTGGATGGATGAATTCCTGGTTTTTCATTGATATTGGATTGAGGCAGAGCATTGGTCACAACATTGGAATCTAGCTTACTCCTTGAGATAAAGGATTCAACAAGGACAAGTCACCCATTTGTCAAACAGAGCATTTAATGTTTTGTTTCCTGAATAATTTACAATACTTTTTTCAACCATTTCTCTTTTTGCATTGTGACAAAACTGTCACTAGGGGCTCCAGTGTGTCTCTCTCTCTCCTCAGTATTTCCCATAGTCACCCTGTACATTTTGACAGGAAGAACAGTTTGGAGACTGAATGTGCTGGAATGGGACAAGGAGGCTTCAGCGGCATGTTAACACTCACAGCTTTGTTGCACAAACTCTAGTGGTCCGTTATCCAGAAATTCAAGCAATTTCATTTAATCCCAATGGCGGAACCTAAAAAGAGCTGTATACTGAGATGCAAATGCGCATTTTCCGGTAATCGTCTCATCAATGGTGTGGAGGGTTGAAAGACAGAGATTACTATGGACCTGTACTGACAAAGCAGGCATTGTCTCGGTGACCCTCTCCTTTCGTCGTGGACACTTAATCAGTCACATTCCTTGAAAGACGCCCAAAAAAATGGCATTTAAAGTGTCTGGGTACCTTCTCGTGGGCTTTGATATTCAAATGAAACACAGTGCTATACAAACAGGCGCCTCGGCAGAGGAACAGGGAGTAAATCAACATTTTAGTGGCCCCCCTTCTTGATAGCAGAGATACATTTATTTAATTTTAGAGTTAATTTCATGCAATTCTACACATTTTGCCATGGGGTGTAGAGAAAATTGTTCCGTTTTAAAGCAAGTTTTCGGCAATTCTACACGTTTTGGCATGGGCTGGATAATTTTTGTAGCAATTTTCTAACTCATTTCATGCAATTCTACTCATTTTGCTATGGGGCGGAGAGAAAATAGCTGTTTTACACATTTGGGGGTGGGGGGACTTCAAAAGGGGGTACCAGTTGCCCTTCCCTGGTTTAATGTCATGGTGGGAAGTTATGGCTGTGTGGAAAAGTTAGCTTCCTAACCCTGCTCCTCTGGAAAAACTGCTAAGCACAGCATGAAGTGGTCAGATGAACCAAAATAGAGAGGATGACGTCACACGCAACCCTGCTTCGTGATCCCCCGCCACTACTTAATGTCATTGTGTGAAGACATAGCATAATAGTTTGTTTTGCAATCAATGTTTTGCCAATGGGGACGATCTGTTGGATGGACCTCTAGGCAGTTACCCCAGGGAAGAATCCAAGAATATAAGAGATTGGCAAGACTCCAAGAATAAATTACTGGGTCCATGTCTATGTCCTTAAAATCGAACCATGTCATCAATGCTCATGATCCTATCTCGTACATGAAGCACGGCCAACCCAGCTAACAAGGAACGTAACTGAGACATTTGTAACATTCCCCTTAAGTCTTCCAGAGGTACTGAATGTCATAGCCCGTTTGGGACATTATACGCACATTCATAACGTTTCTAATAAGTATTATAGAGGTTATAAATATCAGGTCGCTATACAGACATCATGGGAACATTAAAAACGTTACTTGGTAGTCCATGAAAGGTTATGAATATCATGTTATTTTGGAGATATCCTAGGAACATTTCATAACGTTACATTTAGAGCTATGGTCTTCATATGACGTTACAATCGGAATGATAGAAATACATTTTTGAACATCGTCTGTAAGTTTCACAATAACATTATTATGACTTATGTGGGGACTAAAATAACTTTGTGGTCACGTCCTGGAACGTAATTTTGTTAGCTGGGAAGCTAGTTTCTTTCATTCCCATGCAGTTGGAATGTCTGGATTTGCCATTCTCCAAATTGATGGGCACAGTCTGGTATGCAGTTAAGGTGTAGCTGTCACTAAGAGGCTTTCCAGGGTGAGTAACTTGTAAGGGCTGTTGCATCCAATTAAGTCAACTGGACACAATTAGCCTATTTGGAGAAAAGGGGCTTTGCAAAAAGGCCCCTTTCTGTAAAATGAAGTGAGAAATAAAACTAGCAAAGCACACAGACAGAGACACAGATTTACTAGAACAGCAGTCCTCTCCAAGTCCAGCCTGAAAGAGAGAGACATGACTGAATGATGACATTCACGATATCCACAGTGTGCGTTCATCGCTCTTCTTTTGATGTGATGCCAGGCGGTGCCTTGCTGTGCCAGCGACGTGAAACTTCACCCATCCGAGCATCAACAAGGGTACCCCCCCTTTCACTGTCTTTCTCCCCCTCTCTCTGCCTAGCCAAGCGCCCCTCCCATACCCTTGTCTGCCAAATGGAGGGGCCTGTGAAAAATCAATGCTCTTTGGAGAGGTACTTATCCTCTCCTTCCCTCTCCGCTTGGCTCTTCCAGAGCGCCAGCTTCCATCCTCACGTACTCCACTGTCGCCTTTGTTTCACACACAGACATGCACACAGGCACGCAAACACACAAATACAAATTATCTCACACACAAACACACACTATGTGCTTTGCGTGCCACCAGTGGCCAGCCCCTTAGCCCCTGGGTCCATTAATGTAAATCCATGCAGGACACATCGCCTGTGATACAATGACGCTATAGGCTCCCGAGAGCTCTCATTTAAATGTTAGAAAATATTTAAACTCTTCCTGCAGTTTTTCCCCTCTGGGGGTGCGTTTTAGTTTTAGTTTGGAGCTTCTGGAGTACCTCCTGAGGTCAGTATTATTCTTCGGTTGAGTTGTGTTTGTCTGACCTTTAAAAGGGTCACCCCCGGGAGGCGGCCAGTGAGAAGACCAAGTTTTGTAAAAAGGAAAATATTATTAAGAGCCTGAGGTATACAAAGATAAAACGTTTCCTTATTGGCTGAACCGAAGTGCTTGTGTATCCAAATGTTCTTGTGTCTATTTGTGTAGTGTATTTAGTTTAAGTTCGTGCCTCTGCTGAGACTTGATTAGATTTCAGTAGGAGGGCTGCCCAGGATGGAATAACAATCAAGCTTCATCAAAGATCAGTGCATCACTATCGCATCGACCTAGCACAGGACCGCCACTACATCTCCACCAAATGGTTTCAGGGACAACAAACATAACCGATGATTCAATTAAGTTGCAAGAGGTCTCTAGTACGATGTCAGAGTTTCTCATGCTGTGCAGGTCTGTGAAGCACTGCCCAGATTAGATTCCCACCACCACTGTTGTCCCTTTGCTGTTCACTTCCTCCTTGTGCGTTGCAGAGGTGCCCAGAGCGGCATTCTCACGCAGACCAGATGGTTTCCTGCCACAGATCTCCTCAGTGGTGAAAGCTGCCCACAGGTGGTCATGTGACCTCAGCGCTGACCAGTGCCATTAAACATACAGGAACTGGCACTTTAATCTCTCTCAGCACAGTGGGGATATCCAGGATTACTGCCTTTTAGCTTGCAGTATTGCCTATATGACAAAGTCTTGCTCGATGGAGCATGAGTGATTCTACCATTTTGTGTTGGGATGGCCCTTTAGAGTCCTATGAGTCTCAATAATCCTCTGAGTGGTCAGAATGCGGAGGTGGGAGTGGATTGTCAATGTGGAGGTAGACCATCGAGACATGAGTCATCATAAGTGACATTTTCAGTTTGACAAAGGTCTCTGCTCACTGCCTTGGGAAACGTAACTATCGCACACCAAGTGCCTCTCATGGACCTAATTGAGCAGAAGCCTAAATAAACCAACTTTGTTGCCTTGTGGTTAGAGTGTCAGCTCTGAAATTGAAAGGTTGGGAGTTGGATCCCCGGACGAGTCATACCAAAGACTGTAAAAATGGGATCCGGTGCATCTCTGCTTGGCACTCAGCATTAAGGAGATAGAATGGGGGTAAAGCCCTGCGATAGACTAGTGTCCTGTCCAGGGGGTGTACCTATGCATCAAGCTTCACGCTACAGAAACAGGCTCCTGCTCCTATGAGCCATTCCGGCACGCACCCGCCAAGGCTCGTGCAAGGCTACTTACTACAGTGGGTGTGTTGTGTTGGATTTGCCACAAACATAACGCTTCTTATTCAGGATATTTTTTGCAATTTTACTTTAGTGTCTTATTGCAAACAGGATGCATGTTTAGGATTTTTTAGAATTCTGTACAGGCTTTCTTCTTTTCACTCCGTCATTTAGGTTAGTATTGTGGAGAAACTACAATGTTGTTGAGTTTTCTCCTATCACAGCCATTAAACTTTTTTTTTAAGTCACCATTTCCCTGAGCGGTTTCCTTTCTATCCTGCAACTGAGTTAGGAAGGACACCTGTGTTTTTGTAGTGACTGGGTGTATTGATACACCATCCAAAGTGTAAGTAATAACTTCACCATGCTCAAAGGGCTATTCAATGTCTGCTTATTTTTGTTGCCATCTACCAATAAGTGCCCTTCTTTGTGAGGCATTGGAAAACTTCCCTGGTCTTGTGATTTAATCTGTGTTTGAAATTCACTGCTCGACTGAGGGGTACAGAGATGAGGTAGTTATTCAAAAATCATGTTAAATACTATTATTGCACACAGAGTGAGTCCATGCAACTTATTATGTGACTGATTTTTTACTCCTGAACTTATTTAGGCTTGCCATAACAAAGGGGTTGAATACTTATTGACTCAAGACATTTCAGCTTTTCATTTTTAATTAATTTGTAAACATTTCTAAAAACATTATTCCAGTTTGACATTATGGTGTATTGTGTGTAGGCCAGTGACACTGTCACGCTCTGGCTCCGGGACTCTGTATAGTGAGCCAGGGTGTGTTCATTATTTGGGTGTATTTCTATGTTTGTATTTCTGTTGGGTGCATTTCTATGTTTGGTCAATGACTCCCAATCGGAGGTAACGAGTGTCAGCTGTCGGCTCGTTATCTCTGATTGGGAGCCATATTTAATCTGTATGTTTTCCTGTGGGTGTTGTGGGTTTTTGTTCGTGTTTGGTTGTGTATTGACCGTCACGTCGTTGTTTTGATCGGGTGATCATTCAAATAAATAATATGTTCACATTCAACGCTGCGCCTTGGTCCTCCTCCTCTATGTATGACGTTCGTGACAGAAAAACCCACCAAGATGGGACCAAGCAGCGTGTCCAGGAGCCGTCGCCAGGGAGATCCCTCACAGATCTCCTTCGCCTCCTGGACTGGGTCAAGCCGAGTGAGGAGGAGAAGGGCTTGACGCTATGGCAGAAGGGCGAGAGGCTGGCGAGGTCTATGGAGACCTGGTCCACGGGTAGGAGAGACGCCCCGAAAATTTTTAGGGGGGGGCTCGAGACGTCGGACCAGCAGGAAGCCGCGATAGAGCGGCCCAGTGGGTTGCTGGAGAAGGCCGCCGGGTTACGGGGGCCACTGGTCAAAGAGGGGATGGAGGAAGTGGAGGCACGGCGAGAGGTACTGGCGTGTGTTGCCAGTCCGGTCCGGCCCGTTCCAGATCCCGGTGTGGGGCCAGTGGTGTGTGTCCCCAGTACAGTCCGGCCCATCCAAGCTTCCCGCACCAAGCCAGTGGTGTGCGTCGTCAGTCCAGTCCGGCCCGTTCCTGCTCCCCGCGTCAAGTCTGTGGTGCGTCTCGTCAGCCCGGCTCTGCCCGTTCCTGCTCTCCGCACCAGGTCTGTGGTGCGCGTCGCCAGCCCAGTCCGGCCCATTCCTGCTCCCCGCATCAAGTCTGTGGTGCGTCTCGTCAGCCCGGCTCTGCCCGTTCCTGCTCTCCGCACCAGGTCTGTGGTGCGCGTCGCCAGCCCGGTCCGGCCCGTTCCTGCTCTCCGCACCAAGTCTGTGGTGCGCGTCGCCAGCCCAGTTCGGCCCATCCAAGCTCCCCGCACCAGGTCAGTGGTGCGCGTCGTCAGCCCGGTCCGGCCCGTTCCTCCTCCACGCATCAGGCCAGGGGCGCGTGTCGTCAGTCCGGCTCCGGCCAGCGGGGCTGGACAGGACCAGGGGTACTTTGGGGGGTTGGAGAGGAGGTGGGGATCAAGGACGGAGCCAGAGCCACCGCCGAGGAGGTGTGCCCACCCAGCCCTCCCTTGTTTAGCCCGTATTGAGGCGCGGTCGCAGTCCGCGCCTTTAGGGGGGGGTACTGTCACGCTCTGGCTCCGGGACTCTGTATAGTGAGCCAGGGTGTGTTCATTATTTGGGTGTATTTCTATGTTTGTATTTCTGTTGGGTGCATTTCTATGTTTGGTCAATGACTCCCAATCGGAGGTAACGAGTGTCAGCTGTCGGCTCGTTATCTCTGATTGGGAGCCATATTTAATCTGTATGTTTTCCTGTGGGTGTTGTGGGTGTTTGGTTGTGTATTGACCGTCGACTGTCACGTCGTTGTTTTGTTGTTTTGATCGGGTGATCATTCAAATAAATAATATGTTCACATTCAACGCTGCGCCTTGGTCCTCCTCCTCTGTGTATGACGTTCGTGACAGACACAAAATCTCAATTGAATACATTTTAAATTCAGGCTGTAACAACCAAATGTGGAAATTTTCAAGGGGTGTGAAAACTTTCTTAAGGCACTGTAGGTGTTATGAACAGGTGTGTTTTACGTTCAGCCCAGCATGGGGAAGTGGTGAATCTCAGTTGCTGTTTCACTCAATGGACACCATCAGACCACTCTCCGTGGAGTCAAATCAAATCTAATGTTATTGGTCGTGTACACATATTTTGCTGATGTTATCGCAGGTGTAGCGAAATTTCTAGCTCCAACAGTGCAGTATACCTAACTATACAAAACAATACACATAAATCCCAAAAATGTTAAGAAAGAAATTAAGAAATATCAGAACGAGCAATGTCAGAGTCCGATCTATGTCGTCGGTTTTCAGGGAGACACCATTTTCAACTTAACTTTCTCCCCTGAAAATTGGAAGAGGGGACTCCGTTCAGGCGTCTTTCTATGCCTACTACATTAGGTTACTATCAGACTGCCTTTATCCCTGTTGAGATGTTCTACACACCCTGGCCTGCAGAACTGGAGCAAGTCCAAACATAGCAGACAGTGTGGAAAGAAAGTCAACTGGATATTACTGAGGTCACTTGCATTTATAGCCATACCTTTGATAAAAGCAGATGTAGTCTTTATTTTTCATGGTCCAGATCAAGTATAGCCCTCCTTATTGAAATATATACAAACCTTTAAAGTAATCAGAGTCTAGGGAGTATACAGAACAGCCCTGGAAACCATGCAGAGGAATGAGCCATGCCTCACTCACAGGTTCGTAAGTTAAAAGATAAGATAATAACATACAGTATTTATAAAAGATTGTTGCTATTACCAGTGAACTGCATTAGCCCCTTTCAACTTTGAAATATAAACAGGGAATAAATTACTTTTTCTCTCTCAAGTCTACAATACTTTGTGAAGAAAGTGAAGAATTCTACATTTTTGTCCATGTGGGTTATTGTTCTTAGGGTTTTTAGACATCCTCTCTGAATAGTTCTCAGTGAAGACCATTCCACCGATGTGATCTTTGTCTCCAGCCCTGTTCCTCTCCCAGTTGGGGGTCATTCATAATAACAACTTAAGACTGTCTTTCTTCACCATGTCCAAAGCGTTTTCCTTGACCAAGGACAATAAAAACACTTATTTCTGTGTTTCTTCCCCTCCCTTCTTGCCTTGGGTATTTGTTGAGTGGGGAGCTGTACAGTGAACTGCAGTCAGTCAAGAGCTTCTTGTCTGAAACATTAGACTAATTAGGAGAAATTTACTCTGACAAAAGACAGGAAAAAACAAAAGAAGCAGATCTGGACCTGGACTCCCCCCACCCACTCACATCCACCAGGCAGGCATCCATGAACCTTTAAAACCAGGCCCAGTCATGGCCGTTCTGCCGCCCTCCTCCGATACCCCCACGAAACTAGAATAGTTCCAGTAAGCAAAATGAGGTTGAAGACGTCTTTAACAACGTATTTTTTCCAGATGTTGAAGTTAGGTTCATTTTAGGTTCTGATAGAAACGGACGCTTAACTTTAAATATTTTTTTTGCCAATAGACTTGGAAAAGGCTCAATACTAAACATCTGTCTGAATGTGAAAGATCACATTAATTCCCATAAAAGAAACACAAATGAGAGATGCTGTAAAATAAATAAATTGGCTCAATATTATTATGAATAATAATATAATAATAATATGCCAGTTAGCAGACGCTTTTATCCAAAGCGACTTACAGTCATGTGTGCATACATTTTTACGTATGGCTAATGCAGTTCACTGATAATAGCAACAATCTTTTATAAATACTGTTTGTTATTATCTTATCTTTTAACTTACGAACCTGTGAGTGAGGCATGGCTCATTCCTCTGCATGGTTTCCAGGGCTGTTCTGTATACTCCCTAGACTCTGATTACTTTAAAGGTTTGTATATCGAATAAATCCCCTGTAGCTCACAACCACCATGGTGATGATAATTTCGGAAACCTACTTAGCATTCAAGATCTCAGGAAACAGCATTATGCTTGAAGGGAAGTGTCAAGTCTGAGAGGCATTGCCAAAGGCTGATCTTATTCAATCATACGTTATGGCCTCAAACTCATGCCGCTGGCTCCAGATATTTGTGAGAGATTTCTTCACTACGCTGCACTGTTTTAGAGAGTATCTATCCAGCTGTGGTTAGTGAAATGATCCCAAGCCTTGGGAGCCCACAGTGGACACTCATGCACAGCACTGGGAAGAGAGATAATTTTTCAGTTGGCACAATTCATTCACTTGAACTCAACTAGTGAATACACAATGTCAGGACGCGGTCTAGGTGCCGTGGTCCCCCTCCCTTAACACAACTGAGCAAATTTTCCGTCATGGCACCTAATCTTGGGAGCTATGCAGCCCGACCTCAGCAACTCTGGGTAAGGCTGTGTTTTGTTGGGGAAGGAGAGGTGCCTCGTAGAGAGTATGTGCCAGAAAACCTACTGCTCTTACATAGTCTTCCCAAACCGTTCAAGAATATGAAATGTGTTTTTTCTCAGCCAACCCACTACGCTAGTTTTGAGCACCGCAATGCAAATGCACATGAGCAGAAATGGAGTGACTGGGAAGTGGAGTCCCCATTCAACGTGGACAAGAAGACTATAACGGTCAAGTTCTGGAGGTGCAGTGAGTTCGGCCACAAGTCCAGAGAGTGCGCGAGTGAAAGCAAGTGCACACTGCAATGGTGATGGGCACACCTACTTCAACTGTCCACAAGCCTACAGCAACAGAGCAAAGACGGTGGAATGGGAGCAGAACCTGAAGCGCAACAACCAACACAGCCAGCAGATGAGCCTGAATAGCCCCAGATCCCACAGCATGTCCCCAAACAAGATGAGCGGCAGAGAGGTGAGGAAGAGGAGGACAAGTCAGTAGAGAAAGGTGAAGAGGAGAAACAACACAAACCCGAGAGCAACTGCCAGTCCTACAGCCAGTCTTGTCGTCAGACTGACAGCACACCAGAGAACAAGAGTGACGAGGAGAACGATGACAGTTTTGATTCCGCCAGTGAAGAGCCATCCCAAGACTCTCCCCTCCCTGATGACAGCAGAATGGTGACGACCCACCAAACCTTGCCAGTACTCTGGCTGCCTCCCACCTCCCTGGTGGCTACCCTCCTCTGCCCCTAGACTAGACACATCCAGCTCCGTCAGTATTGGTCTGCCAACTAATATTCTAAATGTATGAAATGTTCAAGTGATTATGTCTCATATTTTATACAATGTGTATAAAAAAAAATGAATTTGATTCATTATTGACTGAAAATAGATACTTATATATACAAAATAAATAAAGATGATATTAAAACTAAAATGAACAACAAAAAAGCAATAAGATATGATGCAAAACAACTTGTCTGTATTTCATAAACGAGGAACAGAAACAGGAAGTTTTTTTTTTTTCTTAAGCGAAAGAGATAAAGAGAGAGAGGTAAGCCAGCAGTATACCAGGGGAAAAAGCACAAAGGCCTCTTAGCTGTTGGAAAGAAAAGCTCAGATCTCATATGGACCCTGTCGGTAGCCTCTCCCATATGTTTGGTGTTTGGGAAAGACAACCTTAAAACACATCGAAGGGTCTTCTACTGCTCCCATTTATGAGATCAGGGTGCCCTCGGCGCTTTAATGTCTGTGACCTCACAGCTGTTGGGGAGCCTGTGTGTTTGTGGAGGGGGGATTGCTTGGTCTGCACCTATAATCATCCACCCACTTAGCGTCAGTCCTCAAATGTGTCTACTCTTAACACAGAACCCCTACTTAACAGTGTGATCTCCCATATAAGCGTCAGGATGGGAAATGTCAATGAAACACAGGCTGTAGTGAATGCACTCTTAAAGAAGAAGACCATGCTTCTGATCTTGGGGTAAAAAACTGTTGCGAAAATGAAAATGTAGCTATTCACGCTTGAAGTATAAACCTGCAATAAAATGTAACCCATGGAACCATCAAAAGCAGACTAGACGTGGGGATGGTTTCTTTTTAGATTTACTGTTCCCCAGATAGCGCTAAACACGTAGTCTGGATGGACTGAAAGTTTGAATCGATCTCGAGTTCTGCATGTTCAAGGATATGGGAGCAGCTGATTGAAAAAATATTATCCCTAGCTGCAGCTGGATCCTATCAGATCATTGCCAAAGGAACACACAGTGGGAAAGGCATCACACATACAAAGGAGACAGCTGTTTGGAGCTGTCAGAAACCCTCAGAGCCACTGAGGTCCAGCGAGCAACAAAAAGCCTTCTACTGCATCTAATCTACGACTGATCTTCAGGAAATCTCCAGATATTTGGTCTGAAGAAGATCTCTGTGAGAACTTGTGTGCTGTAAATGTATTTATTCATGGCAACTGTGAAACCCTCTGCATCATGCAACAAGAGACTATATACCACGCCTTCATTCACAGACACATTGGAAGAAGGCTAAAGGAGCTAAGATCCAAAGACATGTCAGAGTTAGGTTAAGGCAACTCCTAAACGACAACGAGCTAACATATACCTTCTTCCCATGCCATTGAGAGACAGTTGCTTTCAAAAGGGGGTTTTTTATGAAGGTGAACCTGCTAAAGATGTGCTATACTTTGCACGCCATGCAGAGTCCAGAGGACACCTTTGATACAGTACAGAATAATCCCTCGCCACAATGTGATAGCCAAATCATTCGCTGGTCCTCCTATCTCTGACCAGACCCCACCCCACCTCCCTGCAGCTGAAATATGGCTCTGATTATGGGTCTGTATGTCAAATATGCAGCAGGGGAAACCTTGGGAGGTGCAGTAATGTAAAGCAGACATATCTTTAGCACCATCGGCGCAACCACTGACAGAGACATACCTCTGTCATCATCCAGAAAACCATGTTAAACTCTTACGCTTGGGCCTTGTACATCGCAGTTAAAATCCAGATACCAGACTCCCTCCAGTCTCGATAGGTGCAGACAGTATTACCTGTCTGCTTGCTAAGAGTTTTTTCCCTGAAGTAATATCTGTATACCCCAAGGCAGTTGTGTTCAGCGAAGGGAGGTATAGAGTTTGCATGGCACTAATAATAGAATAGGCCCATACAATTTAAGTGTCACGTTCGTTGAGTACAGGATTGGACCAAGGTGCAGCGTGGAATGCATACATGTTTATTTATAAAGTAAACATATGACAAAAGTAACGTGACGCTCACAATTGCTACACAAGCCAAACAAGAGTCAAGATCCCACAACTAAGGTAGGCAAAATGGCTGCCTAAGTATGGTCCCCAATCAGAGACAACGATCGACAGCTGCCTCTGATTGGGAACCACACCCGGCCAACATAGATCTACACATTCTAGATCATACACATAGCAGTGGCGGCTGGTGAAAAATATTCTCGGTGGGGCTGTGCCATACTTTTTTTTTCCTGTAACCATCGCGATATATTTTAACACAAACTGCAGGACAGCAGTGCTCAGTGAAACATTCAGTAATTATTTAATGCCAATATTAAAAAGTTGAGGCATTCTTACACAAAAACATATTACACAAACCCAAGCCTTTCATTTGCATTTAAAGTGAACTTTTCACCATTGGTAGTAAACAGGCAACGCAACAGGCATGCTGTCAGAACAGAGTGGAAAGTGGACAATAACATGAAATTATTATAAAGTTTATAGGAAATCTTACACTGTATAAAAGGATGTATAATATAGAAATGGATATCAAGTGGATGAACTCAAACCTTTGACTGGAAGAATAGCATACAGTATTTTATGATCATACTAAATGTGACTAATTGTTAATGTGCTCCAGAACTGCAACAATTAATTGATACAAAACAACATATATACAGTAATATTAGCAAAGACACTATTAAGACTTTCTAGAGTACCATATATAACTGGATTTTTTATGCTAAGGTCAACTATATACAAAGAAACATGCGGCCAGAGCTGCTCTGTGTGTGTGTGTCTGTCATCTTATTTGTACAGGAATTTTGCCCGTCTGTCCTTCTGAGTGGCAAACCTCTCAATGACCCTTTGATTAAAGTCAGGAATGTCCCTGACAAGTTTCTTCTCCATGGAGAGCATGGCCAGAGCGTTCAGGCGATCCTGTGTCATGCTGTTTCTCAGGAAGGTCTTGATCCTTTTCAGTGTAGAGAAGCACCTTTCTGACTCAGCAGTTGTCATGGGTGTGGTGATGAGGATCTTGAGGAGGCTGGCAGTCTCTGTGAAAGTGCTCTGAAGGTTGTTCTCCATGAAGAACTGGTACAGGGGCACTGCACCACTACAAGCCTTGAACTCACTGTTCTCATAGATGAGGGACAGTTCGGTTTTGAGCTTGGCCTTGTTCAACATGGGGTACGCCTCCACGGTTGTTTCAAGCGCTGTATCGGGGAACTTCAGACTGTGTTGTGGGAACAACTCTCCGTGCAATAGTGTTGCGCTGATGAGGTGCTGGGTGAAGGAGAACCTCTCTTTGGCATGACTCAGGATGGTATCACATACCTGTAAAAGATACATCATCAGCTTTAATTTGCAATTAAGCTATTTTGATGCAAGTGATCCTGACTGACACATGCCTATGTCCAACTCAAGTATATGATTACCAAGGTGCTGATTGTTCAGGGTTTTGGCTACATACTACCAGGCCTGAAAAAAGTTATAGGGGGAAACACTGACAATTACATCACAACTTACCTCTATAGCCAACCTCTGTTGTTCTCCTGGTCCCAGCATCCTCCGTCGCTTGATGGGCTGTTGCTGCTCGTCAGATGCGCTGTCCCCACACAAAGAGGGAATTGAGGCCCTGGGTCCAAAAAATAAAGTTTAATTTGATAACTTGCAATCAGACTTCTTAACTCACTGTAATTCCCCCTCAACACACAACCAGTGACTTTATATATATATATATATATATATATATATATATATATATATATATATATATATATATATAGACAGACAGACAGACAGACAGACAGATAGTGTGTATATACACACAAACTATGTCTAGTAACTGCTTTTAACCTGTGATGTACATAATTAACTGATGTTATTACGTTTTAAAGCCTTTTTCTATTACATTTGTGAGAGGGATGCAACATCATTTTGTTCTGCTGTGCACTTAGCAATAAAGTTAATCTTCAATAACAACTAGGCCTCTTCTAGAAATTGACCTGGTGGACACCTGAATAATTATTACAAACTGTGTAGTACTTTCCTGCATTATTATCAACGTCTGATTGTGTCTTCTCTTTCCTTTTAAAATACTAAAACAAATATAATTGTGACGGCTCTATGATAATCACTCACTTTGATGACCAGACACATTTAGGCTTTTAAACTGTTGTAAGTGAACTATTCATCTTTCTAACAACATCTTTATCAGCCAATAGTAAATATAGTTATTTACCTGATTGTTAGCATGCTGTCTGTGAACCTCTGGACAAGTGCTTTAATGAAGACAGGGTCGATGTTCCTCTTCTGCAGCTGGCTGAAAAGCATGTCCACATTTGGCATGATCTTGTGGAACAGTGCCAGGAAAAAACAGAAAGCCTCGTCTTCGAGCATCCTCACAAAGCCCCACGCCTCTCTGACAGTCGGGGCATCAAAGTTCCCAGAGTCTCTGATGGTCTGGAAACACGTTAGGAGGTCATCCCTGTACTCGTACACAGTGTTTACAGCGCGACTGTGGAAGTTCCACCGTGTTGTAGAGGCTCTGGGGAGTCTATGCGCAACCACTTCGTCAAGCACGGTGGTTCGCTTGGGAGACCTGGAGAAGAAAGCAGAAAATCCTGCAAGGTCGGAAAAGAAAGTGCCGATCCTGGGGATGCGTGAAGTAGCCTGCTGCATGATGAGGTTCAGCTGATGTGCATAGCAGTGGACGTAGTGCGCATTTTCGTACACATCCACTATTTTACGCTGCACTCCGCCGGTGGCTCCCCTCATCACACTTGCTCCGTCGTAAGCCTGGGCAATAAGTTTGGCCTTTTGTCCATGTGAGAGTATGGTGCTGAGCCTCTCCAGCAGCGCTGTAGCGATGGTGTCGGCGGTTGCGTTCTCGATCAAAATGAACTCGAAAAAACGCTCTTGGACGTTACTTTTAGCATCGATGTAGCGTATCACAAGCACCAACTGGCAGTGGGTGGAAACGTCAGTCGTCTCGTCAGCTTGAATGGCGATAAAATCAGCACTCTTTACTTCCTCCAGGATGTAATCCTTAAGCACTGACAGCATACAGTCCAACAGCTCGTTCTGTATCGTCTTTGACGTGCCCTTAAAAACGGTAGCTGTCTTCAGGTGCTCCTCCAGCACACTGTCGAGGGAGGCAACAAAATCCACTAAGCCCCGGAAAATGCCGGGGTTGTCCGAGGAGTCAGTCTCCTCGTGCCCACGCAAGGCCAACTCAAAAGCCCCACAGAACTTCACACAATCGATAATTTTGGATAGAATGTGCCTGTTTTTATCCACCTCCTCATTGTGTTTCCTCACCGCAATCCTGTGGCCGTCATCCAGCTGCGTAGCAATGTTCACCCTTCCTAATACAGCTAGCTTTACAGAGTTGTCCATGTGTGCCCTGGTGTTCTCATGTTTCTTTACCTTCTCTGACAGGTGCTTCATATCCCTCACTCCGGTACCTGTCCATGCTGAATCTGACCCCGTCGTTTTAAAAAGCAAGCACGGAAAGCAAAATAAAGCATTAGCATCAGTGCACCCAGCTAGCCAAGCCTTCCTGGTGTACCAGCTACGGGAGAAGCCGCGCATATACTGCTTCCCTTTCTCGCTAGCCTGCTGTCTGATTGAGAGGTCAGGTTGATCTGGGCCCAGCTCTTTCACCCGAACTTTCTCTGACAAAGTTCTCCTCTCAAACGGATCTTGGAGGAGAGATTTCACCGAGTTAGGGTTGGGTCTTGGAGGAGTAACGTTTGCGCTCGCCATTGTCGTCTAGTAAAAATGGCGCCACTGGAGCCCGGTCCTTATTTTATCAGGGGCGAGCTTGGGGCGATAAAATAATCGCCCTCCTTGGATTCGATTTAAGATCGCTGATTGGCTACATTTTATGTCATACATTCATATCTTAAATTAGCAATTGGCTTAACTGCTACGTAGACCCGCCTCCTCGGGGCACTTTCTGTATCGCCCAGAGCTGACGAGGCGTTTGACAGGCAGAGGAAAGGTTGCGAATATGATTTTCTATCATATCTTACACATATTACTGTGTGCATTCCATATTTCAAACACACAAATATTGACATACTGATGTTTTTATTATTATTATTATTATTTTTATTTATTTTTCATTTTATTTGTTTAAATAATTTTATTTAAGGGGGCGGCGCCCTAGCGCCCTCTATCGGCCAGCCGCCACTGACACATAGATATACACAGAAACTCACACCCTGACCAAACCAACGAGAAACAACAGGCATTTACAGGTCAGGGCGTGACATTAAGCCTCTTCTGCTACTCCATCCATCCAATAACAGAAGGCTCTGAAGCAATATCAGGTCAGGAATTGTCTCTTTTTTTGTCTAAACTACCAATCACCCATATTGCCCCACGCTTCTACACCTGATCCTCTCTTAATAATATGACTAGGGTGAGATAACAAATACCAACCTTAACCTCGCCAATTTGCATGATCCTTCTTATTTGAAAAATAAGGATCACTTCCCAACAGTATCAGTTTATTTCAGTTATGCTTTCCAGCTGTACTGTATTGTGATCTGGAGTAAACAAGTGCCCTGCTAACAACAACTAAACATTAACTAAAGTTTTCATAGGAATGTTCCTGTGATGTGCAAGGAATGTTTCCAAGAGACCATTCCCATAATGTCAAATAGGACTTACCCAGAAAAGTGGTTACCATGTTCTCAGAACTTAAGATATTAACGTTCTAGACACATTTCATGGGAACTTTGCAAGAACATTTATTTGTCTAAAGAAAACTTCATTACTGTTCACATCTCATTACCAAGCCAATCAAGGCCCTGATTGGTGAACTACTGATCCATTCACAGCTCTTTGTCTG
This sequence comes from Coregonus lavaretus, assembly GCF_964263955.1. Taxonomy (NCBI): domain Eukaryota; kingdom Metazoa; phylum Chordata; class Actinopteri; order Salmoniformes; family Salmonidae; genus Coregonus; species Coregonus lavaretus. The sequence continues at coordinate 20,600,179 of NC_140020.1, read as the reverse complement.
TTGGCAAGGTTAGGGATACTCACACATAGTGTTCTCAAATTACATATTTGACCTGTTTACATTAGGCATGTAGACAGTAATAATTATTAACCATGTCCTCACCTGAGATTTGAACTTACAACCGCATGGTGCACAGTACTCTGATTTTCCTGCTATGCCACCATGTCAGGTATCAGTTAATCTGACTATTCTCAACATTGATTTTATTGACTTATTTCAGCGATTGAAGGGCTTTCTGTATAGTTGTCTAATGTTGGTGGGGCATATTAACCTGTTTTAATGATACTCCAGAACAACTATGATCAATAAAATATGTTATTGAGTATACTTTCAACAGAGCTCAGATTTACTTCAAAGTGCATTCACCCTATTGCTTACACCTATCAAGTTGTTTCAGATCTACACAAGTGCCTAGGAAGGAGGGTTTAGGATTTTTTCTGGACAGGGCCTACAGTGCCTTGCAAAAGTATTCATCCCCCTTGGCGTTTTTCCTATTTTGTTGCATTACAACCTGTAATTTAAATAGATTTTTATTTGGATTTCATGTAATGGACATACACAAAATAGTCCAAATTGGTGAAGAGGAATTTAAAAAATAACTTGTTTCAAAAAATTCGAAAAAATGAATAACGGAAAAGTGGTGCGTGCATATGTATTCACCCCCTTTCCTATGATGCCCCTAAATAAGATCTGCTGCAACCAATTACCTTCAGAAGTCAGATAATTAGTTAAATAAAGTCCACCTGTGTGCAATCTAAGTGTCACATGATCTGTCACATGATCTCAGTCTATATACACCTGTTCTGAAAGGCCCCAGAGTCTGCAACACCACTAAGCAAGGGGCACCACCAAGCAAGCGGCACCATGAAGACCAATGAGCTCTCCAAACAGGCCAGGGACAAAGTTGTGGAGAAGTACAGATCAGGGTTGGGTTATAAAAAAATATCAGAAAGTTTGAACATCCCACGGAGCACCATTCAATCCATTATTAAAAAATTGAAAGAATATGGCACCACAACAAACCTGCCAAGAGAGGGCCGCCCACCAAAACTCATGGAGCAGGAAAGGAGGGCATTAATCAGAGAGGCAACAAAAACAGCAAAGATAACCCTGAAGGAGCTGCAAAGCTCCACAGCGGAGACTGGAGTATCTGTCCATAGGACCACTTTAAGCCGTACACTCCACAGAGCTGGGCTTTACGGAAGAGTGGCCAGAAAAAAGCCATTGCTTAAAGAAAAAAATAAGCAAAACGTTTGGTGTTCACCAAAAGGCATGTGGGAGACTACCCAAACATATGGAAGAAGGTACTCTGGTCAGATGAGACTAAAATTGAGCTTTTTGGCCATCAAGGAAAACGCTATGTCTGGCGCAAACCCAACACCTCTCATCACCCTGAGAACACCATCCCCACAGTGAAGCATGAATAGCATGAATAGTTATGCATGCTCAAGTTTTCAGTTTTTTGTCATATTTCTAGTTTGTTTCACAAAATTTTTTATTTTGCATCTTCAAAGTGGTAAGCATGTTGTGTAAATCAAATGATAAACCCCCCCCCCCCCAAAAAAAAACAATTTTAATTCCAGGTTGTAAGGCAACAAAATAGGAAAAATGCCAAGGGGGGAGAATACTTTCGCAAGCCACTGTAACTATACTGGCCCAATAAGCAAATGCCTCAGCGATATCCATTATTGGGACAGGGTTAGGGTGTTTGTAGAACAGTCCATCATTACTTTAAGACATGAAGGTCAGTCAATACGGAACATTTCAAGAACTTTGAACGTTTCTTCAAGTGCAGTCACAAAAACCATCAAGCACTATGATGAAACTGGCTCTCGTGAGGACCACCACAGGAATGGAAGACCCAGAGTTACCTCTGCTGCAGAGGATAAGTTCATTAGAGTTACCAGCCTCAGAAATTGCTGCCCAAATAAATGCTTCACAGAGTTCAAGTAACAGACACATCTCAAAATCAACTGTTCAGAGGGGACTGTGTGAATCAGGCCTTCATGGTCGAATTGCTGCAAAGAAACCACTACTAAAGGACACCAATAATAAGAAGAGACCTGCTTGGGCCAAGAAACATGAGCGATGGACATTAGACCGGTGGCAATATGTCCTTTGGTCTGGAGTCCAAATTTGAGATTTTTGGTTCCAACCGCCGTGTCTTTGTGAGACGCGGTGTGGGTGAACGGATGATCTCCGCATGTGTAGTTCCCACCGTAAAGCATGGAGGAGGAGGTGTCATGGTGTGGGGAGCTTTGCTGGTGACATTGTCTGTGATTTATTTAGAATTCAAGGCACACTTAACCAGCATGGCTACCACAGCATTCTGTAGAGATACACCATCCCATCTGGTTTGGGCTTAGTGGGACTATCATTTGTTTTTCAACAGGACAATGACCCAACACACCTCCAGGCTGTGTAAGGGCTATTTTACCAAGAAGGAGAGTGATAGAGTGCTGCATCAGATGACCTGGCCTCCACAATCCCCCGACCTCAACCCAATTGAGATGGTTTGGGATGAGTCGGACGGCAGAGTGAAGGAAAAGCAGCCAAAAAGTGCTCAGCATATGTGGGAACTCCTTCAAGACTGTTAGAAAAGCATTCAAGGTAAAGCTGGTTGAGAGAATGCCAAGAGTGTGCAAAGCTGTCATCAAGGCAAAGGCTGGCTAACTTGAAGAATCTCAAATATATTTTGATTTGTTTAACGATTTTTTGGTTACTACATGAAGATGTCTTCATTATTATTCTACAATGTAGAAAATAGTAAAAATAAAGAAAAACCCTTGAATTAGTAGGTGTGTCCAAACTTTTGACTGGTACTGTATATATTGATGTCACAAATGTATAATTTGTGCAGTTCTTTATTAAAAATGTAGTTATTTGTTACATTTGACTGTGTAAAATCTAGCAGTGCTACTACTTCTCTGAGAGAGGCAGATATATAGCGTTTTGCAAAAAAACATCATTATTTGTCTTTCTGAAATGAAACCATCGCGTGATAGATTTCAAGCAAATACATGTCTGTCATTGAACAACCCCATGCCATGATTAGATAGTGAAAAAGCACACCAATCTCTTTCATAAATTCTTTAAACAATAGAAGCTAATTTACCAACATTTCCGAAAATGTATACATAGCGTTTTGGAATGAAACTCTTCAAATATACACATTTCCGATATTCTGAGAAAATGTCAACCATGTTTTGGGTGTGTTTCTATCAGAAGCAACACTACCACCTGGGCCATGTTTCAGCAACAAATTAGGAATGTTACAGATATAAATGCAATGACGAGAGCTTGGTTCTACGTTGTATATGTGGTGTGGATTTCAAAAAGACATCAGAGAGTTATCTTTGAGATGCTCAGCTATCTACAATTCTACCGATTCCCATCCTTCAATGATAAACAAATGTTAATTAGATCAGATAGGTGTGTTGTAACTGTTGCCAAATAATGACATTAACATATATTGCTAAGACTGTGCGGGTAGGGTGATTCACCATAGCGGGTCTCGACCCCAGGCCACCAGCACCAATGATGAACACCCTTTCCCAATAAGGGACATCTCTAGGGGATGTGTGTATTGGACCAGTATAGTTAGGCCCTGTCAAGAAACCTAACCCCTTTTCACTAGGCACTTGTGTAGATCTGAAATAACTTGATAGGTGTAAGCAATAGGGTGAATGCACTTTGAAGTAAATCTCAGCTCTGTTAAAAGTACACTCAATAAAATATTTTATAGATCATAATGATTCAGGAGTATCATTAAAACAGGTTAATATGCCCCACCAACATTAGACAACTATACAGAAAGCCCTTAAATTGTTGAAATACTGTAAGGCAATCAAATCAATGATAAGAGAATATTCAAACTACTTGATAACTGACACAGACATGGTGGCGTTGTGAGTTTAAATCCCAGTTGAGGACATGATGATGAGCAATTACTGTATAAATGAACATGCACAATTTTATCATGTATGTCAAAGTGTGTCAAATATGTATGTTGAAAACACTGTATGTTAAAAGCATTGTGTGTGAGTATCTCTAACCTTGCCAACAGAGAAAAAGAGCGTTGAATGGATCAGCGTTTCACCAATCAGGGTCTTGATGGACTTGGCAACAGTAACAAGGTGTATTGACATTTTGGGGGGGGAGAACGTTTCTTTGGGACCGTCAGGTGACGTCTTGACAACTGTTACACAGAAATGTTCTTGCAACGTTTCCATGAAACATGTCAAGAATATTCATATCTTACATTCTGAGAAAATGGCAACCATATTCTGTATGTTTGGTGGGACATTGATGGAATATTCTCCTAACCTCAGAAAACTGGACACAGGAATGTTCTTGCAATGTTCTCATGAAACGTGTCTAGAACATTAATATCTAATATTGTGAGAACATGGCAACCAAGTTCTGTGTGTGTTTGTTGGAACATTGATGGAATATTTTCCTAACCCTCGGTAAACTGGACACATGAATGTTCTTGCAATGTCCCATAAAATGCTTTGTATATTGTTGTATATTCTGAGAACATTGTAACCACGTTCTAGCCTCGTGTAGCTCAGTTGGTAGATCATGGCGCTTGCAATGCCAGGGTTGTGGGTTCGTTTCCCACGGGGGGCCAGTATGAAAAAGTATGAAAATGTATGCACTCACTAATTGTAAGTTGCTCTGGATAAGAGCGTCTGCTAAATGACTAAAATGTAAAATGTACATAAGTTCTGCTTGACATTAAGGGAACATGCTAAAAAGGTTCTCAGAAGGTTTTTGTTAACATAGAATGTTCCCCTAACTAACGGAAAAATGGACACTCGAACATTAGGGGAACATTACAGGTAACATTACACTTTTTTTTTTACTCTCCCTAGAATTGTTAGCTGGGTGTTCCCCTTGGTACGTTTTGTAAAGCCACTTTTACACATCCATTGTGTATGAAGAGGAATTGATCAACCTTAGCATCCAGTTGTAAACATCTGCCTTTGGGTCCTGAATCAGACTCTCTGTTGCGTTAGTGAGTCCCCATAGTAGGTGTGATTACCGCTTCCCCATAGCGTCACAGCTGCAGCTGGCCCTGCAGTAAACCTCCAGTCTCCTACAATCCCCTTGCTGTTCATAGGTCTCACTTTTGGAAAGTGTCTGTCCAGGCGTTAATTCTATAGGACAAGCCAGAGTCAACCCCTAACCCAAACAGATATAGGCAATCCCTGAACATTTCCCTGGGACTTTGGCCAGAATGCAATCAAACCAACTGCCAGTCAAACCATGGAGCCTAAGGGTGTGTCTTTCACAATGGAGTGATTGTTAGTTATACCCAGTGCTGTAATTAATAACTTTTGCTTCATGTTTTTATATAGTAAAAGTCTATTGGCCGATTGACCTGTTAACACTTTTTCTAAGGAATTATCTTTTGTCTTACACAGGGGTATAATTATCTTACCTCACTCGCAAGATATGGCTGATTCCCACCCATGTGCCGAATGACAAAGAAAATAGCAATATCCTATATTGAGTCCCTATTGACTTATTAAGACATGCACATATGGGAAGTTTACATACATACATAGAGGTTTTCGGAGGTTGTATGGACCCCTGGGTTGGTATACAGAACAGGGCCTCTTTGTTTTCGGGGCTACCCCATCCTGTGGTCCCAGCAGAGCGTCCATACAGGCCTGTGATCTTTACATCCTGGCAGGGGATCCTGGAGGATCTGCTCCAAGCAGAGTGAGCTGCTCTATACGCAGTCCCGGCTGGAAATTCAATTACCTCTCCTTCATAGTGCCCCGGTGGTCACCTGTAAAAAAATAATAATATTACTTTTGAGATGGCTAAAGATAATAGTCTCGGATGAATGGTCTCAGCCCCCCTCCAGCTATTTTGTTGAGAGTTTTGTTGACCATCAGTTTATATTATGTTGTACATGCTTTTTAAAATGCAAAGGATACCGTTGCATGTGTGGCAAGGAGCAGAAACATTATTTTTCACGGATATCCACAAACTTCATGCTTGTCTCATGCAATGACGTTTACTCCGTTAATTTTTTTCTCCCCAAAAAACAGGTTGTATACAGTGGGGAGAACAAGTATTTGATACACTGCCGATTTTGCAGGTTTTCCTACTTACAAAGCATGTAGAGGTCTGTAATTTTTATCATAGGTACACTTCAACTGTGAGAGACAGAATCACATTGTATGATTTTTAAGTAATTAATTTGCATATTATTGCATGACATAAGTATTTGATACATCAGAAAAGAAGAACTTAATATTTGGTACAGAAACCTTTGTTTGCAATTACAGAGATCATACGTTTCCTGTAGGTCTTGACCAGGTTTGCACACACTGCAGCAGGGATTTTGGCCCACTCCTCCATACAGACCTTCTCCAGATCCTTCAGGTTTCGGGGCTGTCGCTGGGCAATAAGGACTTTCAGCTCCCTCCAAAGATGTTCTATTGGGTTCAGGTCTGGAGACTGGCTAGGCCACTCCAGGACCTTGAGATGCTTCTTACGGAGCCACTCCTTAGTTGCCCTGGCTGTGTGTTTCGGGTCGTTGTCATGCTGGAAGACCCAGCCACGACCCATCTTCAATGCTCTTACTGAGTGAAGGAGGTTGTTGGCCAAGATCTCGCGATACATGGCCCCATCCATCCTCCCCTCAATACGGTGCAGTCGTCCTGTCCCCTTTGCAGAAAAGCATCCCCAAAGAATGATGTTTCCACCTCCATGCTTCACGGTTGGGATGGTGTTCTTGGGGTTGTACTCATCCTTCTTCTTCCTCCAAACACGGCGAGTGGAGTTTAGACCAAAAAGCTCTATTTTTGTCTCATCAGACCACATGACCTTCTCCCATTCCTCCTCTGGATCATCCAGATGGTCATTGGGAAACTTCAGACGGGCCTGGACATGCGCTGGCTTGAGCAGGGGGACCTTGCGTACGCTGCAGGATTTTAATCCATGACGGTGTAGTGTGTTACTAATGGTTTTCTTTGAGACTGTGGTCCCAGCTCTCTTCAGGTCATTGACCAGGTCCTGCCGTGTAGTTCTGGGCTGATCCCTCACCTTCCTCATGATCATTGATGCCCCACGAGGTAAGATCTTGCATGGAGCCCCAGACCGAGGGTGATTGACCGTCATCTTGAACTTCTTCCATTTTCGAATAATTGCGCCAACAGTTGTTGCCTTCTCACCAAGCTGCTTGCCTATTGTCCTGTAGCCCATCCCAGCCTTGTGCAGGTTTACAATTTTATCCCTAATGTCCTTACACAGCTCTCTGGTCTTGGCCATTGTGGAGAGGTTGGAGTCTGTTTGAGTGTGTGGACAGGTGTCTTTTATACAGGTAACGAGTTCAAACAGGTGCAGTTAATACAGGTAATGAGTGGAGAACAGGAGGGCTTCTTAAAGAAAAACGAACAGGTCTGTGAGAGCCGGAATTCTTACTGGTTGGTAGGTGATCAAATACTTATGTCATGCAATAAAATGCAAATTAATTACTTAAAAATCATACAATGTGATTTTCTGGATTTTTGTTTTAGATTCCGTCTCTCACAGTTGAAGTGTACCTATGATAAAAATTACAGACCTCTACATGCTTTGTAAGTAGGAAAACCTGCAAAATCGGCAGTGTATCAAATACTTGTTCTCCCCACTCTATGTGTGTAGTTGTGGTACAATATGGCTTAACTTGCAATGTCACGGATCATTTTGGGCATTTCTCCCTAACAAGCTTTGCCCAAGCCATCACTTTTTTAAATGCTTCGTTAAACCAACTGACGACTTTGTACAAATACTGGATGGGGCACAACTTCATGTCTCTGCAAAGCACTTGGCACAAGGGAGGAACCATTCCTTAACTATTTTCAGTACCTCCTTCCAGGAGCTAAGTACAGTGGCTTGCGAAAGTATTCACCCCCCTTGGCATTTTTCCTATTTTGTTGCCTAACAACCTGGAATTAAAATTGATTTTTGGGGGGGGTTTATCATTTGATTTACACAACATGCCTACCACTTTGAAGATGCAAAATATTTTTTGTTGTAAAACAAACAAGAAATAAGACAAAAAAACAGAAAACCCCCAAAGTCAATACTTTGTGGAGCCACCTTGTGCAGCAATTACAGCTGCAAGTCTCTTGGGGTATGTCTCTATAAGCTTGGCACATCTAGCCACTGGGATTTTTGCCCATTCTTCAAGGCAAAACTGCTCCAGCTCATTCAAGTTGGATGGGTTCCGCTGGTGTACAGCAATCTTTAAGTCATACAACAGATTCTCAATTGGATTGAGGTCTGGGCTTTGACTAGGCCATTCCAAGACATTTCCCCTTAAACCACTCGAGTGTTGCTTTAGCAGTATGCTTAGGGTCATTGTCCTGCTGGAAGATGAACCTCCGTCCCAGTCTCAAATCTCTGGAAGACTGAAACAGGTTTCCCTCAAGAAATTCCCTGTATTTAGCGCCATCCATCATTCCTTCAATTCTGACCAGTTTCCCAGTCCCTGCCGATGAAAAACATCCCCACAGCATGATGCTGCCACCACCAGGCACCATGCCATGGGGATGGTGTTCTCAGGGTGATGAGAGGTGTTGGGTTTGAGCCAGACATAGCGTTTTCCTTGATGGCCAAAAATCTCAATTTTAGTCTCATTTTATCAGAGTACCTTCTTCCATATGTTTGGGGAGTCTCCCACATGCCTTTTGGCGAACACCAAACGTGTTTGCTTATTTTTTTCTTTAAGCAATGGTTTTTTTCTGGCCACTCTTCTGTAAAGCCCAGCTCTGTGGAGTGTACGGCTTAAAGTGGTCTTATGGACAGATACTCCAAGATCCGCTGTGGAGCTTTGCAGCTCCTTCAGGGTTATCTTTGGTGTCTTTGTTGCCTCTCTGATTAATGCTTTCCTTGCCTGGTAATAATGGATTTAATGGTGCTCCGTGGGATGTTCAAAGTTTCTGATTTCTTTTTTTTCTTTTTTTATAACCCAACTATGATCTGAACTTCTCCACAATTTTGTCCCTGACCTGTTTGGAGAGCTCCTTGGTCTTCATGGTGCCGCTTGCTTGGTGGTGTCCCTTGCTTAGTGGTGTTGCAGACTCTGGGGCCTTTCAGAACAGGTGTATATAGACTGAGATCATGTGACAGATCATGTGACACTTAGATTGCACACAGGTGGACTTTATTTAACTAATTATCTGACTTCTGAAGGTAATTGGTTGCACCAGATCTTATTTAGGGGCATCATAGCAAAGGGGGTGAATACATATGCACGCACCCCTTTTCCGTTATTCATTTTTTTGAATTTTTTGAAACAAGTTATTTTTTTAATTCCACTTCACCAATTTTGACTATTTTGTGTATGTCCATTACATGAAATCCAAATAAAAATCCATTTAAATTACAGGTTGTAATGCAACAAAATAGGAAAAACGCCAAGGGGGATGAATACTTTTGCAAGGCACTGTATGCCTCAAACCAAAAGATAGGCAAAAAAACTTGACATTTTCAAATGCAGACTGGTACCCCTTCGAGATGGAGTGTGTTTACCAAAAACCTTGTGTAACATGCAATCTGTTGATGCTAGTAGCTCTCAGGCTGATCCTGGAAAGCCTCTTCTGTGTGGCAGTATAACGGTAGTGACAAAGCGAAGATAATGTCATAAGTTATTTCCTGATGGCAGGGCAAGATGCATTAGCAAACTAATTTATCTTCATTAATACTGAGTCATTCAGGGACATGAAAACTACATTAGGCAAACAACTAGCTCTTGCCTGCTGTGATACAGACATTTCAATCTCTACGCCCAGACAAGCAGACCACAAAAAAATTATTACCCACTTAAGGGAAGGAAAAGAAAGGGAGAGGGAGATACCTAGTCAGTTGTACAACTGAATGCATTCAACTGAAATGTGTCTTCCCCATTTAACCCAACCCCTCTGAATCAGAGAGGTACGGAGGGCTGCCTTAATCGACATCCACGGCACCAAGGGAACAGTGGGTTAACTGCCTTGCTCAGGGGCAGAATTACAGATTTGTACCTTGTCAGCTCGGGGATTCGATCCAGCAACCTTTCGGTTACTTGCCCCACGCTCCTACCCGCCAGAGCATTGATTCCCAGTTTTCTTACATTTTCCTAATTGTGTCCCCACTTTCCCATAATGTTTCTGTTTGTAATCCTGAGTAACACATGCCAACACTCTCGTCTGTGGTTGCTAAAGCCAAGAAGCAGGGAGAAAAGGAAGCCATATAACTGTCTTCGCTGTCTCACACAATTCAAGAGAAAAACTGCTTAATTTCTCTCCTTGGCCTTGTAATGAGGGTTTTCGAGGATGTTTGGGACGTTTGTCAAGTTTGTCAGTGTTGCTCAGGGTTCCAGTTTGTTTTGGCAGAAGACTCCTGACCGTGACATACTGTATGAACAGGATTCTTCAAAGGCTCTTCCCTCTTGTCTCTTTGTCTTGTCCATGCCATTCATTCCTTCCCTCTCAGATGTCTCAGGGCAGCTAAAGGAGTGGATGAATGGGTTAGCCGGTGGAGGTATTGAGTTTGAGAGCGCTGACTGTTCGATGCTGCCTGTTCCATCTGTTAGTCAACACATCTCAGGAAACCCAGAACCCAACAGACACATAAGCCACCCACACAGAGTCAGAGATCCTAGTATCAACAACAACAAACCAGGCCGGAACAGGGCTGATGAATGAAAAAGTATGGTTTCTAAATACACTGAGAACGGGGCTGACATTCAGGCATTGTTGTTGTTGTGTTTGTTTTTAAATTAGATCTGTATCTGATCTCTGTATATTATCTGTATATCTAGATCTGTATCTGTACTGTACCTGTATGGTATTTCTTTGGGCAGGCTTGTGTGTTTGTGTTGTGGGAAAACAGAGGTATGAGGAATTGCAGCTCAGCCCGAGACCACTCTGATTCAATATCCAGAACATCTTCTTTAAATCTCAGTAATTTACTCCCAGTGTTTCCCAATTTGTGGTTTGCAACAAATTCCTTACGGCGTGTGTATAGAGTCTGGGACATGGTTAGAAACATTGGTTTTCTTCATTCGGTGGGTCACAGGTTGTTTTACCCAAATGTATTGCTTGTCTAGACAGTTTTCCAGCGCTTTAGGGGTCTCTGTCTACACTACCATTACTACTACACTATTATTTCCTCTTAGATGCTCCTACAGCTCTCAGTCCCTGTGGTCCCACCACCATCCAGACAGTGGAGACCCCCGTCTCTCTCACCTCCGGCCCTCCTACTGTACCTCAACACTGCAGGGAGTGAAAACCTCCTTCCCCTTACTCATCCCTTGTTCTCTCCTTCTCCCACTGCTCTTTCCATCTCCCTCTCTTTTCACTATGGCTTCACATCTCTCCTCTCTTCTCTAATGGTGTGTTCACCCCCGCTATTCTCTTCACTCTCCTACTGACCCACACATCTGGAGAGGGTTAAGAGGGGAGGCTGCTCAACTTCCCAGACATTTAGAGGTGTAGAAAATCTAACTTTGCTTAATAAAGTGTTGGCGAAGACTAGTCACTCCACATCCAAGGTGAAATGTGCTGAATCCATTGACCTGCAATACATTTTCTTCACACAGTGTCAGCATTTATTCCACAGAGAACCTACAGGCTGAATATCATACATAAACCAAAACAAGGATGAATTGTGGCCTCCCAGGAGCATTCATGGCTGGCGGCGGGTCAATTTGTTAAATCATTTCTGCCATTAATCCTCTTTGGAGACGACACCTGACAGCGGCTCAGTGAACCGTTACGTTAATGTACCTGTCAGGTGAGAAATTTGGAGGTAGCTGTCTTCCAAGTAGGGTACAGGTGAGACTAAGAGGTGTGTGTGTGTGGGGGGGGGGGATTCAGGGTTTAGGTTCTCAGATGTTGTAGGTTTGAGGGTAAGGATTGCACAGGAGAGAGACGGGACTCTTAGGTAAAGAACAGGTTAGGGGAGGGAATGTGTTAAGGGCCTGACGAGATACTTAACTGGTGAGCAGTAGTGTCAGAGTGAGGATGATGTGAGATGATGATGACGGGGACAAAGTCTACAAATGTGAGCAGGGACATAATTCTTAGGTGAAGTTCATGGTAGAAGGGAGGAGCCAGGAATATCAGGTGATGCATAGATAAGGGGTGGGAACAAGACCTTCAGGTGAGGTTTAGGTAGTAGAAACAGAAAGCCCACCTGAGATGATTTTAAGACTGAGATTACATCTGCTTATTACTTGGTTAGAGACCTTTAAAAGCCATTATTAGAGTGGCTTAAATTACAGCTGGGAAATGGAGGCGAAAGTGATAACCTGTGAGAAAACACTTGCAGATACACACACATTTGCAGCACAGTGGGTTTATAGAGTGAGAGATTGACTACCAGCCGTAAAGTAACGTCAGGGAGAAAGTTCTGCTATGTCAGTCAGGGTGTAATCGGAACATAATGTCACATGAAGGGAGGGTTAAAACCATGTGCCACGTCTGCTAGGAAGCAAGAAGCACCTTTAACTTCACCTGGACTGTAAACGTTTTGTGGCTGACCATTTACATATGACATTTGATCAGTTGTACTAAAGTAACACTCACAGCCTTCTCCTCATGAGGGGCTGTATTAATAGGCCTACACAATGAGGCCATTTGGTGGAGAACCTGACTCCTGTTCTTGTCGCTACTTACCGTAAGTCTGGATAACAGGAAACTGTCAACCTCTTGACTGGAAGAGTATACAACACACCCTCAGATCCCTGCACTCCTGTAGAAGTGATGGGGCCTCATTTGAGGCCAAAACAGACACTCCACTCTCAGAGGACCCCTGCTCAGGATGAGGAAGGAAGTGATGAAAGTTAGATGTTGTTTGTGTACAGAAAGAAAACAAAACCAGGCAGTTCTGAACACGTCCCCCCCATCCACATGTCAACTCACAGAGATGTGGCTTGACCTAAGACAGCTACAGACGTTTGGTGATCACAAAACAACGCAAAGGGAGTGCGTGTGTGTGTGTGTGTGTGTGTGTGTGTGTGTGTGTGTGTGTGTGTGTGTGTGTGTGTGTGTGTGTGTGTGTGTGTGTGTGTGTGTGTGTGAACAGACCGGCATGTTTTAGGTTGTTTTCACACATGGTTCATTGGCTCGGATCTGATTGTCACAGGTCATGGATATGTGCAATTTTAACTGACTGCTGCAGTAGAGAGAGAGAGAAATTGTCAGGTAAAAAATATGTGCACAATTAAGGGAGCAGAAAGCTTCAGCAAGAACGGATCAAGCAAATCAGCCCCAGTGGATTTTTTAAAATATCAATCTTAAGCAGGGTGTCTAGTACATCACAAGTAGACAATTGTTGAAATGAAAACAAGAAGTTGAACTAGAATTGATGGATCTTCCATCATGCCAACTTGAGGCTGGGAGAGGGAAGAGCAGTTGATTGACTGACCAGGGTCAATTAAACCAACATTTCCTTCAAATAAAAGAACTGCAGAGATAAAATGTTTGGGGGGGGGGGATGCTGAAACACTTATTTTGGGAATTGGAGCAGATTACATTTAAAAAGTGGAGACCCCAATTGAATCAAATCATAGTCCATTTGAAGCAGACACAAGAACCCCTTGTTCAAACAATCATGGAAACCATTTCTCTGGTGTGGACCTGAATTTTTTAAAAAAATAACATTTTCACAATGGGGACTAAACAAAACAAGAGTTGGCATAATCTCATTTCAAACGAACCAGGTGGGAAAATGACCTACTGTAAATCCCAGGTTTAAGACACTGGCTGTGGCCAAATTGCTTACTGGTGAATGAGTGATTGGGCCTGCCTGGTTTACCTTCCTCACAGATCAAAATTTTGACAACCACTGTGTTAAATGTAAGACTTTCTAAGTGTGTATATGTGACCCACCAAAATAGTGTTAAGCTAATCAAAGTGTTGATAAACTAACACCCCAATGTTGCAAATTCCAACTCAAATTAACACATAATTAGAGCTGATGCTGTTACACTTTCTCAGTGTTAGGGAATTAACACATTTGGTGTTACAGTAACTCGTTTTTGGGTGTTGTTTTAACACTGTAGGGTATAAAACCTTATTTGCATATACACTGCTCAAAAAAATAAAGGGAACACAATGTAACTCCAAGTCAATCACACTTCTGTGAAATCAAACTGTCCACTTAGGAAGCAACACTGATTGACAATACATTTCACATGCTGTTGTGCAAATGGAATAAACAACAGGTGGAAATTATAGGCAATTAGCAAGACACCCCCAATAAAGAAGTGGTTCTGCAGGTGGTGACCACAGACCACTTCTCAGTTCCTATGCTTCCTAGCTGATGTTTTGGTCACTTTTGAATGCTGGCGGTGCTTTCACTCTAGTGGTAGCATGAGACGGAGTCTACAACCCACACAAGTGGCTCAGGTAGTGCAGCTCACCCAGGATGGCACATCAATGCGAGCTGTGGCAAGAAGGTTTGCTGTGTCTGTCAGCGTAGTGTCCAGAGCATGGAGGCGCTACCAGGAGACAGGCCAGTACATCAGGAGACGTGGAGGAGGCCGTAAGAGGGCAACAACCCAGCAGCAGGACCGCTACCTCCGCCTTTGTGCAAGGAGGAGCAGGAGGAGCACTGCCAGAGCCCTGCAAAATGACCTCCAGCAGGCCACAAATGTGCAGGAGTCTGCTCAAAAGGTCAGAAACAGACTCCATGAGGGTGGTATGAGGGCCCGACGTCCACAAGTGGGGGTTGTGCTTACAGCCCAACACCGTGCAGGACGTTTGGCATTTGCCAGAGAACACCAAGATTGGCAAATTCGCCACTGGCACCCTGTGCTCTTCACAGATGAAAGCAGGTTCACACTGAGCACATGTGACAGATGTGACAGAGTCTGGAGACGCCGTGGAGAACGTTCTGCTGCCTGCAACATCCTCCAGCATGACCGGTTTGGCGGTGGGTCAGTCATGGTGTGGGGTGGCATTTCTTTGGGGGGCCGCACAGCCCTCCATGTGCTCGCCAGAGGTAGCCTGACTGCCATTAGGTACCGAGATGAGATCCTCAGACCCCATGTGAGACCATATGCTGGTGCGGTTGGCCCTGGATTCCTCCTAATGCAAGACAATGCTAGACCTCATGTGGCTGGAGTGTGTCAGCAGTTCCTGCAAGAGGAAGGCATTGATGCTATGGACTGGCCCGCCCGTTCCCCAGACCTGAATCCAATTGAGCACATCTGGGACATCATGTCTCGCTCCATCCACCAACGCCACGTTGCACCACAGACTGTCCAGGAGTTGGCGGATGCTTTAGTCCAGGTCTGGGAGGAGATCCCTCAGGAGACCATCCACCACCTCATCAGGAGCATGCCCAGGCATTGTAGGGAGGTCATACAGGCACATGGAGGCCACACACACTACTGAGCCTCATTTTGACTTGTTTTAAGGACATTACATCAAAGTTGGATCAGCCTGTAGTGTGGTTTTCCACTTTAATTTTGAGGGTGACTCCAAATCCAGACCTCCATGGGTTGATAAATTTGATTTCCATTGATAATTTTTGTGTGATTTTGTTGTCAGCACATTCAACTATGTAAAAAAAAAAGTATTTAATAAGATTATTTCATTCATTCAGATCTAGGATGTGTTGTTTAAGTGTTCCCTCTATTTTTTTGAGCAGTGTATATTTCCCAGGGGGCCTTTCGAGTGAATTATAGAGGTACCAGTACCACCCATGACTGTGTTTGCTAGTGACAGACATGATTGTTGTATTCGATGGCTTTCAGTCCTGTAGTCGACTGCCTAAGATAATATTTTATCATAAAAATATAATTATTACAATACCATACTTCGACAGCCTAGTTTTACCCTAACATAGTGGTCTGAAACTCCTGGTTTGCAGGACACATCAGCCAGTCGTATTATGCTGGCTTTCCACGTGTTATATAATTCCTATTGGAATCCAGCCAAAGTTGGAACTTTGAAAATCACCCACAATGTGCAGTTAGAATGACTGCCAAGGTAGGGAAGATTGGTAAATGAGACTACCTAAACCATCTAAACTGGAACAACTATCTCAACTTAGTCCAACCACTTACAGATTGGATTAATTTATAAACATTTATGTTATTTATCTTACTTTGTGTAGTATACGTTCAATTAATCAATCAATGTGCATGCAGAAAGTTAGATACTGAAACAAACTATTCTAAAAAGCAACTTCCAACAAAGCATGCTGGGAAGTATGATAATGAGACCCCTCCCATGTCTTTTTCAAGCTGAGAGTTTAACAGAATTTAACTGAACACAGTCGAGTAACAACACCAACCACCTGGTTAACACTTCATTTATTCACCACAAGTGGCATCAATTTCAATCCCACTGGTGTTAACTCCACTAGAATCAACACTCAGATATAACACAACACTTTTTACCTGAACACAGAGAATTTAACAGCCGCAAATGTCTTTGGGTTTGGAAACTGGAGTTATTTATATCCCTCTTACTTTTCTTAGACTGGAGTTGTTTATATCCCTCTCACTTTTCTTAGAATCCCATGAAGTGTGCCATCAAATGTTTAACTTGGGTCAAACTTTATTTGGATAGTCTGGAAAGTCCATCTGTAGATGCTCTACAGATGGTCATACTACCAACAAACTATCTGTTGATAAACAACTGCTTGCCAAGGTTAGGTTTAGAATAAGGGTTAGAGTTAGGGCTAGGGTTAAGGTAAGGGATAAGTTTAGGGTTAGGATAAGGGTTAAGGTTAGGGCTAGGGTTAGTAGATAGTTAGTTGAAATGTTTCTGATAGTCACATCTACAGATGGTCTATCCAAATAAAGTGTTACCTTAACTTGTTCAACCTTGTTTGTGTTTTGTTGTTTTGGTGTGTGGGTGGGTATGTTTGTGGCTGTGTACAATTGAGGTTAATAGTCAAGGTTTGGCAAATGTGCTCCTGGCTGAAGGATGTGGGACACAGAAATGTCATAATGGCTGAACAGTACTATTAATGAGAACTGTCCTGACCTATACTCTGGCACCAACCAGCTATTTCTGTCCCCTGTCCCACACACATACACACACACACACACACACACACACACACACACACACACACACACACACACACACACACACACACACACACACACACACACACACACACACACACACACACACACACACACACACACACACACACACACACACACACACACACACACACACACACACACACACACACACACACACACACACACACACACACACACACACACACACACACACACACACACACACACACACACACACACACACACACACACACACACACACACACACACACATACACACACACACACACACACACACACACACACACACACACACACACACACACACACACACATTGTGTGTCCATGTCAGCCAGCCTGTATTGATTGCAGAGTCACCTATGCAGTGTGCTGGCCAGGTGGCCTCAGGATGGGACAGACAGCTGCCTGACTATTTTAGTTTAATATCAAAATAGCTGGCCTAATATGGCCATGAGACAGTGCTGGCGATTGTCACAGTAGCCAGGCCTGTGTGTGTTATTCCCTCACACACACACTTACATAGACAGACAGGCAGACATTTAATCAGACAGACAGACACAAAGTGAGTGAGCAGCATGGACCTGTTGACCCCTCTGGTGTTTAATCTCGTTCCTGCTGGGTTATCAGTCTGACAGGCTGAGGTTGAGCTTGGCTGGACAGGGGCTCCCCCTACACACTCACCAGTCAACATAGGTTCACCCATTACTGGGCATGAGGAGTGCTGTGTGTGGGGGGGTGTCGATAGTATCCCATTTGAGGAACTGAGAAATGGTGTGTATGTCTAGTTCTGTGCACTTCTGTGTGTGTTTACTTGTGTGCATGTATGAGTATGTGTGATTGTGTATATGCATGCAAGCATATCTCACTGTCCTGGTATGTATTGGCAAGTATACTGTATGTGTTAGTGATTGCATTTGGGCATACTTGGGCATACATCTGCCTTTGAAAGCATTTGTAGATGTGTGCATGTATGTAAATGTATTCCAGCTACGTGTGTGTGTGTGTGTGTATGTGTGTGTGTATGTGTGTGTGTGTGTGTGTGTGTGTGTGTGTGTGTGTGTGTGTGTGTGTGTGTGTGTGTTTGGGCATGTGCAGCCGGCTTTGATCCCACATAGATGAAGCCAAAAAGCACTTAAGCTACTTAGACTACCCGTTTTCTACCTCTTTCCTCCTTCACTTTCTTTTCTTCTTCTTCATCTTCTTCTCTTTGTTCCTCACTCTCTCTTTTTTCTACTGTAGCTTTGTGATCTGGAGGATGAGGATAGAAAGAGGATAGATGGTCTCAGGTTAGGCCAAAACACACACACACACACAGTCTTGTACAGCTAACCTTGTGGGGACACACAATTCAGTCCCATTCAAAATCCTAATTTCCATAACCCCTAACCCTAACCCAATTCAGTCCAATTCAAAATCCTATTTTCCCTAACCCCTAACCCTAAACCTAACCATAACCCTAACCCTAACCCGTACTCTTACCCTTACCCTTACCCTAACCCTAACCCTAACCCTAACCCTAACCCTAACCTTAACCCAAAAACCTAACCTTAACCCTAACCCTAACCCTAACCCTAGCTCCTAACCCTAACCCTAAAACTAACCCTAGCTCCTAACCCTAACCCTTAACGTAATTCTAACCCTAACACTAATTCTAACCTTAACCCTAAACCCCCTAGAAATAACATTGACCTCGTGGAGACTAACAAAATGTCCCCAGTTGGTCAATTTTTTGTTTGTTTACTATTCTTGTGGGGACTTCTGGTCCCCACAACATTTACATTTTAGTCATTTAGCAGACGCTCTTATCCAGAGCGACTTACAGGAGCAATTAGGGTTAAGTGCCTTGCTTAAGGGCACATCGACAGATTTTTCACCTAGTCGGCTCGGGGATTAGAACCAGCGACCTTTCAGTTACTGGCACAACGCTCTTACCCACTAAGCTACCTGCCGCCCACAAGAATAGTTAAACACGTCCACACACACACACACATGCACACGCACGCACACACACACACACACACACACACACACACACACACACACACACACACACACACACACACACACACACACACACACACACACACACACACACACACACACACACACACACACACACACACACACACACACACACATACAGAGAGAGAGATGTGGTAGGATATAACGCGTCATTACTAATCTCCAAGAACTCATCATAGGCTCACACACTCATGCACCACTTTGGACCTCCTGTCAGTAGCAGAGTGCTCTTTGATTTGTTTGTGTCTCTCATAGACTAAATTTAGGTGAAACCTAAATAAAATCCATCTGTATTAAAGCCGCTGTAAACACACACATATCCATGTTTAAAGGCCACATTGTGTGTGTGTGTGTGTGTGTGTGTGTGTTTGTATACTTGTGTGTATGTGGGGGGGGGGGGGAGTAAATGTGTTGTAGGTTCGGATACGAGTTAGCTACCGAGTCAAGAATGTGTAGGCCCATTTCTGGGTATAGTGTACGTGCACACAGAGTTTGTTTGTATTTTGTATCAGTCACAGTGGACCCAAAGAAAACTATTACTGTGATTGATGTGATCACATGACCAGTGCCAGAGCCCTCTGTGTGAGTGGAATGATTCTAGTGTTTGTGTGTGTTTCTGTTCCATGAGTGATGTTGATGTGTTAGTGTGTTTTCCCCTGCAGTGATGTGTATGGCTTATGCAGTGACCTGTGCAGGAAAAAGTATTGGATACAAAAATTCTACAGCAACTCCAGGTGCGTGCACACACAAACACACACACACACAGTGCAGCATGAGATTATATGTAGGCTAAGGCTATCCACACAGAGGTTAGGAATCTGTTTAGACACATAGGCATAGTGTGTGAGTTAGGCATCAGTGTCAAGGTAAAGAATGAATCCTCACACATTCACTCACACATTCTTTGTCACGCACACATACACACACTAAAACTAAGTACAGCTGTGAGCTGCTAACGTCCCTCTATCTATCTATCTCTCTCTCTCTCTCTCTCTCTCTCTCTCTCTCTCTCTCTCTCTCTCTCGCTCTCTCGCTCTCTCTCTCTTTTCCTTCCCCTCTCTCTCTCTTTGTCTCTTCCTCACTCTCTCTCACTCTGTCTCTCTTCCTTTCTCTCTCTCTTCCTCCCTCTCTCTCTCTCTCTCTCTCTCTCTCTCTCTCTCTCTCTCTCTCTCTCTCTCTCTCTCTCTCTCTCTCTCTCTTTCTCTCTCTCTCACTCTCTTTCTCTCTCTCTCTCTCTCTCTCTCTCTCTCTCTCTTCCTCCCTCTCTCAATTCAATTCATTTCAAAGGGCTTTATTGGCATGGGAAACACATGTTTACATTGCAAAAGCAAATGGAATAGACAATTAACAAAGGGAAATAAACAAGGGAAAGATTAGTAAACATTACACTCACAAAAGTTTTAAAAGAATAGCCATTTCAAATGTTCTATTATTGGCTATGTACAATGTTGTAACAATGTGCAAGTCGTTGAAGTATGAAAGGGGAAATAAATAAACAGATAAAAATAGGTATTATTTGCAATGTTGTTTGTGCTCCACTGGTTGCTCTTTTTTTCATGGCAATGGGCCACAAATATTGCTGCTGTGATTGCACACTGCCGTATTTAGCCTAACAGATATGGGAGTTTATTAATGTTTTATTTGTTCACATTCTTTGTTGGTCTGTGTGATCTGTGGTAAATATGTGTCTCTAATGTGGTCATACATTTGGCAGGAGGTTAGGAAGTGTAACTCAGTTTCCACCTAATTTTGTGGGCGTTGGGCATATAGCCTGTCTTCTCTCGAGAGCCAGGTCTGCCTATGGCAGCCTCTCTCAATAGCAAGGCTATGCTCACTAAGTCTGTACATAGTCAAGGATTTTCTTAATTTGTGGTCAGTCACAGTGGTGAGGTATTCTGCCACTGTGTACTCTCTGTTTAGGGCCAGATAGAATTCCAATTTGCACAGTTTTTTTGGTATAGTTATCTCTCTCTCTCTCTCTCTCTCTCTCTCTATCTGTCAACATGGTAATTACAGTTTTTCTCAATTGCTAAAACACTAAAACCCATTGGCTGAACAAAGTTCTCAGTTGCCTGGACTCATGTAGCTAATTATGCAGTATGTTGTCAAAACCTTAAACCATTTCACATGGTAAAACACAATTTGCAGATCTCACTTAGACTTTTCAGCAAAACTCTAAACACATTCTCATTCTCAAAACACATTCTGCACTCTAATGCACATGTCATCCATACTGGTAAACACAAGTGGCAACAATCAATTACAAATAGAGAACAAATGTCATTGATTGAACACAACCACTCAAAATTGATTTAACCTGTTTCAAATGATGCGACACAACCAATATAAGCCAGTTCAGAGAGCAAACAGGTTGTTGAAGGTGGGAAGGAGAAAGTCTGAGAATGGATAGAATAAACAATGTGAGAGGACGAGTGCGTATGCGAGGTGGGCGACGAGGAGGAAGAGGAGGAGGAGGGCAAGAAAGAGGAAGAGGAGGACGAAGAGGAAGAGGAAGAGGAAGACAAAGAGTGGAAATATCTGATGAAATTCGAGCAACTGTCATAGACCATGTTCTTGTCCATGGACTGACAATGAGGGAAGCAGGACTTAGAGTGCAACCCAATTTGAGCCGATTTTCTGTGTCCACCAAAGTAAGGACATTCAGAGAAGAGAACAGGTACAGTATACTACTGTATTTTTGTAATTGCAAATTTACTGTACCACACTATATGCAGCTGTTTCAATAGACATTTGTAAAGTTAATCACTGTATGTATTGTACTGCATAAATATGTTTTGTAACTGCACAACTACCTTTTGTAGAATTGCAAGGCTGCCACATGCAGGTGGAAGAACAGCTATATTCACTCGGAAGCAAGAGGCCGTTATAGTTGGCATAGTCCTTCAAGATAATGCAATACGACTCAGAGAAATCCAGGAACGAGTGATACAAGACAACACACACTTCCAGGGAATCGACAGTGTGAGCATTTCCACAATTGATGGTGTCCTCCATCGTAACAGGATACGAATGAAAAAAGTATACAGAGTACCTTTTGAGCACAACTCACCAAGGGTGAAAGAACTGCGAGCTCAGTATGTGCAAGTAAGTGTACATTCAGAAACATTTACTGTAATACAGATTGTCTACAGTACTAATACATACTATGTGAATGACATTACTCTTCAGTACATACAATGTATGTGAATTAGAAATGCATACAGTAGGCCTAATTGTACTCTACAGTATAGCACTGTCTCTGTACGACTTACAAAATCCTACATACAGTATATTGTATTTCTACACAGACATTATTTGACTTGGAATCCTTGGACAGACCCCATGAGTTCATCTTTGTCGATGAAGCAGGCTTCAATCTAACAAAGAGGAGAAGGAGAGGCCGAAACATGATTGGACAGCGGGCCATTGTTGAAGTCCCTGGTCAACGAGGTGGCAATGTCACAATCTGTGCTGCTATCAGCAACCATGGTGTTCTACATCACAATGTTACACTCGGGCCAAATAACACCCAGCACCTTCTAAGATTTATTGCCAATCTAAGAGATATTTTATTTGAGCAGCAGGTTCAAGAGCAGTAGGGTCAAGACCTAAATGAGAATCCCATTCCCACCTATGTGATAGTGTGGGACAATGTCAGTTTCCACCGAGCTGCTCAGGTAAGGGAATGGTTTAACATCAATGGGCAGTTTATGAACTTGTACCTCCCTCCATACTCGCCTTTCCTGAATCCGATTGAGGAGTTTTTCTCCTCTTGGAGATGGAAAGTGTATGATAGACAACCCTACACCAGAATAAATATGCTGCAAGCCATGGATTTAGCCTGTGGTGATATAGGTGAGGAATCATGTCAGGGCTGGATACATCTACATTTACATTTTAGTCATTTAGCAGACACTCTTATCCAGAGCGACTTACAGTTAGTGAGTGCATACATTTTTCATACTGGCCCCCCGCGGGAATCAAACCCACAACCCTGGCGTTGCAAGCGCCATGCTCTACCAACTGAGCTACAAGAGGCTTCTTCCCCCGTTGCCTCAGGAGGGACAATATTGCTTGTGATGTCGACAAAGTGCTCTGGCCTGACCCAGCCCAAAGACAAGAAGAAGCACTTTGATCACATGTTTACTCCTTAGATTTTTGTCCCTTTTAGTATTGTATACTGTAGTACAGTGCATTGTAGGCTGTATACTGTACAATGGACAAATGGTATGGCCCTGAACATTGTGCTTTCCATTTGTTAACAGTACTGACTGCTCAATAGATTTTGACTGGTTGCAGGTTCATATCAACAAAGAACAAGATGCAGGGTACAGTACTGTAAAAATAGGGGTACAAGGAGGAGGAAGAACAAAAAACAAAATTGCAAAGAGCAAAGCAGAGTAGTAATTTCTGATCAATTTTGAGCTACTATGATAGAACATGTTTTCGTTCATCAAAAGACAATGACGGAAAAATATGAAATTTGTTTTGAGATTAAAAATGTACTTCTCCCTGAGAACTGTATGTTTTGAACAATGTGTTTTCTATTTTTCGGTGTATTGTTTACTGGCTGCTTGAGAGTGTATATCATTTTGATCACTTTGTTTATGATTTGAGAGCAGTGTTTGATTTTGAACACAGGTAAAACAGTTTTGAGGCGAATGTTTCATTTTGCGAAAGGTTTTGTAAATAGTGCTTGAAGATTAGGTTTTGTGTTTAATGTTTTCAGGAAATGGAGCAAGGTTTCAGAAATGGTGTTTTAGCAATTGAGAAAAACTGTTAACCCACACAGTAAAGTAAGCAGGACTACTGAACTGCCCTGCTCCATCTCACATGTTCCTCCTCCTCACTCTCTCCTTCTCTCTCTCTTTCCCTCTCCCACTCCCCCTCAGTTGGAGGCCTGCTCGTTTGTTGAATGTGTAAGGCTGTGATGTGTTTTAGTGTGAGTCCTGCTTAGCCGTCTCGTTTTACACTAATGGACTAAGAAGGCAGCAGGGGGTAACACACAGGAGAACGTATGTGTTGTCCCACAGGGCCACTGTGTCAGCCGGTGTTATTCCAGGCATTTTAATTATAGACTGATTTAAACCTGGAAAACCAGGGTTGTGTTTACTATAGGCACAAATGAGAAAAAAACATGTCCAAACTGAAAAGGAAAAAGAAAAGTCAGAATGTCAGTGAACTCACTGGCCAATTGGTGACATCAATTCATGAATCAAACCAGCAGACACTGCAGCTCACAGAGGACTGGAGTTGAGAAACCCTGATTCAGATGTTAAACTGTGAACCGCGAGGTTGGAACTGTGTTTGTGGGAGTGTTTCAAGGCATAAAGACACATGGAGGCAAAACAGGAAGTTATGTTGTTTTATGTATATAAACTTAAATCATCCAAATAGGTTAGATCTCAGAGGCCAAATAAAAGGCCTATAGCTTTTTGTCTCAGTCTATTTCACTCTACTAAAAATAAATCAGATATGACACATTTACGGCCCTGGCAACCATATAGCACAGGTGTTCAGACCACAAACACAACTCAGTCCAAAGCAGTTTTAAAAGGTCCAAGTTTTTGGGAAATCTTGTTTTTTTATTTCTAGCTATTGGTGAAAGGCCTGGGGGCCAACCAAGCACATGGTGACAGGCCAAGCAGCCAATGAGCCCTGAATTGTTCCAGGTATTCTTTTAAAGAGGAGTTGTTTGCATAATGGCTGTTGCCGGTGTTTCCTGTGCAACCGCAAATGACTTTGCAAAGCAGATTTGGGAGGTAGATTTTGGGGTGGATGTTTACAAATTGCCACACAACAGGCTTTGGCCTTTCAGAGTCAGGCTGTTAGTCAGAATCTTCCCTCTTTGACCTTTGGAGAGGTCAACCAATCATAGTGACTGCACCTCTTAGCCATCTGGGCTTGGTGGTAGCCTAGCGGTTAAGCGGTTGGGCCAGTAACCGAAAGAATGCTGGTTCAAATCCCCAAGCTGACTAGGTGAAATCTGTCAATGTGCCCTTGAGCAAGGCACTTAACCCTAATTGCTCCTGTAAGTTGCTCTGGATAGGAGCGTCTGCTAAAAATGACCAAAAACAAATCTGTGCGGAATCCTGTTGACCAATCATCTATTACGAGTTGTGACCTTACTCATTGGAAGTTTAGGTTCAGAATGATGTTTGGGCTCCCGAGTGGTGCAGCGGTCTATGGCACTGCATCTCAGTGCTTGAGGCATCACTACAGACCCCCTGGTTCGATTCCAGGCTGTATCACAACCGACTGTGATTGGGGGTCCCATAGGGCAGCGCACAATTGGCCCAGCGTCGTCCGGGTTTGGCCGGTGTAGGCCGTCATTGTAAATAAGAATTTGTTCTTAACTGACTTGCCTAGTTAAATTAAAAAAGGATTTAGAATGCAATGGGAAGAGAAAGACACAAACTCTGAGATCCTGAAACCAGGCTATAAATGTGTAAGAACTGTCTTCTCCGGAACCTCAAACTCTGCCGACCGCAAGCGTTTCACAAGTCCGACCCTTCAGCTCATCAGCCAGGCAAAAACATGATTAAATAGAACTCCCATGCCCATTAGAGAAGACATCCTCGTATCTGGAGACATGCACACACATGTAGTTCCTAGCAGTCACTGCATCATATCTACAACTTTGAGTTGCCTCATCTAGACTGATGTTGCAAGGGAAATCAGCTCAGTAACACTTACATTTTAGTCATTTAGCAGACGCTCTTATCCAGAGTGCATAAATTTTTTATTTTCATACTGGCCCGCCGTGGGTATCGAACCCACAACCCTGGCGTTGCAAGCGCAATTGCTCTACCAACTGAGCTACACAGGGCTTCATAAGCCAGCTCAATCAGGAAAAATAGTTCACAAATTAGCATTGAATAGGGTAGGTTTCCTAATTTTGCTTTCCTAAGCGTCAATGCTTTCCCTCATTTAACTAACAGCTCTCTTTATACATTATACGGCCATTCATTCGGCTCACTATTGGTGCACTGAAAATCTATGACTTGGTTTACTTCTTGGCCGTTGTAATGTTTTGGCAGATGGCCCAATAACCGACTTTCTCACAGGCTTTGCTATGTTCTTTCAGTGCATCGTCCAATTCTTCCAGGGAATATGTACAATAGGCAGTCCTTTTCTCACTCTCCTACCTTGCTCTTGGGTGGGGTGGGGGGGTGGGGGGGGGGGGGGGGGTAGAAGGATTACTTTATACTATACCAGGTATTCCTTAAAGAGGTAGGGTTTCAAGTGTCTCCGGAAGGTGGTCAGTGACTCCGCTGTCCTGGCATCGTGGGGGAGCTTGTTCCACAATTGGGGTGCCAGAGCAGCAAATAGCTTTGACTGGGCTGAGCAGGAACTGTGCTTCCGTAGAGGTAGGGGAGCTAGCAGGCCAGAGGTGGATGAACGTAGTGCCCTCGTTTGGGTGTAGGATCTGATCAGAGCCTGAAGGTAAGGAGGTGCCATTCCCCTCACAGCTCCGTAGGCAAGCACCATGGTCTTGTAGTAGATGCGAGCCTCAACTGGAAGCCAGTGGAGTGTGCGGAGGAGCGGGGTGACATGACAGAACTTGGGAAGGTCAAACACCAGACGGGTTGCACCGTTCTGGATAAGTTGTAGATGTTTAATGGCACAGGCAGGGAGCCCAGCCAACAGCGAGTTGCAGTAATCCAGACGGGAGATGACAAGTGCCTGGATTAGGACCTGTGCCGCTTTCTGTGTAAGGTAGTGTCGTACTCTGCGAATGTTTTAGAGCATGAACCTGCAGGATCGGGTCACCGCTTTGATGTTAGCGGAGAACGACAGGGTGTTGTCCAGGGTCACGCCAAGGTTCTTTGCACTCTGGGAGGAGGACACAATGGAGTTGTCAACCGTGATGGCGAGATCATGGAGCGGGCAGTCCTTCCCTGGGAGGAAGAGCAGCTCCGTCTTGCCGAGGTTCAGCTTGAGGTGGTGATCCGACATCCACACTGATATGTCTGCCAGACATGCAGAGATGCGAATCGCCACCTCGATATCAGAAGGGGGAAAGGAGAAAATTAATTGTGTGTCGTCTGCATAGCAATGATAGGAGAGACCATGTGAGGATATGACAGAGCCAAGTGACTTGGTGTATAGAGAGAATAGGAGAGGGCCTAGAACTGAGCCCTGGGGGACACCAGTGGTGAGAGCACGTGGTGCGGAGACAGATTCTCACCACGCCACCTGGTAGGAGCGACCTGTCAGGTAGGACGCAATCCAAGAGTGAGCAGCCCCGGAGATGCCCAACTCGGAGAGGGTGGAGAGGAGGATCTGATGGTTCACAGTATCAAAGGCAGCGGATAGGTCTAGAAGGATAAGAGCAGAGGAGATTTACAACCCCAGAGAACTCTGGGACTCAAACCTCTTAATGTGTGAGGTGGGCGACTGCATCTATTAAATATGACATCATCACTGGCCCACCCCAATACTGACCTCTCCTTCCTGGAGTGCTGAAGCCAAGAGGTTTCAGGTGTCTGGAGAAATCAGAGAGACCTTTTTTTTTTTTTTGAGGAAAACTAATGCCCCTGCCAAGTAGGAAATTAATATTTAGGGCTTGTGACATTTGCTTACGTCCCCAGTGCAATTTACAGCCAGGGCGAGAGCAGATAGCTGCGGTGTCCTACTGTCTGACAGGCTAGCTACAGTGGTGTCTGGGACAGCCTGTCTGACAGGGGCCAAATGCACAGGGCATGAGTGAATATACTGTGTGCACAGGATTTATGTGGTAGTGACACATTTATTACCACATACATTTGACACAGTGCAAGAGAGAGAGAAGGGTGCCTTACCACAGGAGGTTGGTGGCACCTTAATTGGGGAGGACGGGCTCGTGGTAATGGCTGGAGCGGAATAAGTGGAATGGTATCAAATACATCAAGCACATGGTTTCCATGTGTATGATGCCATTCCTTTTGCTCCATTCCAACTATTATTATGAGCCGTCCTCCCCTCAGCAGCCTCCACTGGGCCATACCTATGCTGGATCTAGAGCTGTGCTAGACCTGGACGAATTAGTATCTGTATTTCTACCAAAGACCACTACTGGTACTACTACAGGTGTTGCTGACTGTCATATTAATGCCACTGCACTTTGTCTTTTACTAATAATGTGGCTCTACTGCTGCTATATTACTATTGCCATATCTATGAAGCAGCTGTTGATACCGCAAGTTACATTTATACTATTCTACCACTAATACTTGTATTATTGGACCTAATTGCTGTATAATAATGTTTCTCGCCTGTGACTTGGCTTTCAGTCTAACAGCTTCCACTTTCCATCCACTGACCCAAAGCCAGGCGAGGACAAGTGAGGCAGAGAGTGTCTAGGACAACCGCACTGTTTAGCTACAGTTCCTAAAATCACAGCGGCGGACCAAAGAGACACGGCCAGGTAAAATTACAGCTCTGTTTACCTTTGGCCTGATTCCCTCCTATGTTATTCTGGATGTCTTTGTCATTACCCCATTATTTACGTTTTATATTTAAGACTTGGGTCAACACCGAAGTGAAATGTTTTGTAGCCAAAGAAACCAAGTGTAATATGAGGTTAGTTTGAGTACGGGGGGTTCGTAGCTAGTTTGCGGGGAGTGAAAACACATGACTTTGGCCCCAAAGAGGGCCGCAGAGGGAGCTGCTGACAGAGAGGATTAATTAGCATCAGTGGACAGGATGAAACGTGAGGAGAAGATATCTGAATCTGTTTTATATCTCTATAAGGGGGAGCCCTTACTTACCCCCTGCTGCCCCACCTCAACCAATCGCATGTGGCCATGTCTGTCAACCACCATTGACACTGCTAATCTCTGCCTCAAAACAGGCTACACAAACTCAGCACACACAAACTCAGCACACACAAACTCAGCCCATACAAACTCAGCCCATACAAACTCAGCCCACACAAACTCGGCCCATACAAACTCGGCCCATACAAACTCGGCCCATACAAACTCAGCCCATACAAACTCAGCCCATACAAACTCAGCCCACACAAACTCAGCCCATACAAACTCAGCCCACACAAACTCGGCCCATACAAACTCAGCCCATACAAACTCATCCCACACAAACTCAGCCCATACAAACTCAGCCCATACAAACTCAGCCCACACAAACTCAGCCCATACAAACTCAGCCTCTACAGAAACGAATTAAGCTGCTTTTACATGCTACTCTTCCTTTAACATGTGCTACACAAAGTCTGCCTCTAGTGTACACAAACTCTGCCCACCTCTTCCTCTCTGTTCTGTGATCATACTTTGATGTCTGTAATTCCAGGGCAAACACACCAGTCACATCCATGTACAAAGATATAGCGGAAGAGAGAGCAAGTTGGGGAGCAGAAAGAGTGTCTGTGAGAGATATAAAGAGAGAGGAGAGAAACAGAGAGCGGGGAGAGAGAATGAGAGAAACACAGAGAGAGGTAGAGAAAGAGTGCCTCATCCATATTAACCTGCTTTGATCTGGTAATGGGGTGTTGGCCCTCCTCCAGGGGGGATGTGTCGCCATGGGCAACAGACAAGAGGAGACTGATAAGGTAGGTCTGCTCTGGGTACTAGAACCTCTCAGACTAAACACATTACAGACAGAGGCCATTCTACTGTAGGCTAGAGCGAGAGGGACAGAGAAGGAGAACAGCAAGAGAGGTGCAGATATAAGACGCAGGATTCAGTCAGAGAACGCTACAGTTTAAATGAATGCAGAGCAGCATACTTGACAAGATATGGTGCATTTTGAAAACTGTGTTTTTACACTGTCCAAATATCCCTCTGAATCTAGTATGGCATAAGCTGTAGCAACTGATTTGGGAGATTTGCCCATCAAAGGGAGAGCTATGGGGTGGAGGTGGGCAAAGTGGCAGATTACTAAGAGTTTTATTCAATTTTACACTTGAACTCTCATGGCCGTCTCTCCTGCTCTTTCTCTCTCTCTCTATTTCTCTCTCTCTCCTCCTACCATGTCTCACTCTCTTCTTCACTGCTACAACCACATTTCTCTCTTCTGTTCCCAATCCCTCTTCTTCACTTCTTTGAACTCTTGACTGTCTCTGTCTGTCTCTCTCCTGGTCTTTCTTTCTCACCGCTCCTATCTCTCTCCTGCTCTCTTGTCCTGTCTTTACTTTTCCCATTTCCTCTCTCCTTTTGTACCTCCTCCCCTCTCCCCTCCCCTCTCCCACCTCTTTGAACTCTCTTTGATGGTCCTGAGGATTAGTTAAGTCTGTCTGTAGGGGTGTGCTGTAGGGGTGTGTAGGTGTCTGATAGAGGGCCTTTTCCACAGAATAACCATCTCCAATCCCCTAGAACGTGAACAAGCCTGTGGTGATGTTTGGTTGTTTTTTAGGGGTGTTTGGATGTATGATAGAGGGACCTTTCCAAAAAATAACTATAACTATCATCATCATCACCACTATGTGGTGGACAGCCCACAATCTTAGTCTCCATACTTCACAGTGAGATGATGAGTTCCTTGGCCTGTTCTCATCACAGGATCATTGATCATCCCCGTGCTCACACCATCATATCAGTCACATCAGTCAGAATTGTACTGTATGGGATACACAGATGGGATAATGACTTTGACTCTGTGACTTGCGGTGTGAGAATTAGTGCTAGCTTAGTCTCAAATAGCCTCATGTCCTTTTTAATAGCTGGGGATCGGCACACATTTCAGCAAATCAACACCTGTGTCAAATAAACGCTGGGTCTAAGTGAATTGTTTACGAGTGAACTTCAGTGTGATAGCGCAAAAGAAGATTGCGGAGAGCAACATCATTGCCATGGATGAGACAGCAGTGTGGTTTGACATGGTCGGCTCACAGTCTTGGGGAGCAGTTAACTACATGTAGTCCAACAAGTAATTTAACTACATTTTGCAGTAGTTTTTGTGTTTAATAAGCCAAATTACATATTCTTACAACCTTTTAGTGCAGTCGAATAACCAAAAGGATTTTATTAATATTTTTCATAATTTCATAATTAAACATTATTACATTTCCCCCCGAAAATCCAGTGTTTCTCTGTCAAATCCGGTGTTTCTCTGTCTCACAGGCCCTCAGCATGCCAAATCACAAGTTGAGATCTTTATCAGCCTCTCTTCTCTCCAACACAGGGCCATAAATCACCAGCTGTCAGCAGGGCCATAAATCACCAGCTGCCTGCCCCTCCTCAGTCTCCCTCACACCTATCAGCCAAAAGTGCACCAAAACTAAGAATCTCAACTCTGAGAACTCCTTTTCCAATACACAAACAAAATTACTGTGTAATAGTTTGGCTATTTAGTAATATATACTAGTCGAACATCTCATTCCAAAATAATGGGCATTCATATGGAGTTGGTCCCCCCTTTGCTGCTATAACAGCCTCAGCTCTTCTGGGAAGGCTTTCCAGCAATGTTGGAACATTGCTGCAGAGACTTGCTTCCATTCAGCCACATGAGCATTAGTGAGGTCGGGCACTGATGTTGGGCGATTAGGCCTGGCTCGCAGTCTCGTTCCAATTAATCCCAAAGGTGTTCGATGGGGTTAAGGTCAGGGCTCTGTGCAGGCCAGTCAAGTTCTCACCGATCTCGACAAACTATTTCTGTATAGACCTCGCTTTGTGTACGGGGGTATTGTCATGCTGAAACAGGAAAGGGCCTTCCCTAAACTGTTGCTACAAAGGTGGGTGCACAGAATCGTCTAGAATATCATTGTATGCTGTAGTGTTAAGATTTCCCTTCACTGGAACTAAGGGGCCTTGACCGAACCATGAAAAACAGCCCCAGACCATTATTCCTCCTCCACCAAACTGTACAGTTGGTACTATGCATTCGAGCAGGTAGCGTTCTACTGGCATCCGCCAAACCCAGATTTGTCCGTCGGACTGCCAGATGGTGAAGCGTGATTCTTCACTCCAGAGAACGTGTTTCCACTGCTCCAGAGTCCAATGGCGGCAACCTTTACACCGCTCCAGCCGACGTTTGGCATTGCGCATGGTGATCTTAGGCTTGTGTGCAGCTGCTCGGCAATATAAACCCATTTCATGAAGCTCCCGACAAACAGTTATTGTGCTGCGCGCCGACACCGGCCTTGGGGATGGCCAGGAGGATGCGGAGCAGGGCGATCCGGATGGTGACGGTGGAAATCCCGCAACAGGGAGGGATCGAGGATATCCTTCACCGGGACCCAGCACCGCTCCTCCGGACCGTACCCCTCCCACTCCACGAGGTACTGAAGGCCCCCACCCAACGCCTCGAATCCAGGATGGAACGGACGGAGTACGCCGGGGCCCCCTCGATGTCCATAGGGGGCGGAGGGACTTCCCGCACCTCAGACTCCTGGAGCGGACCAGCCACCACCAGCCTGAGGAGAGACACATGAAACGAGGGGTTAATACGGTAATCAGGAGGGAGCAGCAACCTATACGTAACCTCGTTGATTCTCCTCAGGACTGAACGGTCCCACAAAACATGGGCTCAGCTTCTGGCAGGGAAGGCGGAGGGGCAGGTTCTGGGTCGAGAGCCAGACCCGATCACCCGGTACAAATACCGGGGCCTCACTGCGGTCACGGTCAGCGTTGGGCTTCTGGCAATGCACGGCGTGCTGGAGGTGGACGTGGGCGGCATTCCATGTCTCCTCCGCATGCCGAAACCAGTCGTCCACCGCAGGAGCTTCGTTCTGGCTCTGATGCCACGGTGTCAGGACCGGCTGATACCCTAAAACACATTGAAATGGTGACAGGTTAGTGGAGGAGTGGCGGAGAGAGTTCTGGGCATATTCGGCCCATGACAAGAACACCAACCACTCCCCCAGCCGGTCCTGGCAGTAGGACCGCAGGAACCTACCCACATCCTGAATCACCCGTTCCACCTGCCCATTAGATTCGGGGTAAAACCCAGAGGTCAGGCTGACGGAGACCCCTAGACGTTCCATGAATGCCTTTCAGACCCTAGACGTAAACTGGGGACCCCGGTCAGACACTATGTCCTCTGGCACCCCGTATTGCCGGAAGACGTGAGTAAACAGGACTTCCGCAGTTTACAGGGCCGGGGGGAGACCGGGCAGAGGAAGGAGGCGGCAGGCTTTAGAGAAGCGGTCCACAATGACCAGGATGGTGGTGTTACCCTGAGAGAGGGGAAGATCAGTTAGAAAATCGATCGATAAGTGGGACCATGGCCGTTGTAGGAACTGGTAAGGGATGTAACTTACCCGCTGGAAGGTGCCTAGGTGCCTTACTCTGGGCGCACACCGAGCAGGAGGAGACATACACCCTCACGTCCTTAGCCAAGGTAGGCCACCAGTACTTCCCTGTCAGGCAGTGCACTGTACGGCCGATGCCTGGGTGACCAGAGGAGGGAGACGTGTGTGCCCAATAGATAAGACGATCACGGACACTAGACGGCACGTACCGAAGCCCAGCTGGGCACTGAGGTGGAGATGGCTCTGTGTGTAACGACCGCTCTGTGTCCGTGTGCACCGCCCACATCACCGGCGCCACAATGCAGGAGGCCGGGAGCATGGGGGTGTTGTCAATGGGCCTCTCCTCTGTGTCGTACAGCCATGACAGTGCGTCTGCCTTCACGTTCTTAGTGCCTGGTATATAGGACAGCGTGAAATCAAACCGGGTGAAGAACAAGGCCCACCTGGCCTGGCGAGGGTTCAGCCTCCTCGTTGCCCTGATGTACTCCAGGTTACGGTGGTGTCCAGACGAGGAAAGGGTGCTTAACCCCCTCGAGCCAGTGCCACCACGCTGTCAACAGCCAACAGCTCCTGATCACCAACATCATAGTTCTGCCAATTACGCACTGCTGAAATGCGGTCTCCCTCCATCTGCACAGCTGAGGTGGTGATGTGGTATCCGAGGAAGGAGACGGATTGTTGGAAGAACAGACATTTTTCTACCTTGGTATACTGGTCATGCTCCAACAGTTGGCCAAGCACTCTGCGAACCAGGGATACATGCTCGGCGCGCGTAGCGGAATACACCAGGATGTCATCAATGTAGACCACCACACCACGACCAATAATGTCCTGAAACACATATCGTTCACAAGGACTGGAAGACTGATGGAGCATTCATCAACTCGTACGGCATCACCAGGTATTCATAATGGCGCGTTGTTGTGCTAAATGTTTTCTTCCATTTCTGTCCTTCCCGGACACGCACCAGGTTGTACGCACTCCTGAGATCTAATTTCGTGAATAAGCGCGCCCCATGCATTGATTCGATCACAGAGGAAATGAGGGGTAGAGGGTAACTATAGCGAATGGTAGTTTTATTAAGTGCACGGTAATCAATGCAAGGGCGCAGACCCCCGTCTTTCTTCTTCACGAAAAATAAACTTGAGGAGGCCGGTGAAGTGGAGGGACGTATGAACCCCTGACGCAGGGACTCGGAGACGTATGTCTCCATAGCCTCCGTTTCAGCCTGCAACATGGGATATACATGACTCCTTGGAAAAAGCATGCGCCAAATCGAGGGGGGAATGCGCACAGGGGGAATGCGCATGGTGGAGGCAGTGTCTGGACTTTCCACCATGGTCGCACCAACGGAAACAGCTAGACACCTACCCTGACACTCTCGCGACCACCCTGTGAGAACCCTCTGCGGCCATGAAAAGGTGGGGTTGTGTAGTGCTAGCCAGGGAATGCCCAACACAACAGGGAAATCAGGGGACTCAATAATATGAAAGGTGATTTGCTCTTTATGGGTCTCATGCGTAATCATAGTGACTGGTGCTGTAACCTCCCTAACAAAACCTGACCCTAATGGTCGACTGTCAAGTGCTTTGATGGGCAATGGAATGGAAAGGGGAACCAATGTAATACGTAGACTAAGAGCTAAAAATCTGTCCATAAAGTTCCCAGCTGCGCCTGAATCTACCAGCGCCTTACACTGGGGACCTACCGTGTAATCAGGGAAGTTGACATGGATGGTTAAATGCGCAGCAGAGGGCTCTGAACGAGTGTGGGTTTGCGCTACCTGGAGTGACACGACATCGTGCAGCAGAATGTCCTCTCTTGCCACATGAGTGACACTGGATCTGTCGTCCTCCGTTCTCCTGGAACGCTGCACCACCCAGCTCCATCGGAACGTGAGCCGGATTGAGATGGGCTGGCCCCTTCCAGGACGTCCTCTCAAAGCCAGCAGGTTGTCCAACCGGATGGCCATGTCCACCAGTTGGTTGAAGGTCAGAGTGGTATCCCGGCAGGCTAGCTCCCTTTGGACGTCCTCACGAAGGCTGCATCGGAAATGGTCGATGAGGGACCACTCATTCCACCCGGACCCAGCCGCTTGAGTTCTAAACTCCAGGGCAAAGTCTTGCGCGGTCCTCGTCCCCTGCCTCAGATGGAACAGACGCTTGCCCACCTCTCTTCCTTTGGGGGGATCATCAAAGACTGCCCGGAAGAGGCGAGCGAACTCTCCATAGTTGTCCAACGCGTCTCCTCCTTCACTCTAGACTGCGTTGGCCCACTCCAGGGCTTTCCCCCAGAGGCAGGAGACGAGGGCGGACACCTTCTCCCGATCCAATGGAGCAGGGCTGATGGTGTTGGAATAGATGTCCAGCTGCAGAAGGAAACCCTGGCAGCGGGCAGCTGTCCCGTCGTATTCCCTCGGTCGAGACAGGTGAATACCACTGGGTGCTGGTGTGTGGGTGGCTGGATCCGGTCGATCAGCTGGTTCCGCAGGGTCGGGTCAGATCCTCTCGTCTCTCTGGACGGCCTGGAGAACCCAATCCATCGCTTCGCCCAAGCTGGCTAACATATTGGAATGCTCCCGGATCCGCTCCATGACTCCAGGCATATTCCCCGCTCCTGCTGACTCCATGCTGTTGGGTGTGTTATTCTGTAGCGGGTGATGAGGACGGAGTCAGGCGCAGGAGGTGTGAATCACAGAATATGGTTTATTCATCCAATGCAGCAGTTCGCAGCAATGTGAAAACCAAATACAGTGCGACTTCAATGCGCACTGGGAAAACAATACACACGGGTGAATATCCCGAGACAAAAGTAACATGAATGCTCAATTGAGCTAGCGACACCTCCACATGGAAACAATAACACACAAAGACATGGGGAGCAGAGGGAATGCTTATACAGAGACTGATGAGGGGATATGAACCAGGTGTGTATGAAAAACAAGACAAAACAAATGGAATGATGAAAAGAGGAGCGGCAGTGGCTAGAAGGACGGTGAAAACGAAGGCGAAGCCTGCCCGAACAAGGAGAGGAGGCAGCTTCGGAGGAAGCAGTGAAAGTTCTTGCGATTTGTAGTCTATGACATTTCAGATTTACATTTGATAATTTTTCACATAGTAGTTTGGAATTGGTTAACTACTTTTTCAAAGTAACTTTAGTTAAGTAAACTACATTTTTCTTAAGGGTAGCTTTAGTGTAGCTTCCCCTACACTGTTGGCTCAACTACAGGGAATACAATGCGCAACGAGGAACAACGAGTCAGAGAATGGTGCTGAAGCGCGTAATCGGGGGTGTATGATAGGCAGCCTAGTCTTTGCAAGTCTGATCTGCAATGGATTTGTTATTATAATGTTTATACTGGTCTTACTGGTCACAATAAACTGTGTGGTCGTCTTTTCAACATGTTATTGAGCAAAAGCTGTGTGCATTAAGGAAATAGATTCCTGGCTTAAATAGAAACCTGTCTCTAATAAGCGCCGGTTGTGTTCAGTGATTGAAGCAAATAAATGTCTTGGCTATTTATTTAAGTTTTACGGTAATCCGAAATAGAGAGTAATATTCTAAAAACACATTCCTCAAAGGGCTAACTGGATGTATGTAGGTTAAAGCTCATGGAAAACATACAGTATGTCCAACACTACTGGAGGGTTTCCTCATATTCATGGAGAGGGAGATGAGAAGAGGAGGAGTGGAGAGGGAGAGGGTGAGGGAGAGGGAGAGGGAGAGGGAGAGGGAGAGGGAGAGGGAGAGGGAGAGGGAGAGATAACAAGGTTCATTGGTTCCCAACCTCCTGCAGAGCTTCAGTGGCCCTCACTGTCAACCCTCGCACCCCTCATCCTCCTCTCATCCCTCTCTCCTCACCCTTTCCTCACCCCCATCTTTTTGCACCCTCACAACCCTATCTCTATCCCTCTCGTCTCTTCCTCCCATACCCCTCCCACCACTCTTCCCTCTCCCCTTCTCTCTAGTCCCAGGGCACGGCTGTAGGCTGTAGATTACATTAGATCTGAGGCTCCACTGCCTGACTGCGGGTCAATATTGACTCTTCCTACAAAGCAGAGCGAGAGAGATTGAGCGAGAGAGGCAGAGAGAGGGAGAGAAGGAGCTCCGTGAACCCGGGGCCTGACTGTTTGACAGGTCATATTTCTGAATTAGGCCTGACATTAGAGGGCACTTTCCCTCATTAAGCATTCATTAGGCAAGAACTGCAATGGAGGGAGGGAGGGAGGGAGGGAGGGAGGGAGGGAGGGAGGGAGGGAGGGAGGGAGGGAGGGAGGGAGGGAGGGAGGGAGAATGAAATGACAAAGAAAGCTAGGATATCTGTCTCTTGAGGCCCAGTTGCTCCCTAACTTATTTCTCTACTTTCGCAAGCAAGTACACACACACACACATGCACGCACACATACACACACACAGGGACTGACTGTATGTTCTGAGTCTTACGTCCATCTACAGTGAGGGAAAAAAAGTATTTGATCCCCTGCTGATTTGGTATGTTTGCCCACTGACAAAGACATGATCAGTCTATCATTTTAATGGTAGGTTTATTTGAACAGTGAGAGACAGAAAAACAACAAAATAATCCAGAAAAACGCATGTCAAAAATGTTAAAAACTGATATGCATTTTAATTAGGGAAATAAGTATTTGACCCCTCTGCAAAACATGACTTAGTACTTGGTGGCAAAACCCTTGTTGGCAATCACAGAGGTCAGACGTTTCTTGTAGTTGGCCACCAGGTTTGCACACATATCAGGAGGGATTTTGTTCCACTCCTCTTTGCAGATCTTCTCCAAGTCATTAAGGTTTCGAGGCTGACGTTTGGCAACTCGAACCTTCAGCTCCCTCCACAGATTTTCTATGGGATTAAGGTCTGGAGACTGGCTAGGGCACTCCAGGACCTTAATGTGCTTCTTCTTGAGCCACTCCTTTGTTGCCTTGGCCGTGTGTTTTGGGTCATTGTCATGCTGGAATACCCATTCACGACCCATTTTCAATGCCCTGGCTGAGGGAAGGAGGTTCTCACCCAAGATTTGACGGTACATGGCCCCGTCCATCGTCCCTTTGATGCGGTGAAGTTGTCCTGTCCCCTTAGCAGAAAAACACCCCCAAAGCATAATGTTTCCATCTCCATGTTTGACGGTGGGGATGGTGTTCTTGGGGTCATAGGCAGCATTCCTCCTCCTCCAAACACGGCGAGTTGAGTTGATGCCAAAGAGCTCCATTTTGGTCTCATCTGACCACAACACTTTCACCCAGTTCTCCTCTGAATCATTCAGATGTTCATTGGCAAACTTCAGATGGGCCTGTATATGTGCTTTCTTGAGCAGGGGGACCTTGCGGGCGCTCCAGGATTTCAGTCCTTCACGGCGTAGTGTGTTACCAATTGTTTTCTTGGTGACTATGGTCCCAGCTGCCTTGAGATCATTGACAAGATCCTCCCGTGTAGTTCTGGGCTGATTCCTCACCGTTCTCATGATCATTGCACCTCCACGAGGTGAGATCTTGCATGGAGCCCCAGGCCGAGGGAGATTGACAGGTCTTTTGTGTTTCTTCCATTTGCGAATAATCGCACCAACTGTTGTCACCTTCTCATCAAGCTGCTTGGCGATGGTCTTGTAGCACATTCCAGCCTTGTGTAGGTCTACAATCTACAACCTTGGAGAGCTCTTTGGTCTTGGCCATGGTGGAGAGTTTGGAATCTGATTGATTGATTGCTTCTGTGGACAGGTGTCTTTTATACAGGTAACAAACTGAGATTAGGAGCGCTCCCTTTAAGAGTGTGCTCCTAATCTCAGCTCGTTACCTGTATAAAAGACACCTGGGAGCCAGAAATCTTTCTGATTGAGAGGGGGTCAAATACTTATTTCCCTCATTAAAATGCAAATCAATTTATAACATTTTTGACATGAGTTTTTCTGGAGTTTTTTGTTGTTATTCTGTCTCTCACTGTTCAAATAAACGTCCATTACAATTATAGACTGATCATTTCTTTGTCAGTGGGCAAACGTACAAAATCAGCAGGGGATCAAATACTTTTTCCCCCCACTGTATGTCACGTGTGTTTTGGCATGTGGTCTTGACCCAGGTGACAATAATCACTGTCTTTTGTGTGTCAACAAGGTTCCCTCATCCTTTCCTCCCGCATTCTCAATAGACACGCATAGAGGGGCAGCAAGCATGACAGCCCCCTACACACACACACACACAAACCCCGACCCCCACCATCTCCTCTGTCCCACCAGTAGGACGTCCTAGTGGACTTTTCCACATCACTCTTTTGTTCTCTCCCTCAGTCTTTGAGCAAGTGTGTTTGCTTTTCTTCCTTTCTTTTCCTGCTCTCTCTCTCTCTCTTCCCATGTTCACTTCATTTGTCTGGCTGGCTCCGACAAGAGTTCCATCAAGATGGTTCTCTTTGTGTTCTGTGTGAGAATCGTCATAGTAACAGCAGCATAGAACATGAACGTTGACCCCATGGAACATGAACGCACCTTACGCGTAATAGATAGAGTTACCTCATATAAGTACACAGACAAATTGGTCTCAGACAAACATATTTAGCATTAGCCATAGTTATATGCCGGTCTTGTGGTTAATTAGCATTACGACTATGTTATGGTTTGTTAGCATTAGCGGATATGGTTTATTTGGGCAGCAGGAGTCTGTGGTGATGTGGTAAACTGGCTATTTCACACACCACCGTGGCCCGAATCGGCATTTCACACACACACATGTGGAGGTCAGGGGACAGGAGCAGAAGTCTCCTGCGGCTCACCTCAGTAGTTTAGAGAGAGAGAGAGAGAGAGAGAGAGAGAGAGAGAGTGTGTGTGTGTGTGTGTGTGTGTGTGTGTGTGTGTGTGTGTGTGTGTGTGTGTGTGTGTGTGTGTGTGTGTGTGTGTGTGCCGTTTGTGTGTGTGCCGTTTGTGTGTGTGTGTGTGTGTGCATATGATGAAGGGTTCACATCCCGGGTTTATTCTCACGTGCAGCCTGAGCTTTTTCAGGGGGAAGAGAGAAAAACAATTGGCTGTCGCTGAGTTGGTTGTGTTTGGCTCTGAAAATCTCTTGTGGTTGACTGCAGTATGTTAGGTTACTCCCTCCTGTTTACCTGTTTTCCCTCATGAACAACAATAGACACAAATTCCAAACCATGTTCATCAGTTCCTAAATGTGAAACATTGCAGTTGTGTCCTGAAGTGAGAAACTTGAAGTTTCTTCTCTTGATGGAAAGCTTATGTTGGGTGATAGCTTGATGGATCAAGGAGGATGAGCTTTCCTTGGTAGAAATAGATCAAAATGTTGATTTCCTGCGTTGTGATTGGTGGTTGCTGGAGGGTTGAGGTTATTTGGAGGTCATCTCAGTGTAGGCTTAATGAGGGTCAGAATGTAGTCCTTCCTCCACAGCAGTCCTCATCCTCAGCCATGTGTAGAATGTGGGTCATCCCTGAAGACATCCTTAGCTTCTGGAGTTGAAGCTCTGCTGAACATCTATAGTACGAACTATAACCCCTGACCCCTCACCTCTGGATGTTTGTATTCCCCCAATTAGTTAGTGTGTCTGACGCAGTTTCACAACTCAAAAAGACATGGGAAAGAGAAGAAGAGAGAGGAGAAACAGAACAGTAAGAGATGGAAAGAGGACACTGTGTGTATAGTATTTCAGTCTGTGTCAGCATCTGGACTATCTCTCTCTGGTTCTCTGTTCTCCTGTTCTCTTGTTATGTTCTCTCAAGTTAGCAGGCCTGCTTCAATGCCTTCAGAAAGTATTCACACCCCATTGACTTTTTCCACATTTTGTTGTGTTACAGCCTGATTTTTTGTCACTGGCCATAATGTTAAAGTGGATTTACGTTTTTAGAAAATTAATTTAAAATGAAAAGGTGAAATTTCTTGAGTCAATAAGTATCAACCCCTTTGTTATGGCAAGCCTAAATAAGTTCAGGAGTAAAAAAAATCTAAACAAGTTACATAATAAGTTGAATAGACTCACTCTGTGTGCAATAATAGTGTTTAACATGATTTTAATAATGACTACCTCATCTCTGTACCCCACACATACAATTATCTGTAAGGTCCCTCAGTCGAGCAGTGAATTTCAAAAACAGATTCAACCACAAAGACCAGGGAGGTTTTCCAATGCCTCGCAAAGAAGGGCACTTACTGGTAGATGGCAAAATATCCAAAAATAAAGCAGACATTGAATATCCCTTTGAGCAGTTAGCAAGTTATTGATTACACTTTGGATGGTGTATCAATACACCAATTCACTACAAAGATACAGGCGTCCTTCCTAACTCATTTGCCAGAGAGTAAAGAAACCGCTCAGGGATTTCACCATGAGGCCAATGGTGACTTTAAAACAGTTACGGAGTTTAATGGCTGTGATAGGAGAAAACTGAGGATGGATCAACAACATTGTACTTACTCTACAATACTAACCGAAATGACAGAGTGAAAAGAAGGAAGCTTGTACAGAATAACAAATATTCCAAAACATGCACCCTGTTTGCAATAAGGCACTAAAGTAAAACTGCCAAAAATGTGGCAAAGAAAGGAACTTTATGTCCTGAATACAAAGTGTTAAGTTTGGGGCAAATCCAACACATCATTGAGTACCACTCTTCATATTTTCAAACATGGTTGTGGCTGCATCATGTTATGGGTATGCTTGTCATCAGCAAGGACTAGAGAGTTTTTTAGGACACAAATAAATGGAATATACACTGGAGTTGCTTACCAAGATGACATTGAATGTTCCTAAGTGGCCTAGTTACAGTTTTGATCTAAATCGTCTTGAAAATCTATGGCAAGACTTGAACATGGCTGTCTAGCAATGATCAACAATCAACTTGATAGAGCTTGAAGAATTGTGAAAAAATTATGTGCAAATATTGTACAATCCAGGTGTGCAAAGCTCTTAGAAAACGTACCCAGAAAGACTCACAGCTGTAATCGCTGCCAAAGGTGATTCTAACATGACTCAGTGGGTTGAATACTTATGTAATCAAGATATATTAGTGTTTTATTTTTCATAATATTTTTTGCAAATATTACATTTTTTCTTGCACTTTGACATTACAGAGTATTTTGTGTAGATCGTTGACAAAAAAATGACAAGTCAATCCATTTTAATCCCACCTTGTAGCACAACAAAATGTGGAAAAGGTCAAGGGGTGTGAATACTTTCTGAAGGCACTGTATATCCCTATGGGGTATTAACATAGTAATATACACACACACACACACACACACACTGTCTGGTGGATGTATTGCTGCTGGCATCCTCTCAAAGGGAGGTCCCTGTGAGATATATATGATTATATAGGATGGGAACATTAATCAAATCAAACCTAACTCACTCAGACAGTACAGAAAACACAGAGTGAATGTGTGTTTGTGTGTGTGTGTGTGTGTGTGTGTGTGTGTGTGTGTGTGTCACTCCAAGATTTATATTATTCAATCTTGAGGCCTGCTCTATCATGTTTCATAATTTCTGATAAATGTCCCATACTGTCGATTCTCAAGTGGGTTGATGTCACTCTCAATGACTTCCCTGCATGACCACACATTGGTCACTTTTGGGCTATGGCTGTGGTCTGATGAGTCTACAGTACACTATGGTCAGTCTCAATGCTGAGGAAACCACGTAGACTCATAACGCCATCACAAAAGTTTTTGTTATTAACTCATCGTAAAACACTTTATCCCACATTCTCTCTCTCTCATTCTCTCTCCCTCACTCTCGCTTGTGCTTTCTCTCTCTGTCTGTCTGTCTGTCTGTCTGCCTACCTCTCTCCTTCTCCCTCTTTTCTGTCTCTTTTTCTCTCCCTCTCCCTCTAGGCCCCCCTGGTGATGCAGTAGCTGTGGTGGTGATGTCATATGAGTAGTTTGTGAGAATGCCAGTATGAAATCTCCTGCATAGTTTCCACCTTTGATCAACTCTCCATCGCTCACTCTCTCAGCATGGATGTGTGCATCTTCACTCGTCTTCATCTCTCTCTCTCCAAGCTCTGTCTGCAGTCTTCTGTCCCGTCCGTCCCTCCCTCCAACTCCCTCTTTGTCAGTGGGGGAAAAGTGTTTACATTGGACTAGTGGTCCCATGGGCCTGGTTAATTTTAAACCTGAACTGTGGCTTCCATTTAGCATTACTAACTTTGGAATGCTAGCAGGTTAGTGCTGGGTTGCACATGCAGATGGGTGCTCATTGGGTGATGTGGCTAGGTGCCCCGCCTCTCTGCTCTGTGACTCAGTGGAGTGTGTCAGTGCTAGTGTAATGAGTTTAGTCTGTAACACGAAACACGGACGCCATGCAGTACTACTCCAGAACTGCAGTGACCACACCACACGTAGGATACATCACTACTCATCATCATGACATAAGACATTATACCATGAATAATTATTTTAATAATCAATTATACTTACAAGCTAGTCGTCTTGTTAACATTTGGAAGTTCACCAGTTAGCCAGTTCACCGTTAAACAGTTGACAAATTAGTCAGTTGACCAGTTAGCCAGTTCACCAGTTAGCCAGTTGACAAATGAGTCAGATCACCAGTTAGCCAGTTCACCAGTTAGCCAGTTCACCAGTTAGCCAGTTGACAAATTAGTCAGATCACCAGTTAGCCAGTTCACCAGTTAGCCAGTTCACCAGTTAGCCAGCTAGCATGCTAATGCTAAAGTTTCCCAATAGACCACACATACTCAGACTGTGTTCTGTGAAATGTCTCTCTCCTCGTTAAAAGCATGTCTGAGTAGTCTACACCAGAGACAGCCCACTGGGCACAGACGTCAATTCAACGTCTATTCCACGGTGGTTCAACGTAATTTCATTGAAATTACATGGAAACAACGTTGATTCAACCAGTGTGTGCCCAGTGTGGACTGATATAGAAGAGAAAATATACTTAACAGCTCTCTCTCCCAGATTTAAAACCCTACCTTGAGAGAGAGAGAGAGAGAGAGAGAGAGAGAGAGAGAGAGAGAGAGAGAGAGAGAGAGAGAGAGAGAGAGAGAGAGAGAGAGAGAGAGAGAGAGAGAGAGAAGGGGCAGAGAAAGTTCTGTAATATAGGGAGAAAGTGAAAGGGGTTGAGAACAGGGAAAAAATACAGGTAAGAGAGGGGAATACACAAGGTAAACTGATAGAGGCAGCATAAGTTTGGCATGTGAGTGAGAGAGAGGGAGATAGAGAGGGAACAGAGAGTGAGAGAGGCAGAAGGGATGCAGAGAGAAAGGTTGTGAAAAATGGGCAGGCAGACAGTGGGAAAGGAAGAGAGACTGATTAAATGCGTAAGAACTCGAGAGTACGACTTGAAAGATAAATCTCTTTTCCCTGAAATGATATCCATACACATCAATGATGTAGCAACACTGGAGAACTATATCCCACACTCTGACTCAAAACATCCAACATTAACTCAACTCAGCCAATGAATCTTAAAAAGACAAGGTTAAGGATGCTACAGCCTACAAACATTCCCAACCACAACTCT
Organism: Coregonus lavaretus; assembly: GCF_964263955.1. Classification (NCBI taxonomy): domain Eukaryota; kingdom Metazoa; phylum Chordata; class Actinopteri; order Salmoniformes; family Salmonidae; genus Coregonus; species Coregonus lavaretus. The sequence continues at coordinate 20,555,420 of NC_140020.1, read as the reverse complement.
CCATCGTCACTACGACACCACAGTTCCCGACTGGGTGTGAAAAGTTCTGTCAACACCAGATATTAACCTCCACATAACCCTGTCCTGACCCCTCACCCTGTCCACATAAATAACCCTCCTACAGGGTCAGAGTTCAACGCTGCTCTTAACCATTCCAATCCGCCCTCTCTTTGCTTCTTTATTTTTCTCGTTCTTTGATTTACTTCTATAGTATCATACACACATCTTCCTCCTGTATTTAACAAAAACAGCGGCTCCCACTTTTCTAAATTGCTCTGTATAAATTTAAGTGGTTAGAGCTTATTTGGGGTGTTTCATGTCAAGTTCAGCAGACTCCCCAGTGAGTAAGCCCACCTAGCACGACGCTGCACCTCGTAAAGCAGTCTGTCAGGGTTTGGGGAAAGCTCGCTCCCTGGGAGGGTGTAGGGTTTCACCACCAGGCTGTAGCCTCAGTCATGAGCTATGCTAACACAGACAGGGCAAATTAGTGGTGTGAAAGAGAATACACGCCACACACTGCTCACTCACTCACACATCACACAAAGACCTGTGCTAACACACATGAACTCACGCACACACTACACGCACGCACATACAAGTCGCAAAACTCCCACACGTTACTGTAAAAAATGCTACGCTCACACACATATACAAACACAAACCACAAAACACAGACACATAAACCCCAAAGCTCAGCTACGTGCTAACAGACACTCACACACATTTAATCACTCAGACCGTGATTCATTTGGAGTGGGGAAAAATTCACCACCACGCACACACACACTTTCCAGAGATAAACATATGTTTCATTCAGTAGGCTTATTAAAGTTTCTGGAGCTTGATTTGACAGTCTGAGGAGTGAATTCCAGATGCACATTTAGCGACCTTGGCTTGCCAGCACTATGCGGTCATGGAGGAAAACATTTTTTTTTGACCAATTATCTTGCATAGGCAAATAACTGCTTTCTCATATCTGGAGAGAATAACTTCCTCTCTATACTAGTGAGCCTAAGCATTTTCCAGTTTCCAATAGATCATTGAAATGACATAGGCCTGTATTATACAAAATAATTTGCTGCATCACGTCTTAGGGGAAACCTCATTATTTTTACCTCCTTAATAGTAATCAAATGTGTTGCAATAAGTTAATCACTTTCACTGGAAATCAAACCATTCAAACCACCCAATAGTTAACTCTCTCTCTCTATCTCTCTCTCTCTCTCTGCCTGTCTGTCTTTCTCTCGCTGTCTTTCTCTCGCTTGCTCTCCTTCCCTCTCTCACAGGACATCAGTAAATCGACTATAACCTACTGATGTCACTGGGTTGGTCCATTATTCCTCTGGGGGTCACTGGGTCAGGCTCCTTAACCATGCTAATGGATCGGTCCACTGGAGCAGGGAGGTGGGGGTGTCTACGGTAAGGAGGTGATTAGAGTAGGAGGGGAGCATAGAACTAGAGCGAATAGAGAAGCAGTTGACCTCCTGAACGAAGTTATTTTTCCATATTCTACGTGTTATATTTCTATGTTAGAAAGACTGTTGCCGTGTCCCATAATATGTATAATAACATAATATATGGCCAGGGGAAGGACATGTACAAACAAGGAGTAATTGGTTACTTTTTTACTAAGAGGTTACATTCTCTCTCTCTCTCTCTCTCTCTCTCTCTATCTCTCTTTCTCTCACTTTGTCTCTATCTCTCTATAGTAGACATTAATATTACATTACGTTTTAGTAATTTAGCAGAAGCTGTTATCCAGAGCGACTTACAGTTAGTGCATTCATCTTAACCCTCCCGTTGTCCTAGGGTCAAAATGACCCGCCACTGTGTTGAACCAACTTTATTTAATTTTTATATTTTTGGGATCATTTGTGAGAAGGAGGCAGTGAGACTTTAAAGAAAGTATCACTGCCTCCTTCTCACAAATGATCCAAAAAATATAAAAATTAAATAAAGTTGGTTCAACACAGTGGCGGGTCATTTTGACCCTAGGACAACGGGAGGGTTAAGATAGCTAGGTGAGACAACAACATATCACAGTCGTAGTAAGTCCATTTTTCCTCAAAGAAGTTATCAGTGAAGTCAGCGCTAGTAAGAAAAGACGTGCACGTTTTCAAAATATATCTAATTTCTTTATGATACATACAAATCATACAATCAAAGCAGCATATAACCAACCACACACAGTGTGTAACAGGAGGAGAGGAGAGAGCTGGGGTGTGTACACCAAGGTGTTAGCAGTTAGTGGGAGGGGTGGGAATTCTCTCCCTCCAAAGTGAAGCTCTTAATGAAGTGTGTCCATGTCCACTGAGGGGGAATGCCTCCCAAAAGAGGATTAAATTCCCTTATTATCCTGTGTGTGTGTGTGTGTGTGTGTGTGGGTGTGTGTGTGTGTGTGTGTGTGTGTGTGTGTGTGTGTATGTGTGTGTGTGTGTGTGTGTGTGTGTGTGTGTGTGTGTGTGTGTGTGTGTGTGTGTGTGTGTGTGTGTGTGTGTGTGTGTGTGTGTGTGTGTGTGCTTGCGTGCATGTGTGTGTTTTGTGTGTGAATGAGAGATAGTGAGGGAGAGTAGCCTATAGCCTACTAGTCACCAATTAACCCTTGTTTGTACTTGTCCTAGTAAATTATGCTCGGCATTACATCAAAGACAACAAGGACAGGGGAAGTGACTCATTGTCAATGACATTAAAACAGCAGCTGAATGAGATGACACACATATCAGTAGGATCTCCATAGAGCTAACATAGACTTGATACAGACGTATATCAAGTCACGTTTCATTCACAACTCCTGACTGACTAATTTTGTGATGACACGTTCATTCATAACTGTAGGGTGCTCTATAGATAAATTACAGATCCAGTCGTTAGTGCAGGATGTATGACACTGTGATTATGGTTGTGGGGCAGAGCTTCTTGCTGTGAGGGAGAAGTGGTGTATTATTAACAGCTAATACAGTGCCATGCACGGAGAAAAGTGGTAATATCACATTTTCCTTCTCAGCCAATCTCCCTTGCGTGTGCGTGCATGCGTCTGTGTCCCAGTGCTCTTAACGGGAACAATGTAAATAAAGGCTTAATTGGAGATATCCCTCTCTAACCAAGCATTTCTGCCTCTCTCACACTCTGTAGATCTTATTGTGTTCAGGTGTGCCCCTTGGTCTGTCTTTTGGACCATTGCCCGCATGTCTGTGGGTGTTTGTGTGTGTGCATACAAGAATTGGTGTATGTGTGCTCAGTAAAAATGAATGTGTGTGTGTGTTTTTTTTTTAAATCTCACACTCAGGAATGCAGTGAATAATTTTCTCGAGACTGGGGGGTATATGTTACCTGCCTCTCTCCATGCCTGGTACATTTCCATGCCTTTGATAAGCAGGAATTCCAGCTTTTATAGCTGAGCCCTCACCTATTCAAATCAAGGCAGAATTCAGGATAAACATGTTCAAACAACACACTATGTAAACCCAATCCAGCAATACTGTTACTTCAATATCACTTTAGTTTTACAGTCATCCACTACCTGTTATGACATTATACAACGACCCAAGAACAGGGTTTCAGGTTATAACATTTTTGTAGTCAAATATCTAAACATGGCTTTTATGATGAAATGGCTGCGAGTGTTGCATTGTATGGGTAAGGTCCTTTCAATGACAATTAAGTAGATATTTGCAGAATGAGTTCATCGAGGGCAAGCGTGCTTGAACAGTCATAGAGGTTGCAGTATTGCATTTTATATACTATTATACTGCATACAATCAATTGTAGACAGAAAAAGTATAAAGTAGTATAACCAGGGCCCAAAGTTGAATTGAATGAATTGAAATGGAATTGTGCCCAACCCCAGTGGTGTAGTGGGGGGTATACTGAGGTATACTGAGGTGATTGGGGACATTGCCCTGTGTAGGGTGCCATCTTTCGGATGGGACGTTAAACAGGTGTCTTGACTCTCTGTGGTCACTAAAGATCCCATGGCACTTATCATAAGAGTAGGGATGTTAACCCCAGTGTCCTGGCTAAATTCCCAATCTGGCCCTCATACCATCAAACGCAAAGCATGTGAAATACACTGAGTGTACAAAACATTATGAACACCTTGCTAATATTGAGTTGCACCCCCTTTTGCCCTCAGAAAAGCCTCAATTCGTCAGGGCATGGACTCCACAAGGTGTTGAAAGCGTTCCACAGGGATGCTGGCCCATGTTGACTCCAATGCTTCCCACAGTTATGTCAAGTTGTCTGGTGGACCATTCTTTTTACACACGGGAAACTGTGGAGCGTGAAAAACCCAGGAGCAATGCAGTTTTTGACACACTCAAACCGGTGCGCCTGGCACATTTTTACATTTTAGTCATTTAGCAGACGCTCTTATCCAGAGCGACTTACAGTTAGTGAGTACATACATTTTCATACTGGCCCCCCGTGGGAAACGAACCCACAACCCTGGCGTTGCAAGCGCCATGCTCTACCAACTAAGCTACACGGCACCTACAACCATACCCCGTTCAAAGGCACTTAAATATTTTGTCTTGCCCATTCACCCTCTGAATGGCACACATACACAATCCATTTCTCAATTGTCTCAAGGCTTAAAAATCCTTCTATAACCTGTTTCCTCCCCTTCATCTACAATGACTGAAGTGGATTTCACAAGTGACATCAATAAGGGATCATAGCTTTCACCTGGATTCACCTGGTCAGTCTATGTCATGGAAAGAGCAGGTGTTCCTAACATTTTATATTCACATGCAAGCCACACATAAATTAGTTTCAGCAAAATATAATCTGTGGGCAGCAAGTATGTGCAGCTCTCAACTGGTTGTTGCAAGGAGTAGCTCACAGAAGAACAACATTGGTAGCCAGTAGGGTAGGTAGGAAAGACGCTTCAATTTATGATTTCTGCCAGTAAATGCTAACTAAGGAAACGGGTACTGAAAAAGTTTGGTCCGAAGTCTTGGTTGAATCTTTGCGATTGCATTTCAGTCATCATGGGCTGTTTGAATGAAAATATCAAAAGGATTTCCCCAAAAACCTTCCAAATTACATGTTGACTGCAAAGTAAGCCTACCTGGCAGAATGATATCGTGATGATTTGTATAAATCGGAGGGCATTTGATTTTGAAAACTCTGCCATCACATGAACAGTACAGAAACACCGCTAGCCAATAGGTCTCTTGCTAGGTGCGCAATTGAATTAAAGGGCTACACTCTCCCAAAAATATAGATACTTTTCTTTCTCCCAGACCTAAACAAAAATTATCCTTATGTAGTTTAAGCATTGTTGTGGACTTAGAACATCACATTTTTGTCTTTTTTTCTTTAATAGAGTGAAAACCTGAAAAATCTATAGGAAAACCAAAAAACTATAGGACAAAATGTAATGTTTCACAAAAATGTTAGAATAACCACTTCTCCAGGTAACACTACACCACTGCCCAACCCTGAATACCATTGAGTTTACTTTTGAGACTTGTTAAAACTCGGATAAATTATCTGGACTGAATCTGAGGTCAAACCTGGAAAAGGCTACTAGCATGTTTGCTGTGAAGAGTACAGATAAGGTGTGTGTGTGTGTGTGTGTGTGTGTGTGTGTGTGTGTGTGTGTGTCTGTGTGTGTGTGTGCGTCTGTGTGTGTGTGTGCCTCTGTGTGTGTGTGTGTGTGTGTGCATCTGTGTGTGTGTGTGTGCATCTGTGTGTGTGTGTGCGTCTGTGTGTGTGTGTGCGTGCATCTGTGTGTGTGCATGTGTCTTATGAAGTGTACAATAATGGCATTGATATGGAGAGTGTGTTTGCCACAGGGAGTTCCCAACCAACATCACACCTGGGTCTTGGCCAACACTAAGGGACAGATCGAAATGTACTGGATAGTGTGTTTTTTTCCCTGGCTTACATTTACTCTTTTAAAGGTTTTACTATATGATTTCTTCCATCCTAGCCAGATGTCCTGATCTGCTTGCATGCACCTCCCCTATATCAAGGTATTTTGGTACTTCCCTGTTGATTGCCAAGATGGAGGGCTTTTTCATTGAAGTAAAACAAATGTTAGAGGAGTGGCGCAGTGGTCTAAGGCACTGCATCGCAGTGCTAGCTGTGCCACTAGAGATCCTGGTTCGAGTCCAGGGTCTGTCGCAGCCGGCCGCGACCGCGAGACCCATGGGCGGCGCACAATTGGTCCAGTGTCGTCCAAGGTAGGGGAGGGTTTGGCCGGCAGGGATGTGGGTTCGTTTCCCACGGGAGGCCAGTATGAAAAAAATTAAAATAAAAAAATATTACATGTATGCATTCACTAACTGTAAGTCGCTCTGGATAAGAGCATCTGCTAAATGACTTAAATGTAAAAAGGGTAGGCCTATAGTGAAAGGGGAATTTAAGTACAGTGGAGAAAAAAGTATTTAGTCAGCCACCAATTGTGCAAGTTCTCCCACTTAAAAAGATGAGAGAGGCCTGTAATTTTCATCATAGGTACACGTCAACTATGACAGACAAATTGAGAAATAAAATTCCAGAAAATCACATTGTAGGATTTTTAATGAATTTATTTGCAAATTATGGTGGAAAATAAGTATTTGGTCACCTACAAACAAGCAAGATTTCTGGCTCTCACAGACCTGTAACTTCTTCTTTAAGAGGCTCCTCTGTCCTCCACTCGTTACCTGTATTAATGGCACCTGTTTGAACTTGTTATCAGTATAAAAGACACCTGTCCACAACCTCAAACAGTCACACTCCAAACTCCACTATGGCCAAGACCAAAGAGCTGTCAAAGGACACCAAAAACAAAATTGTAGACCTGCACCAGGCTGGGAAGACTGAATCTGCAATAGGTAAGCAGCTTGGTTTGAAGAAATCAACTGTGGGAGCAATTATTAGGAAATGGAAGACATACAAGACCACTGACAATCTCCCTCGATCTGGGATCTCAAGATCTCACCCCGTGGGGTCAAAATGATCACAAGAACGGTGAGCAAAAATCCCAGAACCACACGGGGGGACCTAGTGAATGACCTGCAGAGAGCTGGGACCAAAGTAACAAAGCCTACCATCAGTAACACACTACGCCGCCAGGGACTCAAATCCTGCAGAGCCAGACGTGTCCCCCTGCTTAACCCAGTACATGTCCAGGCCCGTCTGAAGTTTGCTAGAGTGCATTTGGATGATCCAGAAGAGGATTGGGAGAATGTCATATGGTCAGATGAAACCAAAATATAACTTTTTGGTAAAAACTCAACTCGTCGTGTTTGGAGGACAAAGAATGCTGAGTTGCATCCAAAGAACACCATACCTACTCTGAAGCATGGGGGTGGAAACATCATGCTTTGGGGCTGTTTTTCTGCAAAGGGACCAGGACGACTGATCCGTGTAAAGGAAAGAATGAATGGGGCCATGTATCGTGAGATTTTGAGTGAAAACCTCCTTCCATCAGCAAGGGCATTGAAGATGAAACGTGGCTGGGTCTTTCAGCATGACAATGATCCCAAACACACCGCCCGGGCAATGAAGGAGTGGCTTCGTAAGAAGCATTTCATGGTCCTGGAGTGGCCTAGCCAGTCTCCAGATCTCAACCCCATAGAAAATCTTTGGAGGGAGTTGAAAGTCTGTGTTGCCCAGCGACAGCCCCAAAACATCACTGCTCTAGAGGAGATCTGCATGGAGGAATGGGCCAAAATACCAGCAACAGTGTGTGAAAACCTTGTGAAGACTTACAGAAAACGTTTGACCTGTGTCATTGCCAACAAAGGGTATATAACAAAGTATTGAGAAACTTTTGTTATTGACCAAATACTTATTTTCCACCATAATTTGCAAATAAATTCATTAAAAATCCTACAATGTGATTTTCTGGATTTTTTTCCCTCATTTTGTATGTCATAGTTGACGTGTACATATGATGAAAATTACAGGCCTCTCTCATCTTTTTAAGTGGGAGAACTTGCACAATTGGTGGCTGACTAAATACTTTTTTTCCCCCACTGTAGGTATGTTGTAAAATAAATTACATTAGCCTATTGCTGTCATTTGTTGGGTATGGTAGGCACTATAGGCATTGTTAGTAATTGCTACAATGTAGCCTGTTCAAAACTTTTGTAAAGGTTTAAACCAGTTCACAAGTGGTTTGTTTCATTCTGTTGAGCCATTTTCTTTGGCCAAATTAAGTTCCAACTCTATTGATGTGTTTGCTGCAATATAATAGCCTGCTTCTATTTTCCCTATAAACAATGGCTTGACTTACTTTTGATATTACCCTAATAAAGTTCAGAAAATGTTGTGAAGGTGTGGTGTGGCTATTATTAAGCTTTAGCTCCTGCAGGTCTATGATTTGAAGGCAGTGCGCCCGGCGCTCCAACTGACTCTGACAGTTGAACTTGAGGTGAGGCAGAATGTTTTATACCTACCAGAGTTACTCCTATAATCTAACAATATAATGCTTATCTTTACACAAAATGTTCTGATCGAAAATGTAGGAATTAGCCTCGTTCTGTACGCCTGTATCTGTATAGCAGACCCAGTAGCCATCTGACTTAATAAAGAAATGCATGTCAGTGTTATAGCATGCTGCCGGCATCTCTCTTTCTATCTCTCTGGAGCTAGGCCTAAGCTTCTCTTGCTTTGTGTATATTATATATATATGCGCATCAGGGCAATGCATGGATAGGCCCTGATGCATTTAGTGCTCAAATCTTTTCCAAAAGCTGAACCGCGAGGTGGACATATTTTTTTTAGGAAAGTAACCCCTCCTCATTTGGCCAGTATCCCTCGTTTATTTGATGGCGCTGGCTGCGCCTGGTCGGATCTGAATGCATGTCTGGTAAATTTCTCAAATGTCTGGGCAACTAAAATCTTCCCGGTCACATTGTCCGGCACAACATTTTCCTAATGGAAACTCTGAAATGAACATATTGTTTTTATGCAGATTGTACAATATTCACATGAAAATCTGTCGCTAATTGGATTGAAACCCCTTAAGACTCTGGCAAGTGCGCTTGTCCAGTGTCCCTTTGATTATGCCTGCACATCATGGTTCACCAGCAGCCCCAAACATCTAAAGAATAAGCTACAGACCAGCCAAACAAGCTTGTAAGAATTGTACTTAAACTCCCCCCTCATACTCATCTGGAGGTCAAGCATTTTTTCGTCTGTATCTGTATAATGTGTCTGACAAATAAAATCAATAAATTAATCAATCCATACTGTGCAGCAGCAATTTGATGAATGGAAAGAGACATCTGTTACAAAACACCAAAAAGTTGAATGACATTCAGAGATTGTCAAGACAAGCCTTAGATACTGTGTAAGCCTACAAAGGAGGGAGAATTTTCTGTTTGTATTTTCTGTTTGTCGTGATTTACACCCTTTATTTATTGTGGTGCTGAAAACGCAAACAATGATATTGTAGTCGGTATGCTTTGTTTATTGGTTGTGTGGTGCATTGGCACAGAAACCTGTTGGTGGAAAATTAGTGGCATATATTTTATATCATTATAAATATGCCATCAAAATGTTGAAAATTTGATTTCCACCTAGCTGATCATTGTCTGCAGCCGGCTCTGATCGTAGTGTAATGAAACAGGCAGGGAGAGTGAGCTCATCTGTGGTGGTCGGGGAACCCTCAACCTTCTGGCCCGTAGCCTTGAGTGGCATCGACTATCCCACAAAAGCATGTTGAAGTGGCAAAGTCGATATCCACGTTTATAAGCATGTTATAATACAGGTTCGCTATAGATTGTTAAATGTGCTTGTAATTATTTTTGAATTAATTTCATGAGGGGTGAGGGTGTGCAATTTATTTTACAATACAAGCGGATGGTCATGTGAAAATATTTGTAATGTTGGGGAGGGGGGATAAAAAAGTTTTTATGACACCTTGAATTGGACCTTGCGTTTTCTTTACATAAAGTGTATGTACAGTACCTGTCAAAAGTTTGGACACACTTACTCATTCCAGGGTTTTTCTTTATTTTTACTATTTTCTACATTGTAGAATAATAGTGAAGACATCAAAACTATGAAATAACACATATGGAATTATGTAGTAACCAAAAAAGAGTTAAACAAATCAAAATATATTTTATATTTGAGATTCTTCAAATAGCCACCCTTTGCCTTGATGACAGCTTTGCACACTCTTGGCATTCTCTCAACCAGCTTCATGAGGTAGTCACCTGGAATGCATTTCAATTAACAGGTGTGCCTTGTTAAAAGTTAATTTGTGGAATTTCTTTCCTTCTTAATGCGTTTGAGCTAATCAGTTGTGTTGTGACAACGTAGGGGTGGTATACAGAAGATAGCCCTATTTGGTAAATGATCAAGTCCATATTATGGCAAGAACAGCTCAAATAAGCAAAGAGAAACGACAGTCCATCATTACTATAAGACATGAAGGTCAGTCAATACGGAACATTTCAAGAATTTTGAACGTTTCTTCAAGTGCAGTGGCAAAAACCATCAAGCACTATGATGAAACTGTCTCTCATGAGGACCGCCACAGGAAAGAAGACCCAGAGTTACCTCTGCTGCAGAGGATAAGTTCATTAGAGTTACCAGCCTTAGAAATTGCAGCCCAAACAAGTGCTTCACAGAGTTCAAGTAACAGACACATCTCAACATCAACTATTCAGAGGAGACTGCGTGAATCAGGCCTTCATGGTCGAATTGCTGCAAAGTGTCACACCCGGGCTCTGGGACTCTATATGTTGCCAGGGTGTGGTCATTCTATGTGTTGTATTTCTATGTTTGGGAGTTCTAGTTTGTATTTCTATGTTGGCCAGAGTGGCTCCCAATCAGAGGCAACGAGTGTCAGCTGTGGCTGGTTGTCTCTGATTGGGAGCCATATTTAAACTGTCTGTTTTTCCTTTTATGTTTGTGGGATCTTGTTCTAGTTAGGTTTGTGTTGGACCGTTGACTGTCACGTTATCGTTTTTTCTTGTTTTCGTTCGTTCTTCACTAATAAAGAAGTATGTTCGCAACTAACGCTGCGCATTGGTCTACTCCATACGACGATCGTGACAGAAGATCCCACCATACCAGGACCAAGCAGCGTGTCCAGGAGCAGGCAGCCTGGACGTGGGTGCAGATCTTGGACGGGCAGGGGTCCTGGACCTGGGAGGAAATCCTGGCCGGGATGGATCGCCGGCCATGGAGTGAGACGGTAGAAGCGCGACGGAGAGAGGAGCAACGGCGTAATCAGTGTCGGCGTCGGACGGACGAGAGGCAACCCCAAAAAAAATTTAGGGGGGGGCACAGGGCATGGACGACGGGGCTGACGGAGGCAGAAAAGGGCGAATTCAGAAGGCCACCAGGTTACGGGGGCCACTGGTCAAAGTAGGGAAGGAAGGTGTAGAGGCACGGCGAGAGGTACTGGGGTGTGTTACCAGTCCGGTCCGGCCCGTTCCAGATCCCGGGGTAGAGCCAGTGATGTGTGTCCCCAGTACGGTCCGGCCTGTTCCGGCCCCTCGCACCAAGTGTACGGTGCGCGTCGCCAGCCCGGCCCGGCCTGTTCCTGCCCCTCGCACCAAGCCTACGGTGTGCGTCGCCAGCCCGGCCCGGCCTGTTCCTGCCCCTCGCACCAAGCCTACAGTGTGCGTCGCCAGCCCGGCCCGGCCTGTTCCTGCCCCTCGCACCAAGCCTACGGTGTGCGTCGCCAGCCCGGCCCGGCCTGTTCCTGCCCCTCGCACCAAGCCTACGGTGTGCGTCGCCAGCCCGGCCCGGCCTGTTCCTGCTACTCGCACCAAGCCTACGGTGCGCGTCGCCAGCCCGGCCCGGCCTGTTCCTGCTACTCGCACCAAGCCTACGGTGCACGTCGCCAGCCCGGCCCGGCCTGTTCCTGCCCCTCGCACCAAGCCTACGGTGCGCATCGCCAGCCCGGCACGGCCTGTTCCTGCCACTCGCACCAAGCCTACGGTGCGCGTCGCCAGCCCGGCCCGGCCTGTTCCTGCTACTCGCACCAAGCCAGGGGTGCGAGACGTCAGCCTGGTAAGGCCCGTTGCTGCTCCACGCACCAAGCCTACGGTGCGCGTCGTCAGCCTGGTCCAGCCCGTTCCTGCTACTCGCACCAAGCCAGGGGTGCGAGTCGTCAGCCTGGTCCAGCCCGTTCCTGCTACTCGCACCAAGCCAGGGGTGCGAGTCGTCAGCCTGGTAAAGCCCGTTGCTGCTCCACGCACCAAGCCAGGGGTGCGAGTCGTCAGCCCGGTAAAGCCCGTTCCGGCTCCACGCACCAAGCCAGGGGTGCGAGTCGTCAGCCCGGTAAGGCCCGTTCCGGCTCCACGCACAAAGCCAGGGGTGCGCATCGTCAGCCCGGTCCGGCCCGTTGCTGCTCCACGCACCAAGCCAGGGGTGCGAGTCGTCAGTCCGGTGAGGCCCATTCCGGCTCCACGCACCAAGCCAGGGGTGCGCATCGTCAGCCCGGTCCGGCCCGTTGCTGCTCCACGCACCAAGCCAGGGGTGCGAGTCGTCAGCCTGGTAAGGCCCGTTCCTGCTCTACGCACCAAGCCAGGGGTGCGTATCGTCAGCCCGGTCCGGTCCGTTCCTGCTCCACGCACCAAGCCAGGGGTGCGTATCGTCAGCCCGGTCCGGCCCGTTGCTGCTCCACGCACCAAGCCAGGGGTGCGCATCGTCAGCCCGGTCCGGTCCGTTTCTGCCTCACGCACCAAGCCAGGGGTGCGCGTAGTCAGTCCGGCACAACCCGTGCCTGGGTCACCGGTGCCTAATCAGGTACCGGTCAGCTGCTCCACAGCGGAGCTGAAGCTATCCGCTCCTACTATGTCCAGTTCAGCTCCAGCCAGCGGGGCCAGATCGGACCAGGGGCGCTATGGGGGGATGATTGGAGGGTGGTGGGCAAGCCCAGAGCCAGAACCGCCGCCGAGGAGGAATGCCCACCCAGCCCTCCCCTGTTTGGTTCTAGTTGAGGCGCGGTCGCAGTCCGCGCCTTTAGGGGGGGGTACTGTCACACCCGGGCTCTGGGACTCTATATGTTGAGCCAGGGTGTGGTCATTCTATGTGTTGTATTTCTATGTTTGGGAGTTCTAGTTTGTATTTCTATGTTGGCCAGAGTGGCTCCCAATCAGAGGCAACGAGTGTCAGCTGTGGCTGGTTGTCTCTGATTGTTCTTCATTATTCTTCACTAATAAAGAAGTATGTTCGCAACTAACGCTGCGCATTGGTCTACTCCATACGACGATCGTGACACAAAGACACCACTACTAAAGGACACCAATAATAAGAAGAGACTTGCTTGGGCCAAGAAACACGAGCAATGGACATTAGACCAGTGGAAATCTGTACTTTGGTCTGATGAGTCCAAATTTGAGATTTTTGGTTCCAACCGCCGTGTCTTTGTGAGACGCAGAGTAGGTGAACGGATGATCTCTGCATGCATGGTTCCCACAGTGAAGCGTGGAGGAGGAGGTGTGATGGTGTGGGGGTGCTTTGCTGGTGATATTGTCTGTGATTTATTTAGAATTCAAGGCACACTTAACCAGCATAGCATCTGGGATGTGCTTAGTGGGACTATCATTTGTTTTTCAACAGGACACCTCCAGGCTGTGTAAGGGCTATTTGACCAAGAAGGAGAGTGATAGAGTGCTGCATCAGATGACCTGGCCTCCACAATCACCCGACTTCAACCCAATTGAGATGGTTTGGGATGAGTTGGACCGCAGAGTGAGGGAAAAGCAGCCAACAAGTGCTCAGCATATGTGGGAACTCCTTCAAGACTGTTGGAAAAGCATTCCAGGTGAAGCTGGTTGAGAGAATGCCAAGAGTGTGCAAAGCTGTCATCAAGGCAAAGGGCGGCTACTTTGAAGAATCTCAAATATAAAATATATTTTTATTTGTTTAACACTTTTTTGGTTACTACATGATTCCATATGTGTTATTTCATAGTTTTGATGTCTTCACTATTATTCTACAATGTAGAAAATAGTAAAAATAAAGAAAAACCCTGGAATGAGTAGGTGTGTCCAAACTTTTGACTGGTACTGTATATATCATATTTCTAAGTGCCTAACGGATTTTGCTCTCTAAGGCAGTTACGAACTGTCACTGTTTGACCTCACACCTCTTGCATAAGACAACAACGCATGTTACATCTGTTATGTAGTCTACTCCTATATGATGAAGTATGGCCAACACCATGTGGCCAAGTCAGATTCCTTGTTTTAAGTATCCTGAACAAAAATGTAAACGCGACATGCAACAATTTCAACAATTTTACTGAGTTACATTTCATATAAGGAAATCAGTCAATTGAAATAAATTAATTAGGCCCTAATCTATGGATTTCACATGACTGGGCAGGGGCGCAGCCATAGGCCCACCCACTTAGGAGCCAGGCCCACCCTCTGGGGAGTTAGGCCCAGCCAATCAGAATGAGTTTTTCCCCACAAAAGGGCTTTATTACAGACACAAATACTCCTTAGTTTCATCAGCTGTCCAGGTGGCTGGTCTCAGAATATTCCACAGGTGATGAAGCCGGATGTGGAGGTCCTGGGCTGGCATGGTTACACGTGGTCTGTGGTTATGAGGCCGGTTGGACTTACTGCCAAATTCTCTTAAATGACGTTATGTTAGAGAAATTAACATTAAATTATCTGGCAACAGCTCTGGTGGACATTCCTGCAGTCAGCATGCCAATTGCACGCTCCCTCAAAACTTGAGACATCTGTGGCATTGTGTTGTGTGACAAAACTGCACATTTAGAGTGGCCTTTTGTCCCCAGCATAAGGTGCGCCTGTGTAATGATCATGCTCTTTAATCAGCTTCTTGATATGCCACACCTGTCAGGTGGATGAATTATCTTGGCAAAAGAACAGGGATATAAACAAATTTGTGTACAAAATATGAGAGAACATTTCAGGGATGTTTTATTTCAGCTCATGAAACCAACACTTTACATCTTGCGTTTATATTTTTGTTCAGTGTATATTCTCCTGACTTTCCTTTCACTTTCCCTGCATTTGACTTCCTCTCTGATCATATGGGACTTGCTGGGAACCCTTTGAACTCCACTGTTAAAAATACCCAAGAACTCACTCACTTACTGGAAATATGTAAACGAGATGGATTGAGAGAGAGGTAAAGAGGGGGCAGAGGGAGAGAGAGGGGGAGGGAGAGTGAGAAGGATGTAGCAAGCTAGAGACATAGAAGCATATTTCCCATTTGCTGAGGGACATGAAGCCTTGGTCCTCTTCCCAGTTCTTCTAAATGAGGAAGCGGGGAGGGTGGGGGGGTGATGTGGGGGGGACATCCCTAAAGTTCATCAGGGGTCGCATAGATGTGTGCTGCCTCTCTGTGGCACGCTTTCCACAGCTGGCCCAGGTGAAAGGTCAAAATGCTAAGCGTGGACTGGCCGATGATTCATAGAGTGACTCTCTGTAATGACTGAATGAATCTGCTGTGCTTGGCATCTAAGACTCTGTAAGGGGAGCAGAGATGGAACAGAAACTACCCAGCTAGCACCTAACGTTCTGAGAACCATATGTTTCTTAGAGCATGGTTGTCCTATGGTTATTTTGCATACAACCTTCCCACAACTTTCTGGGAATAGTGCAGGATAGTTGCTTAGCTTTGGAACATTCTCAGCACATTTAAGGTACTTGACAAAAATATATATTTTTTTTCTTGGTATTTCATTACTTTAACAGAATGTTTCCTAAAAGTTCAAACATGGTTACATTTATTTTGGTTATGTTCTAGGAACATTCTACAACTGGTTTGACATTGTGAATGTTCTCAAATAGTTCAGAGAATGTTAAGAAACAATGTTCTTCTGTGGGAATTTCAGTACTTCAGCATAACGTTTCCTACAGGTTTCATCATGGTTCTATTAAAGTCATGTTCTCACATGGCTCAGAGAACATCAAGAAAACTTTCTATAAAAACCACGAACATTTCAGAAAACGTTCTCACAATGTTATTTAAAAAACATATTCATTCCGTTTTCAGCACCAACAAAACTCTCTCTATCCTCAATCTTGTTAAGTGTGTTCAGGTGTGTTGGCCCCGCCCACTAATTGGCCTGATCTTAATGAGCGCTTGTTTCCTTTGAAATGGGGTCTGTTTGAATAGACTAAAATGAACAGCTTTGCATGCTTAAAAAAACATGGCACGCTAGCTCCATCCTGGTGGCGCAGTGGACTAATTCCATGGATAGAAAACAAAAGATTATAGGTTTGAAATCACTGATACCATGTCACATTATTCATGTGTTTGCATGAATAGTGCCTAAGGAAATGAATTTCCATGTGTCCTATCTTTGCTTGGAGTTCAAAAAAGTTAACCCGAATTAAGCTAGCAGTTTCCATCCACAGTTTTTATGCGAGTAAAGTCATATCGTATATATATTTTTTAAATCACGACAGCTGTGATGGAAACAGGAAGTTTCGGTACAATTTTATAAATGCCGACAGACCATTTGTTTGTTCTACATGGTGGGATATTTTTTTGTCTGTAAAATTAATTATGCGAGAAATTATTATATCGAAGTAAACTTAGAGTGGCGCGATGATATGGTGTTTGGTCCTCCCACTATGACTCGGGAAACCATGCAGTTTATTAGGCTACAGATAAAATAAATTATGATGAACTTCACCGGGTGATGAAAATGCACGGTGATCTTGATGCTCCTTTCCAATAAATATTGATGGTCTTATTCTGGTGACATAATGATCGATGCTTGACTGCCGTTTGATAAATAAACACAATAATCTCATCATGTACACTAGCCGACCCAGTCCTACCCACACACCCTACCCACACTGTATCTGTGAGCTGTTGGCTAGAGCGCACGTCCCAAGACCAGAGTAGGCACATTTGCTATTTAACACAACAGTTTTTGTGACAAAACTATCAGTAGAGTTGAAAATGTGATGGAGACACATTGAACTTTAGATTTTTTATTCGGTACATGTACACTTAAGCGAAAAAGTACATTTGGTGTGCACTACGTCATCACGCACTGAATTTTTATAAGCAACAAGTCTGTTTGGTGGAAACACTAATGTGAAAATGTGCATATTTTCTTTATGCGGAATGTAGAATATGCGCATAGAAATTGGATGGAAACCTAGCTAGTATTATTAAAAGTCTTATTGAAACATTCAGTGAAAGTTAAGGAAGTTATTAAAGTTATTAAAACACCTCCAAATAACCTATAATTCCCGTTCTCAGGGCGTTAATAAAGCCTCCCAGGAAATCTTTCAATGAACCAGATTAAAACGTTCTCAGAACCTCCCTGAAACCTACAAATAAATGTTCCCAAAACAGGCAAAATGTTCACTTCTGTTCTCAGAACGTTTTTAAAATGTTTTGCCGGTCAGGAAACGTGCGGCTTCGTTCCCACAACCAATGTGAATCCAAAAACGTAAGTTCCCACAACTTCCAAGGAAACAAATGTGCTAGCTGGGTACTGTACCAGATTGTCCAAAACTGGAACAGGACGTGTGAAGATTACCCTCTCTCAAAGTTCATTACATACAGTACTGACGTGAAGAGAGAGGCTATAGAAATTGACAGAGAACAGTAAAGGGGAAAAAATGTAAAGAAAAACCCTCAGTCATTCATGCTTGTAGGCGCATGTACACCTTGGCACAGACACGAGTTCAAATATGTACACACACACCCACACACCTCGTCTCTCCTGGTCTTGCTCTGTGAATGTTATCAGGGCTGTAGCTGAAGGTTAATAAAATAAAATAATTTTAATGTATATAAGATGACTGGAGGGAGTGGTAGATAGTTCACTCAAACCTTTCATTCTCAATTTCACAGACATACCAAGGGCTTACCATCACACACACAACCACTGATAATGAGTGACTGTTCACTTCTCAGCCCCAAGTGAAAAGAGAGAGAAAAAATAAGAGAGAAAATGTTTAATTTAGTTTTAGGTGAAACAGAAGATGGCAGTAAGCCATGAGACATTCCCGCTCTCTGTAATAGAAGCCTTATCAGTCTTGATATGATACATTCAATATAATATCTCGTATGAGAGAAAATATGCTTGACGTACAGTACGTGACCTAAAGTAAACATTGTAACCCAATACACAGTTACTAATGGTTATAATGACTTTCATCTAGCCTGCTGTATCTCCAACACGTTGGACAGAGTACAGAAAAAGCTGTGTTACAGAATATCAGTTATTTTCCTTCTGACGGGAAACATGCTCTCTTTAATCTCGATGGGAGTGCGCAAAGTCTGTAATAGAATCAACAGGTTATGACAGAGAAGAGCAGGTACACTATACAGTTGAAGTCGGAAGTTTACATACACCTTAGCCAAATACATTTAAACTCTGTTTTTCACAATTCCTGACATTTAATCCTAGTAAAAATTCCCTGTCTTAGGTCAGTTAGGATCACCACTTTATTTAAAGAATGTAAAATGTCAGAATAATAGTAGAGAGAATGATTTATTTCAGCTTTTATTTCTTTCATCACATTTCCAGTGGGTCAGAAGTTTACATACACTCAATTAGTATTTGGTAGCATTGCCTTTAAATTGTTTAACTTGGGTCAGACGTTTTGGGTAGCCTTCCACAAGCTTCCCACAATAAGTTGGGTGAATTCTGGCCCATTCCTCCTGACAGAGCTGGTGTAATTGAGTCAGGTTTGTAGGCCTCCATGCTCGCACACGCTTTTTCAGTTCTGCCCACACATTTTCTATAGGATTGAGGTCAGGGCTTTGTGATGGCCACTCCAATACCTTGACTTTGTTGTCCTTAAGCCATTTTTCGCACAACTTTGTAAGTATGCTTGGGGTCATTGTCCATTTGGAAGACCCATTTGCTACCAAGCTTTAACTTCCTGACTGATGTCTTGAGATGTTGCTTCAATATATCCACATAATTTTCCTTCCTCATGATGCCATTCATTTTGTGAAGTGCACCAGTCCCTCCTGCAGCAAAGCACCCACACAGCATGATGCTGCCACTCCCGTGCTTCACGGTTGGGATGGTGTTCTTCGGCTTGCAAGCAGTCCCCTTTTTCCTTCAAACATAACGATGGTCTTTATGGCCAAACAGTTCCATTTTTGTTTAATCAGACCAGAGGACATTTCTCAAAAAAGTACGATCTTTGTCCCCATGTGCAGTTGCAAACCGTAGTCTGGCTTTTTTATGGCGGTTTTGGAGCAGTGGCTTCTTCCTTGCTGAGCGGCCTTTCAGGTTATGTCGATATAGGACTCGTTTTACTGTGGATATAGATACTTTTGTACCTGTTTCCTCCAGCATCTTCACAAGGTCCTTTGCTGTTGTTCTGGGATTGATTTGCACTTTTCGCACCAAAGTATGTTCATCTCTAGGAGACAGAACGCGTCTCCTTCCTGAGCGGTATGACGGCTGCATGGTCCCATGGTGTTTATACCTGCGTGCTATTGTTTGTACAGATGAACGTAGTACCTTCAGGCGTTTGGAAATTGCTCCCAAGGATGAACCAGACTTGTGGAGGTCTACAATATTTTTTTCTGAGGTCTTGGCTGATTTCTTTTGATTTTCCTATGATGTCAAGCAAAGAGGCACTGAGTTTGAAGGTAGGCCTTGAAATACAGTGGGGAAAAAAAGTATTTAGTCAGCCACCAATTGTGCAAGTTCTCCCACTTAAAAAGATGAGAGAGGCCTGTAATTTTCATCATAGGTACACGTCAACTATGACAGACGAATTGAGGAAAAAAATCCAGAAAAATCACATTGTAGGATTTTTAATGAATTTATTTGCAAATTATGGTGGAAAATAAGTATTTGGTCACCTACAAACAAGCAAGATTTCTGGCTCTCACAGACTTGTATCTTCTTCTTTAAGAGGCTCCTCTGTCCTCCACTCGTTACCTGTATTAATGGCACCTGTTTGAACTTGTTATCAGTATAAAAGACACCTGTCCACAACCTCAAACAGTCACACTCCAAACTCCACTATGGCCAAGACCAAAGAGCTGTCAAAGGACACCAGAAACAAAATTGTAGACCTGCACCAGGCTGGGAAGACTGAATCTGCAATAGGTAAGCAGCTTGGTTTGAAGAAATCAACTGTGGGAGCAATTATTAGGAAATGGAAGACATACAAGACCACTGATAATCTCCCTCGATCTGGGGCTCCACGCAAGATCTCACCCCGTGGGGTCAAAATGATCACAAGAACGGTGAGCAAAAATCCCAGAACCACACGGGGGGACCTAGTGAATGACCTGCAGAGAGCTGGGACCAAATTAACAAAGCCTACCATCAGTAACACACTACGCCGCCAGGGACTCAAATCCTGCAGTGCCAGACGTGTCCCCCTGCTTAAGCCAATACATGTCCAGGCCCATCTGAAGTTTGCTAGAGTGCATTTGGATGATCCAGAAGAGGATTGGGAGAATGTCATATGGTCAGATGAAACCAAAATATTACTTTTTGGTGAAAACTCAACTCGTCGTGTTTGGAGGACAAAGAATGCTGAGTTGCATCCAAAGAACACCATACCTACTGTGAAGCATGGGGGTGGAAACATCATGCTTTGGGGCTGTTTTTCTGCAAAGGGACCAGGACGACTGATCCGTGTAAAGGAAAGAATGAATGGGGCCATGTATCGTGAGATTTTGAGTGAAAACCTCCTTCCATCAGCAAGGGCATTGAAGATGAAACGTGGCTGGGTCTTTCAGCATGACAATGATCCCAAACACACCGCCCAGGCAACGAAGGAGTGGCTTCGTAAGAAGCATTTCAAGGTCCTGGAGTGGCCTAGCCAGTCTCCAGATCTCAACCCCATAGAAAATCTTTGGAGGGAGTTGAAAGTCTGTGTTGCCCAGCGACAGCCCCAAAACATCACTGCTCTAGAGGAGATCTGCATGGAGGAATGGGCCAAAATACCAGCAACAGTGTGTGAAAACCTTGTGAAGACTTACAGAAAACGTTTGACCTGTGTCATTGCCAACAAAGGGTATATAACAAAGTATTGAGAAACTTTTGTTATTGACCAAATACTTATTTCCCACCATAATTTGCAAATAAATTCATTAAAAATCCTACAATGTGATTTTCTGGATTTTTTTTCTCATTTTGTCTGTCATAGTTGACGTGTACCTATGATGAAAATTACAGGCCTCTCTCATCTTTTTAAGTGGGAGAACTTGCACAATTGGTGGCTGACTAAATACTTTTTTTCCCCACTGTACATCCACAGGTACACCTCCAATTGACTCAAATGATGTCAATTAGCCTATCAGAAGCTTCTAAAGCCATGACATCTATTTTCTGGAATTTTCCAAGCTGTTTAAAGGCACAGTCAACTTAGTGTATGTAAACTTCTGACCCACTGGAATTGTGATACAGTGAATTATAAGTGAAATAATCTGTCTGTAAACAATTGTTGGAAAACGTACTTGTGTCATGCACAAAGCAGATGTCCTAACCGACTTGCCAAAACTATTTGTTAACAAGAAATTTGTGGAGTGGTTGAAAAACAAGTTTTAATGACTCCAACTTAAGCGTATGTAAACTTCCAACTTCAACTGTATCTACAAAAGTATGTGGACACCCCTTCAAATTAGTGGATTTGGCTATTTCAGCCACACCCGTTGCTGACAGGTGTATAAAATCGAGCACACAGCCATGCAATCTCCATAGACAAACATTGGCAGTAGAATGGCCTTACTGAAGAGCTCAGTGACTTTCAACTTCGCACCGTCATAGGATGCCACATTTCCAGCAAGTCAGTTCGTCAAATTTCTGCCCTGCTAGAGCTGCCCCGCTCAACTGTAAGTGCTGTTATTGTGAAGTGGAAACGTCTAGGAGCAACAACGGCTCAGCTGCGAAATGGCAGGCCACACAAGCTCACAGAACGGGACTGCCGAGTGCTGAAGCACATAGCGCGTAAAAATCGTCTGTCCTCGGTTGCAACACTCACTACCGAGTTCCAAACTGCCTCTGGAAGCAATGTCAGCACAAGAACAGTTCGTTGGGAGCTTCATGAAATGGGTTTCCATGGCCAAGCAGCCGCACACAAGCCTAAGACCACCATGCGCAATGCCAAGCATCGGCTGGAGTGGTGTAAAGCTCACCGCCATTGGACTTTGGAGCAGTGGAAACGCATTTTCTGGAGTGATGAATCATTCTTCACCATCTGGCAGTCCGACGGACAAATAAGGGTTTGGCGTATGTCAGGAGAACGCTACCTGCCCGAATGCATAGTGCCAACTGTTATGTTTGGTGGAGGAGGAATAATGGTCTGGGAATGTTTTTCATGGTTCGGGCTAGGCCCCTTAGTTCCATTGAAGGGAAATCTTAACGCTACAGCATACAATTATATTCTAGACAATTCTGTGCTTCCAACTTTGTAGCAACAGTTTAGGGAAGGCCGTTTCCTGTTTCAGCATGACAATGCCCCCGTGCACAAAGCGAGGTCCATACAGAAATGGTTTGTCGAGATAGGTGTGGAAGAATTTGACTGGCATGCACAGAGCCCTGACCTCAACCCAATCGAACACCTTTGGGATTCATTGGAATGCCGACTGCAAGCCAGGCCTAATTGCCCAAAATCCGTGCCCAACCTCACTAATGCCCAACCACATATCTTGAGGCTGCATTTATTGTAGCTGGGGATTTTAACAAAGCAAATTTGAGGACTAGCCTGCCAAAGTTCTATCAACATATCGACTGTAGTACTCACGCTGCTAAAACACTCGACCACTGTTATTCAAACTTCCGGGATGCTTACAAGGCCCTCCCCCGCCCTCCTTTTGGAAAATCTGACCACGACTCCATTTTGCTTCTCCCTTCCTATAGGCAGAAAGTCAAACAGGAAGTGCTAAGGACTATCCAACGCTGGTCTGACCAATCGGAATGCATGCTTCAGGATTGTTTTGATCATGCGGACTGGGATATGTTCCGGGTAGCTTGCGAAAATAATTTTGATGAATATACTGATACGGTAACTGAGTTTATCAGGAAGTGTATAGGACATGTCGTACCCACTGTGACTATTAAAACCTACCCTAACCAGAAACCGTAGATAGATGGCAGCGTTCTGAAAGCGCGAACCACCGTATTTAACCATGGCAAGTTGATTAGGAATATGGAGGAATACAAACAGTGTAGTTATTCACTACACAAGACAATCAAACAAGCAAAACGTCAGTATAGAGACAAAGTGGAGTCGCAATTCAACGGCTCAGACACAAGACGTATCTGGCAGGGTCTACAGACAATCACAGACTACAAAAGGAAAACCAGCCACGTCGCCGAGACCGACATCTTGCTTCCAGACAAGCTAAATACCTTCTTCGCCCGCTTTGAAGATAACACAGTGCCACCGACGCGGCCCGCTACCAAGGACTGTGGGCTCTCCTTCTCCGTGGCCGACGTGAGTAAAACGTTTAAACGTGTTAACCCTCGCAAGGCTGCCGGCCCAGACGGCATCCCTTGCTGCGTCCTCAGAGCATGCGCAGACCAGCTGGCTGGTGTGTTTACGGGCATATTCAATCTCTCCCTATCCCAGTCTGCTGTCCCCACATGCTTCAAGATGGCCACCATTGTTCCTGTACCTAAGAAAGCAAAGGTAACTGAACTAAACGACTATTGCCCAGTAGCACTCACCTCTGTCATCATGAAGTGCTTTAAGAGACTAGTCAAGGATCATTTTTACATTTACATTTAAGTCATTTAGCAGACGCTCTTATCCAGAGCGACTTACAAATTGGTGCATTCAATTTAGGATAGCCAGTGGGACAACCACATCTTGATCACAGTAAGTACACTTCTTCATACAAGCAGCTGTGAGCAAAGTCAGTGCAATCAGGGACAACTACATCTCGATCACAATAAGTGCATTTCTTTAAACAAGTCAGTGCTAGCAGGTGAAATAAGTCAGGTGTTAGTTTAGACAAAATACAGTGGTAGTAAAGGGGGGGTAGAATGATTACTATTATACTATTCCAGGTATTACTTAAATAGGTAGGGTTTCAAGTGTCTCCAGAAGGTGGTCAGTGACTCCAGTGTCCTGGCGTCGTGGGGGAGCTTGTTCCACCATTGGGGTGCCAGAGCAGCGAATAGCTTTGACTGGGCTGAGCGGGAACTGGTCTGTAGTTGTTGACATCGGAGGGATCGAGTGTAGGTTTTTTGAGGAGGGGTGCAACTCTCGCCTTCTTGAAGACGGAAGGGACATAGCCAGAGGTCAAGGATGAGTTGATGAGCGAGGTGAGGTAAGGGAGAAGGGTCTACGGAAATGGTCTGGAGAAGGGAGGAGGGGATAGAGTCAAGCGGGCAGGTTGTTGGGCGGCCTGCCGTCAAAAGTCGCAAGATTTCATCTGGAGAGAGAGGGGAGAAAGAAGTCAAAGCATAGGGAGGGCAGTGTGAGCAGGACCAGCGGTGTCATTTGACTTAATAAATGAGGATCGGATATCGTTAACCTTTTTTCAAAATGGTTGACGAAGTCATCCACAGAGAGGGAGGAGGGAGGGGCGGAGGAGGAGGATTCAGCAGGGAGGAGAAGGTGGCAAAGAGCTTCCTAGGGTTAGAGGCTTGAAATTTAGAGTGGTAGAAAGTGGCTTTAGTAGCAGAAACAGAGGAAGAAAAAGTAGAGAGGAAGGAGTGAAAAGATGACAGGTCCGCAGGGAGTCTAGTTTTCCTCCATTTCCGCTCGGCTGCCCGGAGCCCTGTTCTGTGAGCTTGCAATGAGTCGTCAAGCCACGGAGCAGGAGGGGAGGACCGAGCCGGCCGGGAGGATAGGGGACATAGAGGGTCAAAAGATGCAGAAAGGGAGGAGAGGAGGGTAGAGGAGCCAGAATCAGGAGATTGGAGGGAGAAGGATTTAGCAGAGGGAAGAGATGATAGGATGGAAGAGGAGAGAGTAGCGGGAGAGAGAGAGTGAAGGTTGCGACGGCGCATTACCATCTGAGTAGGGGCAGAGTGAGTAGTGTTGGAGGAGAGCGAGAGAGAAAAGGATACAAAGTAGTGGTCGGAGACTTGGAGGGGAGTTGCAGTGAGATTAGTAGAAGAACAGCATCTAGTAAAGGTGAGGTCAAGCGTATTGCCTTCCTTGTGAGTAGGGGGGACAGTGAGAGGGTGAGGTCAAAAGAGGAAAGGAGTGGAAAGAAGGAGGCAGAGAGAAATTAGTTGAAGGCAGACGTCGGCAGGTTAAAGTCACCCAGAACTGTGAGGGGTGAGCCATCCTCAGGAAAGGAACTTATCAAGGCATCAAGCTCATTGATTAACTCTCCAAGGGAACCTGGAGGGCAATAAATGACAAGGATGTTAAGCTTGAATGGGCTAGTGACTGTGACAGCATGGAATTCAAATGAGGAGATAGACAGATGGGTCAGGGGGAAAAGAGAGAATGTCCACTTGGGAGAGATGAGGATTCCTGTGCCACCGCCGGAGTAGCAGTGTTTTCTGTGGTAATCCATGTTTCCGTCAGCGCCAAGAAGTCGAGAGACTGGAGGGTAGCATAGGCTGAGATGAACTCTGCCTTGTTGGCCACAGAACGGCAGTTCCAGAGGCTGCCGGAGACCTGGAACTCCACGTGGGTAGTGCGCGCAGGGACCACCAGATTAGAGTGGTAGCAGCCACGCAGTGTGAAGCGTTTGTATGGCCTGTGCAGAGAGGAGAGAACAGGGATAGACAGACACATAGTTGACAGGCTACATAAAAGGCTACAATGCAAAAGAGATCGGGATGAAATTAACTAAACATCTGGGGAAGCGAGAGAGCGGGGCCTCCTTCGACTAACTCCCGCAGAACAACTTGGCAGAACTGTCTTTGTTTCAGGGACAGTCTTCGTTCTGGGGACAGCTGCTGCAGACAGCTGCTGCTGAACAAAGAGGTTGTGCTAATAACACTAAGCTAATTGCCTAGCACAATTGTAGCCACTCCCCCTCCTATTGAGTTGTAATCTGCAGAGAACAAAAGAAGCAGACTGGGTAGCTTACTAACTATGACAGACAGACAGAACCAACATAGTTTACAAGTTAAAACAATTCTACTTACAGAATCAAGCAGGATCCTTCCAAGACTATTAGTTGACACACACACAGCACAAAGACCAAACTGCAGGAGGAGAAGGGAGGGAACATCTGGACTGGTGGGATTCAGTCCTGCAGAATCAGCAACATACATAGAGTAAAGCATCCACACATTCATATCACCTCTATCTTACCTGCCACCCTAGACCCACTTCAATTTGCTTACCGCCCCAATAGATCCACAGACGATGCAATCGCCATCACTCTGCACACTGCCTTGTCCCATCTGGACAAGAGGAATACCTATGTAAGAATGCTGTTCATTGACTATAGCTCAGCATTCAACACCATAGTACCCTGCAAGCTCATCATTAAGCTTGAGGCCCTGGGTCTGAACCCAACCCTGTGCAACTGTGTCCTGGACTTCCTGACGGGCCGCCCCCAGGTGGTGAAGGTAGGAAACAACACCTCCACTTTGCTGATCCTCAACACTGGGGCCTCACAAGGGTGCGTGCTCAGCCACCTCCTGTACTCCCTGTTCACCCATGACTACATGGCCAAGCATGCCTCCAACTCAATCATCAAGTTTGCAGACGACACAACAGTAGTCGGCTTGATTACCAACAATGACGAGACAGCCTACAGGGAGGAGGTGAGGGCTCTGGGAGTGTCGTGCCAGGAAAATAACCTCTCAATCAACGTCAACAAAACAAAGGAGATGATCGTGGACTTCAGGAAACAGCAGAGGATGCACCCCCCCTAGCCACATTGACGGGACCGCAGTGGAGAAGGTGAAATGCTTCAAGTTCGTTGGTGTAAACATCACTAACAAACTGAAATGGACCACCCACACAGACAGTGTGGTGAAGAAGGCGCACATAGTCTCTTCAATCTCAGGAGGCTAAAGAAATTTGGCTTGGCACCTAAAACCCTCACAAACTTTTACAGATGCACAATTGAGAGCATCCTGTCGGGCTGTATCACCGCCTGGTACGGCAACTGCACCGCCCGCAACCGCAAGGCTCTCCAGAGGGTGGTGCGGTCTGCCCAACGCATTACCGTGGGCAAACTACCCGCCCTCCAGGACACCTACAGCACCCGATGTCACAGGAAGGCCAAAAAGATCATCAAGGACATCAACCACCCGAGCAACTGCCTGTTCACCCCGCTATCATCCAGAAGGCGAGGTCAGTACAGGTGCATCAAAGCTGGGACTGAGAGACTGAAAAACAGCTTCTATCTCAAGGCCATCAGACTGTTAACCTCTACGGGATCGGTTGCGCTAACGTGCGCTAATGTGATTAGGATGACTGTTGTAAGTAACAGCAAACTTTCCAGGACATAGACATGTCTTATATGGGCAGAAAGCTTACATTCTTGTTAAGTTATTACAGTGAAAAAAATAACATGCTATTGTTTGAGGAGAGCGCACAACAACAAAACAGGTATCACGGCAACTGGTTTGATACATTCACCTCTGAAGGTAAATAATATACTTACATTCAGTAATCTTGCTCTGATTTGTCATCCTAAGCGTCCCAGAGATAAAATGTAGGATAATTTAGTTTGATAAAATAAATTGTTATATTCAAATGTAGGAACTGGGTTCTACAGTTTGAACCCCTGCTGTCTCTGTCTCCACACCCACCCCGCCTGGCCATCTAGATGTGTGAAAGTTAGTGTATAAGCTAATGATCCATCATGTATGACATTCCTGGGAGTGTGTAAACTTACATTTTGTATTACCATATCGTTTTTGTATGTTCTCTATAGTTATGTATTTGAAAATGTATAAATTGACCAATTCGGCACATTTGGGCAGACTATATACACTGCTCAAAAAAATAAAGGGAACACTAAAATAACACATCCTAGATCTGAATGAATGAAATAATCTTATTAAATACTTTTTTCTTTACATAGTTGAATGTGCTGACAACAAAATCACACAAATATTATCAATGGAAATCAAATGTATCAACCCATGGAGGTCTGGATTTGGAGTCACCCTCAAAATTAAAGTGGAAAACCACACTACAGGCTGATCCAACTTTGATGTAATGTCTTTAAAACAAGTCAAAATGAGGCTCAGTAGTGTGTGTGGCCTCCACGTGCCTGTATGACCTCCCTACAACGCCTGGGCATGCTCCTGATGAGGTGGCGGATGGTCTCCTAAGGGATCTCCTCCCAGACCTGGACTAAAGCATCCGCCAACGGGAACGGGCGGTCCATAGCATCAATGCCTTCCTCTTGCAGGAACTGCTGACACACTCCAGCCACATGAGGTCTAGCATTGTCTTGCATTAGGAGGAACCCAGGGCCAACCGCACCAGCATATGGTCTCACAAGGGGTCTGAGGATTTCATCTCGGTACCTAATGGCAGTCAGGCTACCTCTGGCGAGCACATGGAGGGCTGTGCGGCCCCCCAAAGAAATGCCACCCCACACCATGACTGACCCACCGCCAAACCGGTCATGCTGGAGGATGTTGCAGGCAGCAGAACGTTCTCCACGGCGTCTCCAGACTCTGTTACATCTGTCACATGTGCTCAGTGTGAACCTGCTTTCATCTGTGAAGAGCACAGGGTGCCAGTGGCAAATTTGCCAATCTTGGTGTTCTCTGGCAAATGCCAAATGTCCTGCACGGTGTTGGGCTGTAAGCACAACCCCCACCTGTGGACGTCGGGCCCTCATACCACCCTCATGGAGTCTGTTTCTGACCGTTTGAGCAGACACATGCACATTTGTGGCCTGCTGGAGGTCATTTTGCAGGGCTCTGGCAGTGCTCCTCCTTGCACAAAGGCTGAGGTAGCAGTCCTGCTGCTAGGTTGTTGCCCTCCTACGGCCTCCTCCACATCTCCTGATGTACTGGCCTGTCTCCTGGTAGCGCCTCCATGCTCTGGACACTACGCTGACAGACACAGCAGACCTTCTTGCCACAGCTCGCATTGATGTGCCATCCTGGATGAGCTGCACTACCTGAGCCACTTGTGTGGGTTGTAGACTCCGTCTCATGCTACCACTAGAGTGAAAGCACCGCCAGCATTCAAAAGTGACCACAACATCAGCCAGGAAGCATAGGAACTGAGAAGTGGTCTGTGGTCACCACCTGCAAAACCAGTCCTTTATTGGGGGTGTCTTGCTAATTGCCTATAATTTCCACCTGTTGTCTATTCCATTTGCACAACAGCATGTGAAATGTATTGTCAATCAGTGTTGCTTCCTAAGTGGACAGTTTGATTTCACAGAAGTGTGATTGACTTGGCGTTAAATTTTGTTTAAGTGTTCCCTTTATTTTTTTGAGCAGTGTATAAAATAGTCCAGTATTGCAATGCTTCACTGGATCAATCTGAAACTTTGCACACACAATTGAGCCTAAACTGCAATATTATATTGTGGCCTTTCTCTTGCATTTCAAAGATGATGGAACAAAAAACATAATAGAAAACGCATGTTTTTTGGTTTGTATTATCTTTTACCAGATCTAATGTGTTATATTCTCCTACATTAATTTCACATTTCCACAAACTTCAAAGTGTTTCCTTTCAAATGGTACCAAGAATATGCATATCCTTGCTTCAGGTCCTGAGCTACAGGCAATTAGATTTGGGTATGTCATTTTAGGCTAAAATTGAAAAAAAATTGTATTGGGTATATGTTGTGAAATTGTTAGATATTACTTACTGTTGGAGCTAGAAGCACAAGCATTTCACTACACCCACAATAACATATTCTAAACACCTGTATGTAAAATTTGATTTGATTTGATTTGTTCTTGTGGCTGAATGGAAGCAAATCCCTGCAACAATGTTCCAACATCTAGTAGAAAGCCTTCCCAGAAGAGTGGAGGCTGTTATAGCAGCAAAGGGGGGGACCAACTCCATATTAACGCCCATGATTTTGGAATGAGATGTTCGATGAGCAGTTGTCCACATACTTTTGTTCATGTAGTGTGTGTTGTGAGAGGTTATATAGGAAGCATCAACTGTGTGTGGTCGTGGTGATGATGTGCATTGTGGGATGGGCATTATGAGGTTGAAGACATATAAATATATGTTCCTATAGCCGTACTACGCCACCTTTTATTATAAGCAAGGTGAGGTCCTCGGGACTAAGATAAACATAAGACAGGTTCTTTGCATCAAGGAGTGGAGGAAGGGAATCCGACAACAATATCAGGATGCAACAATTAACTTTCATTTTCAGTCACAAGAAAGGCACAATCTCCACAGGCTTACATCATTTCCATACATTATCTTCAGCTCCAGGAGCTCTGTACAACTGTCCTACAAGACAGACTTTAACAGATAGCAATATCAGATTTCTCACAAACAAATTATCACTAGGTTTATACGTTCCATTCACATACTCAAACAGACAATAATGTGTTGCAACATTCACAGAGGGCGTGCCCAGAGAGGAGGAGAGCAGATCTAGGTGGAAAATGGGCGCCAATGCCTAAAAACACTACATTTACAATAATTCCTATTTCTCATACTTACTTTGTTAAAAAACCACCATCACCACTCCCGTCCTCCCAAGGCACACCGACCAGCACATAGTTACGGGGATGCCTCAATGACACAAACAGGAAGGCTTTTATACAAAACGCCAAGAGCTTAATTAACAATCACATACACCTGGCACAGGCAGACCAACAAGAGTGCGTTCAAAATAGGTTGACGGTTCTACCCCGTTACAATACCACAGACAGATCCTTCAACCCTAAAAGTGTGTATGTGTGTGTGTGCGCGCTTGTGTGTGGGATGGGATGCAATAGCAATAGGTGTATGAGAGTGTGTCTGTTTGTGTTTGTGGGGAGGTTGTTTTTTGTGCTAACTGTAGGAGTGGAAATCTCATTAAATCGACCGTGTGTGTGTGTGTGTTTGTGTGTGTGTGTGTGTGTATGTTTGAGTGTGTGTCTGACACTGATTCTCATAGTGTAAGCAGATAATAAGGTACACACACGTCACGTACACCCTTACACACACCCTTACACACACACAAACACACACAGACACGCACAGAGTCAGCAGAAACAGGAGCTTGGTGACACAGCTGATGAACCTGTGTGTTATTCTTCAATTAAACTATGGATGAGTTCCGAGCCAAGGAACTCTCCTCAGCCCTGCTCAACTTACATGATGGCCAGATCTTCTCTCTCTCTCCCTCTCTCAACTACACTATATATACAAAAGTATGTGGACACCTCTTCAAATTAGTGGATTCGGCTATTTCAGCCCCACCCGTTGCTGACAGGTGTATGAAATCGAGTACACAACCATGCAATCTCCATATACGAACATTGGCAGTTGAATGGCCTTACTAAAGAGCTCAGTGACTTTCAACCTGGCACCGTCATAGGATGCCACCTTTCCAACAAGTCAGTTCGTCAAATGTCTGCCCTGCTAGAACTTCCCCTTTCAACTATAAGTGCTGTTATTGTGAAGTGGAAACGTCTAGGAGCAACAACGGCTCAGCAGCGAAGTGGTAGGCCACACAAGCTCACAGAACGGACCGCCGAGTGCTGAAAAATTGGCTGTCCTCAGTTGCAACACTCACTACCGAGTTCCGAACTGCCACTGGAAGCAACGTCAGCACAATAACTGTTTGTCGGAAGCTTCTTGAAATGGGTTTCCATGGCCGAGCAGCCGCACACAAGCCTAAAATCACCATGCGCAACGCCAATTGTCAGCTGGAGTGGTGTAAAGCTCGCCGCCATTGGACTCTGGAGCAGTGGAAACATGTTCTCTGGAGTGATGAATCACGCTTCACCATCTGGCAGTCCGACGGACAAATCTATGTTGGCGGATGCCAGGAGAACGCTACCTGCCTGAATGCATAGTGCCAAAGTGCAAAGTTTGGTGGAGGAGGAATAATGGTCTGGGGCTGTTTTTCATTGTTCGCTACAGCATACACTGACATTCTAGACAATTCTGTGCTTCCAACTTTGTGGCAACAGTTTGGGAAAGCCCTTTCCTGTTTCAGCATGTCAATGCCCCCGTGCACAAAGTGAGGTCTATACAGAAATGGTTTGTAGAGATCGATGTGGAAGAACTTGACTGGCCTGCACAGAGCCCTGACCTCAACCCCATCGAACACCTTTGGGATGAATTGGAACACCGACTGCGAGCCAGGCCTAATTGCCCAACATCAGTGCCTGCAGCAATGTCCCTGCAGCAATGTTCCAACATCTAGCGGAAAGCCTTCCCAGAAGAGTGGAGGCTGTTATAGCTGCAAAGGGGGTACCAACTCCATATTAATGCCCATGATTTTGGAATGAGATGTCCAACGAGCAGGTGTCCACATACTTTTGGTCATGTAGTGTATGTGTTGTGGGAGGTTATATAGGAGGCATCAACTGTGTGTGGTCATGGTGATGATGTGCATCTCTGCATCTCTCTCTCTCTCTCTCTCCTTCTTCTTGTTATTCACTTTCTAAACTCCCTCTCGCTGTACCCTGCCATCCTCCATAGCAGGAGGGTCTAACATGTCACCAGCTGGCTGATGAGTTATATCACTGCATTCTTATCTTACTATAGACTTCCTCTGTCAGTGCAGCGGACACACAGTGGAGTAGCTTTCTACAGTGGCTTACTGTACTATGAGTGGCAACCCGTCATTCAGGGCAGGTGGGACATCTCAATTGTCAGTAGATACCACATTTGCCTAAGAAGTCAGCCATATAATCTATGGTTTTTTTAAAGGCAGTAAATGAGGCTGAATGAACTGCTCCGCTGATAGCCAGGTGTAGCAGTGTTAAGGTGTTGGGACTGCTGTTGGGACAGCTTTATGTAGGCCCTAACAGTTTGTTAGTTTGCTGTAACGTAACAAAATGTGGAAAAAGTAAAGGGGTCTGAATACTTTCCGAATTCGCTATGTGCTGCATACGTGCTCTCAGTTCAGGCTTGTAGTACTCCACATCACAAGCAGAGGGCAGAACTGCATTCCTGTGAAATTGAGGATACGGTGTAAACCATGTGAAATCATTGATATTAAAGAAAGGGGATAGAGATTCATGCCTTTTCAGTAGCCTATTTAGCCTCAGAAAGTGACAGATGCTCATAATGATGATCATAATCCCACGGGGGGCCAGTATGAAAATTTATGCACTCACTAACTGTAAATCGCTCTGGATAAGAGCGTCTGCTAAATGACTAAATAATGTTTTGATCCAGTTCTTTATATTGATAGTTGGAATTGGAACATGGATAGATGTAGCCTATGTGCGGAGAAACCACCACCACAGTGGGAAAGGATGGGTCCCCTCTTCCCCTCCTCATTGAACAGCCGTGGTGTCGCGCACGTTCGGTGCTGAGAGATTTAGAAACGCCGGTCAGTCCATCTGTCCGTCTGTCAGGTGGTCTGTTAGCACCTGCGAGCTAGCATAGAGGGAAAACTGAGAATCCTTTTAGCTCCCTCTCACACTGGTGAAGTGTGGAAGCCACGGGGCGCACGTTCCAACTTTCCATGACAACAACGCACAGTGACGCTGACCGCCGCCAGTTGGCAGGGCTGACCACGGCTCACATGCCCAGCGCGCACCGGACCTGTAACGCACGCACACACACCTGTAAGTGGATACACGCTCACTCCCACATCCTGATTCTGTAAATGGTTGCCGCTATCCTGGCAACTCTGTGGTTAGACCGGGGAATTCATAGATTGCAGGGGCTTCCAGGTGGTTTTCTGTTTGTTTGTTTTATGCGCAAATAAGCATAACTATGCTTCGGCCATTTCTATATTTCAAAATGTAGGAAGATAAACTGAATCACTTAATATAGGCTATAAAGCACATTGTATTCTCAGTGGAGGCTGCTGAGGGAAGGACGGCTCATAATAATGGCTGGAATGGAGAGAATGGAATGGCATCAAACACATGGAAGACACATGTTTGATGTATTTGATACCATTCCACCAATACCACTACATTACCAAGAGCCCATCCTTCCCAATTAAGGTAGCACCAACCTCCTATGCATTGGATGTTTATTGGATAATGTATGGCATGAGAGATTTTAACACAATGCATTCCTTTATTTATGATGGGTATCAAATCAAATCAAATCAGATTGTATTTGTCACATGCACCAAATACAACAGGTGTAGACCTTACAGTGAAATGCTTACTTACAAGCCCTTAACCAACAATGCAGTTTTAAGAAAAATAAGTGTTAAGTAAAAAATAGATAAGTAAAAATAACAAAATAACAAAAATATATATATATATAATTAAAGAGCAGCAGTAAAATAACTGTATCGTGGCATTCCATCCTCACTGGGGATCGTTCTATGCGTAATTTGACTTTTGTCACGCCTCCTCCCGTTGCTCCCCTCCGGCGCTCTGATTCGCCGGTCTACTGAGACACCGGTCTGAGCGTTCCACCTCGGCAACACCGGAATGGAAACCCAACGCACATCCATTCGTCTTGACGACATGTTGAGAGACCGATGGTGTTCCCAACACCTCCCGGAGCCTCGACGCTCACCCCATCTGAGCTATGGAAGCCGCCCTGCCTCCGAGTCCTCACCCATGGAGGTGGGCAGCATCCCCTACACCACCACGGACCACAGATCTCCTGGAGGCTCCCTATCTAGGCGGCATGATTTTCATCTCTGCTCCGTGAGTGTTCCATCATCACCTGTCACCAAACCATTGTTTTTAGTTCCCCTAACGTTGAATGGTTCTTCCTTCACTTCGCTTTCTACGGCAATGATAGATTCCGGATCAGCGGGGAACCTTATAGATAGGGAGCTGGTCTCTGAATGGGGGTTGCCCACCGTGCCACTGCCTTCTCCACTACACGTCACCTCGCTAGACAATAAACCACTTGGATCAGGCACCATTACGCACGTCACTCTCCCCATCACCATCACCATTCCCACACTACCAGCGCACCACGAGGAGCTGTCCTTCCACATCGTCACGTCACCCCTTTTCGCATTTACTCCCTCTCCATAGCGGAGACTGAGGCCATGGAGAAGTATGTGGCGGAGACCCTGAAACAGGGGTTCATCAGACGCTCTACCTCTCCTGCTTCCGCCAGCATCTTCTTTGTGGCCAAAAAAGACGGAGGACTGAGGCCGTGCATTGACTACCAGGGGCTGTACGCAGTCACCACCAAGTACCGGTACCCCCTCCCTCTGGTTCCGTCGGCCATCAAGCAGCTGCGAGGGGCCCAGTACTTTACCAAGTTGGACCTGAGGAGTGCCTACAACCTGATCCGAATCCGGGAAGGAGACGAGTGGAAGACTGCATTCAGCACTACCTCAGGCCACTATGAATACTGCGTCATGCCCTACGGCCTCGCCAACACACCTTCCGTGTTCCAGTCCTTTGTCAATGATGTGTTCCGAGACATGCTGAGTAGACAGGTGGTGGTGTACATCGACGATATCCTGATCTACTCAGCTACGTTCGAGGAGCACGTCAGAGCGGTCCTACTCCGCCTCCTGGAACACAGCCTGTTGGTGAAGGGGGAGAAATGCGAATTCCACCAACAGGCCATCTCCTTCCTGGGATACAGGATCAGTCGTCAGGACATGGAAAGAGTGAAGACGGACGCCGTCAGGTCATGTCCAGTCCCTACCACGATCAAGGGCCTACAGAGCTTCCTGGGCTTAGCAAATTTCTACTGGCATTTCATCAGGTCCTTCAGCACCATAGCCGCCCTGCTCACCTCTCTCCTTAAGGGTGGGCCTCAGAAGCTGGCCTGGAACCCTGAGGCTGACGCTGCCTTCAAGAGGCTGAAGGAGAGGTTCACCACAGCACCTCTCCTAAAACACCCAGAACCAGCTCGTCCTTTCATCCTGGAGGTGGACGCATCTGAGGAGTGCGTGGGTGGGGTCCTCGCCCAGCGGCAAGGTAAGCCACAGAAAATGTATCCCTGTGCCTTTTTCTCAAAAAAGCTTACCCCCGCAGAGAGGAACTATGGAGTTGGAGACAAGGAGCTGTTGGCGGTGGTCCTCGCTCTGGAGGAATGGAGACACTGGCTGGAGGGCGCAGTCCATCCATTCCAGATTCTCACTGATCACCGGAATTTGGAGCACATACGTGCAGCGAAACAGATGAACTCTCGTCAAGCCAGGTGGGCCCAATTTCTTACTCGCTTTCAGTTTATTCTGTCCTACCGCCCGGGATCCTAGAATGTGAAAGCCGACGCACTCTCCAGGATGCAACATACCAGAGAAAGGAAGGATCTGGGGGGTCCTATCCTGCCTCCGTCTCTCATCGTGGCACCTGTCGTTTTGGATGTGGACGAAGACATCCACCTGGCGGCTCAGGAGGACCCAACGCCTGCCAACGCCCATCCGGGGCGTGTGTATGTACCCACCAGGGTCCGTGACCGCCTGCTGATCTGGGCGCACACCACCGTTACGGCAGCACACTCCAGTATGACACCCTACATTCTCTCTGACAAAAATACTGGTGGTCCACTTTGGCTACTGATGTCTCCCGCTAACTCCTGTTCTGTATGTGCCCAAACGAAGACACCTTGGAAAGCCCCGGCAGGCAAACTAGTTCCTCTACCAGTGCCTCAGCGACCTTGGTCACACCTGTCCATAGACTTTGTCACCGACCTTCCACGTTCTGATGGCTTCACCACAGTCCTGGTGGTCGTAGATCAGTTCTCCAAATCATGCCGTTTTTTGCCATTAACTGGTCTCCCTTCTGCTCTCCAGGTCACTGAGGTCCTGTTCCAACAGGTCTTCATGCATTATGGACTTCCGGAGGACATCGTCTCGGACCGTGGACAACTACAAATACCTAGGTGTCTGGTTAGACTGTAAACTCTCATTCCAGACTCACATTATGCATCTCCAATCAAAAGTTAAATCTAGAATCTGCTTCCTATTTCGCAACAAAGCCTCCTTCACTCATGCTGCCAAACATGCCCTCGTAAAACTGACTATCCTACCGATCCTTGACTTTGGCGATGTCATTTACAAAATAGCCTCCAACACTCTACTCAGCAAATTGGATGTAGTCTATCACAGTGCCATCCATTTTGTCACCAAAGCCCCATATACTACCCACCACTGTGACCTGTATGCTCTTGTTGGCTGGTCCTCACTACATATTTGTTGCCAAACCCACTGGCTCCAGGCCATCTATAAATCACTGCTAGGCAAATCTCTGCCTTATCTTAGCTCATTGGTCACCATAGCAACACCCACCCGTAGTATGCGCGCCAGCAGGTATATCTCACTGGTCATCCCCAAAGCCAACACCTCCTTTGGCCACCATTCCTTCCAGTTCTCTGCTACCAATGACTGGAACGAACTGCAAAATTCTCTGAAGCTGGAGACTCTTATCTCCCTCACTAACTTTAAGCATCAGTTGTCAGAGCACCTTACCGATCACTGTACCTGTACACAGCCCTTCTGAAATTAGCCCACTAAACTACCTCATCCCCATATTGTTATTTATTTTGCTGATTTGCACCCCAGTATCTCTATTTGCACATCATCTCTTGCACATCTATCATTCCAGTGTTAATACTAATTGTAATTATTTTGCACTATGGCCTATTTATTGCCTTACCTCCATAACTTGCTACATTTGCACACACTGTATATATATATTCTGTTGTATTTTTGTCTTTATGTTTTGTTTTACCCCATATGTAACTCTGTGTTGTTGTTTTTATCGCACTGCTTTGCTTTATCTTGGCCAGGTCGCAGTTGTAAATGAGAACTTGTTCTCAACTGGCTTACCTGGTTAAATAAAGGTGAAAAAAAAATAAAAAATATATATATATATATATATGTACACAGAGGACTAATATCAACAACCTGCATATCAATCTCTCCTGGCTCAAAGTAGAGGAGAGATTGACTGCATCACTACTAGTCTTTGTGAGAGGTATTGACGTGTTAAA
Organism: Coregonus lavaretus; assembly: GCF_964263955.1. NCBI lineage: Eukaryota > Metazoa > Chordata > Actinopteri > Salmoniformes > Salmonidae > Coregonus > Coregonus lavaretus. The sequence continues at coordinate 20,517,612 of NC_140020.1, read as the reverse complement.
ATCACAGAACTGTCTGTTCAATTGGTTAACACACAGCTCAGAGACTCATACATACCCCACAAGACATGCCACCAGAGGTCTCTTCACAGTCCCCAAGTCCAGAACAGAGGCTAGGAAACGCACAGTACTATATAGAGCCACTATGACTACATGGAACTGTCTTCCACGTCAGGTAACTCAAGCTAGCAGTAAAATCTGATTTAAAAAACAGATAAAACCACACCTCACGGCACAACGTGGACTGTGAAGAAACATACTCACACACACTCTAACACCGGACTGTAAAACACAGACTTAGTAATGTAATGTAGTATTGTAATATTGTAATGTAATAATGAGGCAATGTAATTTTGTATAATGCTCAATGTTTTGTTTGATATAATGTTTTATCTCTGTTTGGACCCCAGGAAGAGTAGCTGCTGCCTTGGCAACAGCTAATGGGGATCCTAAAAAAATACTAAATCCTAAGGTTTGATTGATGAACCTCACTCCACAAGCAGTCGGTATCAGCGCTCTACGATCAGACCTGTCACACTTCTGTCAAAATTGGGTGACCAGTCCCACCCCCTCACTTTTGCCAATGAATGACTCCCAGTGCTTCCAATCCCCCTCCTGGGGCCTCATTTATCAAAGGTGTGTGCACACAAAAATGACTCTAAACCTTGCATGCAACAGTTTTTCCCGCAAAGGTTGGTATTTATCAATATAGATATTATTTTCTTTTTTTGTGTCCTTTTTACCCCTTTTTCTCCCCAATTTCGTGATATTCAATTGGTAGTTACAGTCTTGGCCCATCGCTGCAACTCCCGTATGGACTCGGGAGAGGCGAAGGTGGAGAGCCATGCGTCCTCCGAAACACGACCCTGCCAAGCCGCACTGCTTCTTGACACACTGCTCACTTAACCCGGATGCCAGCTGCACCAATGTGTCTGAGTAAACACCGTACAACTGGCATCTGAAGTCAGCGTGCATGCGACCGGCCTGCCACAAGGAGTCGCTAGAGAGCGATGGGACAAGGACATCCCGGCCGGCCAAACCCTCCCCTAACCCAGACAGCGCTGGGCCAATTGTGTGCTGCCTCATGGGTCTCCCGGTTGCGGCTAACTGCGACGCAGCCCGGGATTGAACCCAGGTCTGTAGTGACGCCTCAAGCACTGCAAAGCAGTGCCTTAGACCGCTGCGCCACCCGGGAGGCATCAATATTGAACTTGACGGGAAAGTGTGCATATGTCCACGCAAATCTCAGACCATGCGTACACACAACATCTAATGGTTGATCAACAAAATATTGAACACTTAATCTTTTGCATAGAAATATGGGCTGTGGGCAGAATTTACTTTTAAATTGTTCAATAGACAATCAATCTTGCGGAACTCGCTATAGGCAGCATGCATTTTATTTGGTTGAAAAAGTCACAGCAAAAGACTAAAACATTCTGCCGACACTTCTATAGAAATGTGATCAAATTTGCTATACCGATTTCTTTCAGAAACGGACATGGCCCAGTTCCAACATTTCCAAATCATACAGCAAATTAGTGATTTTTTTTTGGGGGGGGGGGTAGATCAGCTTTAATATTGCAGATAGATTGTAACTTCCATCAATGTAATTGTCTGCATCACTTCCAATCCCCCATATGTTTATTTTTTTCTCGCAAATACTATATACATTTTATGGACACAGTCAATTTTACAATAATTCTATTTTGTTTGTTTTTACTCCTGAACTTCCTTTTTTTTGTTACCATAAAAGGTGAATGGAGGGCGTTTCCAGGCGGGGTTGTAGTGCTTGTTCACGAGTGCACAAATATAATAATAATATGGCTCTGATTTATCAATGAAAACGTGTATATTTTGGGTGGCCCACCTAATCCTAGAATCTCCACACGCCAGAATTTAGTAAGAAATGTACATACGGTTGATAAATGAGGGTTGTCACTAGTTACCACAGCCACAACGTCAGAATGGGCTTTATCGTAAATATTAATGAAAACAAAGCTTTTTGCTCTTAATTTAAGGCTAGTGTTAGACATACGGTTAGCAATGTGGTTAAGGTTAGGGTTAAGGTTAGGGTTATGTTTAAAATCAGATTTTAAGAAGAAAATTGTTGAAATAGGCGGGGTTTAGCCATAATATGACTTTGTAGCTGTGGTAACTAGTAAACGTCCATAAAATAGGCCCCTCGTTTCCACTAGCTAATCAGATTCCACAGCCACAAAGTCAGATTTCACAAACACAAAGTCAAAATTGGCTACAAAAATTAGCTTTTCGTTTTCATTCAAGGTCAGGGTTAGGCGTTATACGGTTAGCAGTGTGGTTAATGTTAGGGTTAAGGTTAGGACTAGGTTTAAAATCACATTTTAAGATTATAATATTTTTTTTTTTAATGGGCGGGGTCTTTGTCTTTCTGGGTATAGAAGCTAGTGACGACCATCCCTCCTTGCCGCACGACAATTCGACAGTGTTGGCTCACAAGAGACCGAAACAGGAGGAGATGTTTTAGACCTCCGAAAATATTTTGCGGTGATGTGTTAACAATTTCAAGAGGATATAAGAGAGCTGGGATCACGCAAACCGGGAACGAGCAGGAAGCGAAAATAAACGGCAGTTTATGTCACGGTTGGAAGTTTTGACGGATTTCAAAACAGAGTGGATTCTGTGAATGTGATTGTAAACACTGTTCTGGGGTTGACACGAATTTAGGCTAATTGCGTAGGACTGAAAGTTTCTGTAGGCTAATAGCAATTTTCCTTTTTCCAATGGACACGCATTTGGAGACTGCTTGCACACCAAGTATGGAATTACCCCTGTAATGTGGATTGCAATTTCGTTTGAAGAAAATAAAGGTCTACTCCAGAACAATGTGAAAAGATACCCGTCCTGGATTCTAATGTTTCTGGATATCTTGAAAATTATTGGCAACAGTTGAAAGAAAGTCGTTATGCTCAACGGATTTTTGCTCAGGTGTCTTGCCTGCTCCGACCGTGGGACCAAAATGGATTTGACGCCACTACAGACCCCGGTCCCCCTTTTACAGAAGTTCTAACAGTTCTTACACTTTGTTATTACTGTTTTAAACTTTACAAATGCTTTGGAAGAAATCGCCAGACGACCCGCTTGGATTTTAAATCGACAATTGCATTTGGAATTTCAATCATGAACTTTGTTGACAGTTTGATAACATTATTTCTCCTGACACTTCTGTATTTGTCAGCTGTCAAGGTAAGTTATGTTATAACAGACCCCGGGTCTAAATGGACGTCAAGAAATTGATTATATTTGTGAAATGTGGTCAACTGTAGGTCGTCCTTGTCACTCCCATTACTAGGTCATTACTCATGTTTTAACAACCTCAAAATGTTTCGTGGCTTCGGCGATATGTAAATCGCAATTACGCAAAACTGACACTACACCGACTTCACGCAGGCAGGCCTATTTAGCCTACTGTCTGACGTGGTGGCTGATGCGTTGTCATTCACAGAGCTGGAATATGTAGGGCCTAATGGTTTTGAACGAATGTGAGGAAGTTTAGTCTCGTCTGGTGATTGCGGGCCTGCTCAGAACCACCTTGGCAAATTATTACGCTTTAAAGGCGCAGCAGCGGCATTTTGAATTCAAAGAGATATGGCAACAGGTTCGCTGCCTGCACACTCGATCCTGGCTTCATTTTAGTCCGCATTATTAGAATAGCCTAGCACTACCCACCCACCCACATTTGAAATTCTACATTCTGACAAATGGCGCATTGGCTTCATATTTTAAAAAGGCTTTAAAACGACTTTAGACTTTACAATGTAGACGTGGAAGTCTGTTGGTTTGCAAACCATTAATCAAGATGTTGAAGCCTCCTCATAACCTTTGAGCGAAAGTTTAGGGAAAAACAAAAACACCAACCAATAGTTATAGTAGACACTGGCCTGAATAGGTTAAACTCCTGAATGATATTGAATTGGCATATAGGCCGACTTTCTCAGTAGCTGGGGCGGTCCATAGGTTTCCAATGGCTCATATAAGTTATAGGCCTAGTATGGAAAATGTATGCACCCACTAACTGTAAGTCGCTCTGGATAAGAGCGTCTGCTAAATGACTAAAATGTATCTATTAGACCTTTTTATATTATGAACACTAAAATACAGTTTTACAACTAATAGCCCACAAAGGCCTATAGCTTTTAACCCTGCAGAGGTCCCGTGCCCAAGCAGCCCACCTCTCTTGAGTCTCTCCGGTGCCCCTACAACGGTCAACCCGTTAACTCCCTAGAGAGGAGTCAAGCGTTTTTTTTAAACGTGCTCTTATAATCAACCCTGTGCAGTCAAAGCAACTGGTCGTAATTAGTAATATCATCACATTGTCCATGGGCAAGTGTTCGCATCTTGACATCCACCCCATTAATAACAGCATTTAAGTGTTGCGGCCACTCGTAAACTCCAATCGCCGGACATTCACACCACCCAAGGGGCGGGGATTGCCGCTGCCTGAAAAGAAACCGGGTCTATTTTACTTTTGGCAGGGGTGAAATGTTCACCGGTTGTTACATTGTGTGCTTGCGTTGCTCCGACTAAAAACTCCATAGTCCTCACAGAAAGCCACTAGGTAATCCATCTCCAGGCCTCATGCAATCCTGGGCAGCTATTGCGCGAGTATGTGTTTGCTTGCGTAAAGTGGAAAGATGCCAGTCTCTATGGGGCGACTGACAGCAATCACCGTGGAGAAATGTAGCAAACTGGGCTAGATGCAGGTCATTGTACCAACAGTTACCAAATGTAGTCTCTGTTGAGTTGTGCAGTTTAAACTCATATAGAGAATGAAATTGTAACATTTGCAAACATAGGCCTAAAACATCTTCACAGTGAAAGATAATGTAGCCTTGGCTATGAAACAAAACAAACAAAGACACCGCGTGGTCTTTGACAGCGACCAACGTCATATCGTATGTCTGCGCCACGTAGCCTCTTTGGTTGCAAATTAGTAAATGTGAACTGTATGAAATTCATGAACGTAAACCTACAATTTAATCTTCAATTTGTGTGCCCCTTTTCCTTTCTCCCGCGCAGAGTGCCCACATACCTAAGGAAGGAGGGAGGAGTGCGCATGACGGCGGTAGGTGTTCGATAGGGCACCGTGGGAATAAGCTTTCATTGGGCTCCATCGTAGGCAAACTGCCAATGAAACGGGGTTTGTGTGGTGCTCATTGAGAGCACAGGGAGACCCACGCCGCCTGGCGGAAGGAAGCCTAACTGCACCGTGTCCTCATGTTGGCTGAAGTAGGCTCCAACATTGAAATAATAGTAATACATTTAAAACGGAGTGTTGTCCATTTTCATTAATAATCTCCACGAATTCCATTTGAAATATTGTTTGAGGTTAAGATGTTGAAATTATTTTTTTAGAATGGAATTTAGTCTCTGGCCCTCTTGGCTTCTTTACACAAGCCTATGTTGCACAATATTAGGAAAGGGGCTGCTCTCTCAATCAAAAGCTGAACTTTATATGTGATTGTTTCATACTATGCTTGATTTGGCTGGAATAGGACACTGCAGGGGGTGTGCTATTATTTCCAATCAACCCCTTTCTCTCCAAGAGGAATCAGAGTTCTCTGTATGTGGTGTCTCAATGTCTTTCCCAACATGTGCACCACTAGGCTACAATGTGTTTAGTGCTTCAAAGCAGAAGGTACCTAGCTTTGTGGGGCTGAGAGAGGGAGAAAAAGAGGAAGTCTGTACAAAAGCATACCACAGCCACAGTGAGAGCGGAAGGGAGGGGGACACCTTGATGGGTGAGATAATACAATAATATAATATAGATGTAATGTAGCAGATGATTATATCCATAGCAACTTACAGTAGTGCGTGCATACATATGGTTGACCCAGTGTGGTTCACCCAGTGGGCGATGGCGATGCCGGTTGTTGAAGGAAAGTGTATGTATTAGACATATATTTTGTAATAAGTGTGTGTGTGTGTGCATGTGCGTGGAGTATGTACAGTGCCTTCAGAAAGTGTTCACACACCTGGACCTTTCCCACATTTTGTTGTGTTACAAAGTGGGATTAAAATGGATGTAATTGTCATTTTTTTGTCAACGATCTACACAAAATACTCAGTCAAAGTGGAAGAAAAATGTGTAAAATAATTTTGAAAAATAAAATAAAACAAATATATCTTGATTTAGATAAGTATTCAGCCCCCTGAGTCAATACATGTTAGAATAATACAAGCATACCCATAACATGATGCAGCCACCACTATGCTTGAAGATATGGAGAGTGGAACTCGGTAATGTTTGGGGCAAATTCAAGACAACACATAACACTTTGTATTCAGGACAAAAAGTTAATTGCTTTGTCATATTTTTTGCAGTATTACTTTAGTGCCTTGTTGCAAACAGGATGCATGTTTTGGAATATTTTTTTATTCTGTACAGGCTTCCTTCTTTTCACTATGTCAATTAGGTTAGTATTGTGGAGTAACTACAATGTTGTTAATAATAATATGCCATTTAGCAGACGCTTTTATCCAAAGCGACTTAGTCATTTGTGCATACATTTTTACGTATGGGTGGTCCCGGGGATCGAACCCACTACCCTGGCATTACAAGCGCCATGCTCTACCAATTGAGCCATCCTCTATTTTCTCTTGTCACAGCCATTAAACTCTGTAACTGTTTTAAAGTCACCATTGGCCACATGGTGAAATCCCTGAGTGGTTTCCTTCCTCTCCGGCTACTGAGTTAGGAAGGACGCCTGTATCTTTGTAGTGACTGGGTGTATTGATAAACCATCCAAAGTGTAATTCATAACTTTACCATGCTCAAAGGGGTGTTCAATGTCTGCTTTTTTATTTTATTTTCACCCATCTACCAAAAGGTGCCCTTCTTTGCGAGTCATTGGAAAACATCACTGGTCTTTGTGGTTGAATCTGTGTTTGAAATTCACTGCTCAACTGAGGGACCTTACAGATAATTGTATGTGTGGGGTACAGAGATGAGGTAGTCATAAAAAATTAATGTTAAACACTATTGCACACAGTAGCTAGGTTTCCATCCAATCATGCACATTTTATAGATTCCACATAATGAAAATATGCTCATTTTCCCACCAGTGGCATGTTTCCACCAAATGGACTTGTTGCGGATAAAATATGAGTGTGTGATGAGGTAGTGCACACAATGTACTTTTTCGCTTATGTTTTCATGTAAAGTTCCATGTGTTTCAATCGCATTTTCAACTCTACCGATAGTTTTGTTACAAAAACTGTTGTGTTAAATAGCAAATGTGCCTAATCTGGTCTTGGCACATGCGCTTTAGCCAACAGCTCGCAGATACAGTGTGGATAGGCTGTGCGGGTTGGCTAGTTTACATGATGAGATTATTATGGATAAATATTTTTTATTTGTCAAACGGCAGTCGAGCATCAATCATCATGTCACCAGAATAAGACCCTCGCTCTAATAATGACTCCATAATCCATGCTTTCTGAGAATGCTATAAAGTCCAAAAGTTATGGGCGGAGCTAGAAAGTTGGCTGTCAGAAGTATTACAATGTAAACTTACTTTAAAGGTCCCACCATGTAGGACGAACAAATTATCTGTCGGCATTTATAAAATTACACCAAAACGTCCTGTTTCCATCGCAGCTGTCATTATTTTATTTTTTTATACAATATGACTTTACTTGCATAAAAACAGGATGGAAACGTGGTTAGTGAGTCCATGCAACTTATGTGACTTGTTAAGCACATTTTTACTCCTGAACTTATTTAGGCTTGCCATAAAGGTTTGAATACTTATTGACTCAAGACATTTCAGCTTTTCATTCTTAATTAATTTGCAAAGATTTCAAAAAATATAATTCCACTTTGACATTATGGGGGTATTGTGTGTAGGCCAGTGACACAAAATCTCAATTGAATCCATTTTAAATGCAGGCTGTAACACAACAAAATGTGGAAAAATCAAGGGGTGTGAATACTTTCTGAAAGCACTGTGCAGTATGTGTGTGTATAGGTTCTTGGTATATTAAATGTGTGTATGTTTCTCCTCAGTGATCTCCTTCATGGAGGTGTACAATAAGAGCCTGTGTCGGCCCAGGGAGCTGCTGGTAGAGATCCTACAGGAGTACCCAGAGGAGGTAGAACACATCTTCATCCCGTCCTGTGTGGTCCTGACACGCTGCGCAGGCTGCTGCAATGACGAGATGCTACAGTGTACTCCAACCTCCACGCATAACGTCACCATGGAGGTGAGAGACTGAGCGTTTTACATTTTAACCCTTACACATCTCATCACACTTTTAACTCCTACAACCCTACTTCTACATATAACGGAGTCTTCACCAAGGAGGTGAGGGACTGACCCCTGACCTTTGACTGTTTAACCCCTAACCTCTTACATTTTGACTGGCCACCTCCCCAAAATGGCCCTTTATAACGGAGGTGAAACTACACTTAACCCCATACTTCTTTCTCTCTCTGCAAATTCCTCTGTCCCCCACATCCCCTCACAACACAGTAACGTCACTATGGAAGTGAGAGCCCTTAAACTTTAACCTTTAACCCCATAGCCTCTAACCTCCCCTTATCCTCACATACTATAACATCACTATACAGCTGACAGTCCAACACCTCGACTCCCCCCACCCCAATCTGTTTAAGGAATCCCCCCAGCCTCTTTTTGACAATCCATATACCCTTATACTACACGTGCGTCTCAAGTTATGTGGGTCTGTATATGTAGATATATGAGAGTGTAAACGGTATATGTTCTAGTATATTTGGGTATATGTCCGAGAGCAAGTGAGAAAGGAGAGTCTATGTGAGTATGTTTGACCATTCTATATTTGACTCTGACTCTGTCTTCTCCTGTTTCCACAGATAAAAAGAATAAAACCCCACAGGCAACAAAATGATATCTTTATGAGTTTTACAGAACACAATGCATGTGAATGCAGGTAAGAAGTGTTTTCGTATTATTTTGTACACATGCTGCACGTATACACACACACACACACACACACACACACACTATCTATTCCAGTGTTCTTCTCAGTTCGGGGCATATGGAGGTCTTTTCTACAAGGAATTTAGGGGAATTGAGATAAATAAGAGTACGTTCTGACTTCCAGGTGCCCTCTACCATCACACTGGTCTGGTCTAGTCCATCCAGATCACATAGTGCATGCAGAGTCACTTTAAACCCTTGGGTCCCCAGACTGCAACAGCCTCTAGCCCTTGACATGCTGCAGGTCACAGAAAAGTCACACTGCATGAACCACGTATCAGCGTTTTCATTTAACACCATAGCTGTTCATTTATAAAAAAATTTAAAAAATGTTATGAAGATTTCTATCTTACTCGTAGAGGCTACGTTCAGTGTGTAGCATTTCCACCTTTTCATAACCTGCATATAAGCTGCTCACAAACTGCTCATAAACCATTAAAGGGATAGTGCAAGATATTTGGCAATCAAGCCGTTTTCAGTCAGTAGAATTCATGGATAACATTTTTATATCGATGCAGTTTGAAGGAAGTTGAAGGTAGTTTCACAAGCCATTGCTAACTAGATTTAGCGTAATAACTGGAGGTCTACAGGAATTATCACAATTTTGAAGCTAAATGTATAATTATATAAAATATATACAACACATTTCCACCAACAGGTTTCTGTGCCAATGCACCATACAACCAATAAGCAAAGCATAACTGTATACCGATTACCAACTTCGGGCTCTTCAACATCATGGTTTGCGTTTTCAACACCACAATCAAATAGTGTGTCAATCTCGACAAACAGAAAATACAGTGCATTCAGAAAGTATTCAGACTCCTTGACTTTTTCCACATTTTGTTACGTTACATCCTTATTCTAAAATGGATTAAATTGTTTTTTCCCCTCATCAATTTACACACAATACCCCATAATGACAAAGCAAAAACAGGTTTATAGATTATTATTTTTTTAGCAAAAAACCAAAACAACAACGTTTACATAAGTATTCAGACCCTTTACTCAGTACTTTGTTGAAGCACCTTTGGCAGCGATTACAGCCTCGAGTCTTCTTGGGTATGACGCTACAAACTTGGCACACCTGTATTTGGGGAGTTTCTCCCATTCTTCTCTACAGATCCTCTCAAGCTCTGTCAGGTTGGATGGGGAGCGTTGCTGCACAGCTATTTTCAGGTCTCTCCAGAGATGTTAGATCGGGTTCAAGTCCAGGCTCTGGCTGGGCCACTCAAGGACATTCAGAGACTTGTCCCGAAGCCACTCCTGCGTTGTCTTGGCTGTGTGCTTAGGGTCGTTTTCCTGTTGGAAGGTGAACCGTCGCCCCAGTCTGAGGCTCTGGAGCAGGTTTTCATCAAGGATTGTTCTGTACTTTGCTCCGTTCACCTTTCCCTCAATCCTGAATCGTCTCCCAGTCCCTGCCGCTGAAAAACGTCCCCACAGCATGATGTTGCCACCACCATGCTTCACTGTAGGGAGGTTTCCTCCAGATGTGACGCTTGGCAATCAATTTTAGAATAAGGCTGTAACCCAAGTGGCGCAGTGGTCTAAGGCGCCGCATCGCAGTGCTAGCTGTGTCACTAGAGATCCTGGTTCGATTCCAGGCTCCGTCGCGGCCGGCCGCGACCGGGAGACCCATGGGGCGGCGCACAATTGGCCCAGTGCCGTCCAGGGTAGGGGAGGGTTTGGCCGGCAGGGATGTTCTTGTCCTATCGCGCACTCGTGACTCCTGTGGCGGGCCGGGCGCAGTGCACACTGACTCGGTCGCCAGGTGTACGGTGTTTCCTCCGTCACATTGCTACGGCTGGCTTCCGGGATAAGCGGGCACTGTGTCAAGAAGCAGTGTGGCTAGGTTGGGTTGTGTTTCGGAGAACGCACGACTCTCGACCTTCGCCTCTCCCGTGTCCGTACGGGAGTTGCAGTGATGGGACAAGACGGTAACTACCAATTGGATACCACGAAATTGGGGAGAAAAAGGGGGTAAAAAAATAATTAAAATAATACGGCTGTAACGTAACAATGTGGAAAAAGTCAAGGGGTCTGAATACTTTCCGAATGCACTGTACATTCCTCCCTACCTTGTACCTAAGATCAATAGGGGATGTTTTTGAGCACGGTGTCTCTTGTCGTCACTGTTCTTTCATGCTCAATCATGCACCTCTCTGCTGCTTATCAGCTGTTCCTCTTTGTTCTAATACACATTTTCAAACGGTCCCTTGGCAAATTCCTTCAAACTGCATGCAGAGACATAAAAATGTTATCCATGAGTTCATCTGAACATTGCCAAAATCTCGCGTTGAGTTTGTTAACCATCAGTAAACCGTTGTATGTTTTCGCGACTCCAGCTAGCTTATAAGTAGACTGTATCGTGTTTTCTTTGTTTTTTTACAGTTTTCTCCGAACCTATAAGTACTATGAAATGAGAAGTTTCCAAATTCTTGAGCTCCTGTACCCACTGGATTAGCTGTGAGCCAGAGGATTTGTTGCTCCATAATCAGTTATCGCCAAATGATCTATCAAGTTGAGCAACAAAATAGACATGACAATCTGCTATTGTTATCAGATATTGTGTGTGTGTGTGTGTGTGTGTGTGTGTGTATATATATGTGTGCGCCCGTGTGTGTGTGTGTGTGTGTGTGTGTGTGTGTGTTTCAAGGAGATAAGTCAGGGAGAAAGACAGCCTTGTCAGAGGTAACGAAAGTATTGTCATGACTACTTAGGGATCAGGGATGGAAAACACTAGAGTAGCAGAGTGCTATAGGGCCATCCAAGCTAATACCTGCCTATGTCTATCTGTCCACTGTTGATGATTTTTGAATCCGTTTACGAACAGTGTGGGCTGTGAGATAACATCATGTTTGTTTCTGTCTTTCAGGCCAAAGAATGAAGTGAAAGAGCAGAGAGAAAAGTGAGTACAGACTCTTCCTGTGTTGTCTGGAACACAAGGGAGGAGGCATGATTTGAGGAGACGTTTTTTCTGTCTGTCTTTTTCGCATTGTCTTTCTCCCGCTATCTTTCTCCATCTTCTCTCTCTCTCTTTATCGCTCTTTCTACTGTGCTCACACGTTTTCAGCATTTCTCTCTCTCAACCTGTGTGTTACACACAGTATACAACAATGTATCAAAGGATCACTCACACCACCATGTTGACACAGATCCAGTGATCTTCATGTAGTTTAGGAGTTCACAAAGAATCACTCCCCTTTTATCCATTCTAATTCCATGACCTTTTGAGCTATCAGGTGAGACACACGGGACAACCCCCAGAATGCTTCAACTCAGGTGAATGAGTGACACCTGATGAGGTCAATGCCCTCTGCACCAGTCATTTAATGTAATTTTCTATACACCTGTTCCTCTGTTATGATCCTCCCTTTACTCTCTGTACATGTCTTTAAGTATGTCTCAGGGTTCATGTCTCTACCTTTGTTTTACAGGCTCCTGTGATGTGTAGATAACGTTGTGTTTTTAGAGACCCCCTTTTAACCTTTTTTTTAATTATTTATTTTTACTGTTTATGGGTCTGGCTTTAGTGGTTCTGTTGTACAACAATTTGCCAAAGGATGTACTAAGGGTCGTTCAACTGCCTTCTCCCCCTCTACATGGGATTGTCTAGTTTTCCTATTGCCTAATCCTATGGGATTACGAGGGTCTTTGGTAGTATTTAGGTTTTATATGTCGGGTATCCTGCAGTATAGATGAGGGGCCTCTTTGGTAGTTAGTCACAGTGGTAATGTTAATGATGCTACAGAAAGGCCTTTGAACATCAATGGGCTGGATCAGTCATCCTATGGAAGCTAACTCCAGTCTAGGTTCACCCAATCGTTGTGCGGAAATGCTCCTTTCTTGTCACATTTTGATATACAGTACCAGTCAAAAGTTTGGACACACCTACTCGTTGTTGTACTGGATGCGTCTCAATCCACCACGTCCGCCAATGTCGCACTTCCGCATCTGTGGTGAAAGGTGGCAGTCAAAAGTTTAAACACATCTACTCATTCAAGGGTTATTCTTTATTTTTACTATTTTTTACATTGTAGAATAATGGTGAAGACATCAAAACTATGAAATAACACATGGAATCATGTAGTAACCAAAAAAGTGTTAAACAAATAATAAATACATTTTATATTTGAGATTCTTCAAATAGCCACCCTTTGCTTTGATGACGGCTTTGCACACTCTTGGCACTCAACCAGCTTCATGAGGAATGCTTTTTCAACAGTCTTGAAGGAGTTCCCACATATGCTGAGCACTTGTTGGCTGCTTTTCCTTCACTCTACCGTCCAACTCATCCCAAACAATCGGGTGATTGTGGAGGCCAGGTCATCTGATGCAGCACTCCATCACTCTCCTTGGTAAAATAGCCCTTACTCAGCCTGGAGGTGTGTTGGGTCGTTGTCCTGTTGAAAAACAAATGATAGTCCCACTAAGCCCAAACCAGATGGGATGGTGTATCGCTGCAGAATGCTGTGGTAGCCATGCTGATTAAGTGTGCCTTGAATTCTAAATAAATCACAGACAGTGTCACCAGCAAAGCACCCCCACACCATAACACCACCTCCTCAATGCTTTACGGTGGGAACTACACATGCGGAGATCATCCGTTCACCCACACTGCATCTCACAAAGACACTGCGGTTTGAACCAAAAATCTCAAATTTGGACTCCAGACCAAAAGACATATTGCCACCGGTGTAATGTCCATCGCTCATGTTTCTTGGACCCAGCAGGTCTCTTCTTCTTATTGGTGTCCTTTAGTAGTGGTTTCTTTGCAGCAATTCGACCATGAAGACCTGATTCACACAGTCCCCTCTGAACTGTTGATGTTGAGATTTACAATTACATTTTCGTCATTTAGCAGAAGCTCTTATCCAGAGCGACTTACAGTTAGTGAGTGCATACATTTTTCATACTGGCCCCCCGTGGGAATCGAACCCACAACCCTGGCGTTGCAAGCTCCATGCTCTACCAACTGAGCTACAGGAGGCCTGAGATGTGTCTGTTACTTGAACTCTGTGAAGCATTTATTTGGGCTGCAATTTCTGAGGCTGGTAACTCTAATGAATTTATGCTCTGCAGCAGAGGTAACTCTGGGTCTTCCATTCCTGTGGCGGTCCTCATGAGAGCTAGTTTCATCATAGCGCTTGATGATGTTTGCGACTGCACTTGAAGAAACTTTCATGTCTTAAAGTAATGATGGACTGTCGTTTCTCTTTGCTTATTTGAGCTGTTCTTGTCATACTATGGACTTGGTCTTTTACCAAATAGGGCTATCTTCTGTATACCCCCCTACCTTGTCACAACACAACTGATTGTCTCAAACGCATTAAGAAGGAAAGAAATTCCACAAATTAACTTTTAACAAGGCACACCTGAAATGCATTCCAGGTGACTACCTCATGAAGCTGGTTGAGAGAATGCCAAGAGTGTGCAAAGCTGTCATAAAGGCAAAGAGTGGCTATTTGAAGAATCTCAAATATAAAATATATTTTGATTTGTTGAATACTTTTTTGGTTACTACAGGATTCCATATGTGTTATTTAATAGTTTTGATGTCTTCACTATTATTCTACAATGTAGAGAAAATAGTAAAAAATAAAGAAACCCTGGAATGAGTAGGTGTGTCCAAACTTTTGACTGGTAGTGTATATACCCTGCAGCTGTGAAATCTACTGGAAGTGCATACACTACCTGAAGCACATTGTACTGTTATCTCAAACAAGTTAAATCAGCGAGCTCGGCTGGCCCTCATGGTCCAGTATTTATTTGAAAATGTTAAGAGTAGCCGAGGGAGTGTTTGGGCCAAAAAGAAATGCTTCCACAGCCAAACTTAAATATGAAACTTGTGAAACCCTTTCTTTCTGGTGTAAGAATGTCTCGAAGCCAGTGTTCTTTTGTTCGTTTATTTTCTCAAAGTTAACAATGTCTCAACCTCTCAATTTATTAAGAACTCTGTTCAGTTTATTTGTCCCCTGTCCCCCCTCCTCCTCAGATGTCTCTGCGTTATTGTGCTTCTTTCTCTTTTTCCAGAAAACCCCGGAAAGGCAAGGGCAAAGGCCAAAAGCGAAAGAAAAAACGTGACAAAAAGAATCGCGAAGCGTATGTCCGCTCGGCCTTCTCCTCTCCCCACCTGCACCTGACTGTGGCGATTCTGATCATTAAGCTTGTTTGGGAGGAGTTCATTTGCCCCTTTTAATTAATTTGCTCTCTCCCTATTCACCGCTCCGCCCAATACCACCACCACTCAATCCCACCACACACATCAATTGGCATGAGGCTTTTCTGAAACTCCACCGGAGTAGATAGAAGTCGTCCCTAAATAATAAATAACATCTGATCCTAGATCTATGGTTAGGGGTGACTTCTACCTCAAATCACCACACCTCACGCGATTCACCCATAACCCTGCCTCCTTACCTCACTACCACCCCCACCCCCCTGGTGATAAGGCTGGGGGAGAAGGAATGGAGTGATAGGGTAATGGTAACAGAACTGAACCTACCAGCATGGCTTTTTGCAGGCGATCTCACTAATCCAGTATCTGTTGTGGGAATCATCCAAGGCCTATGTCAGTGTTGAGTCTGTCTTACTTTTCTGTGTCTCGCACTTGTCCTTTTTCCCCTTTTATTTTTTAGTGTTTCTTTTGATCCCTCCAAACAGGTTTTTTCTGTTCTGTCCGCCATCACTGGGCTTTGTTTGCAATTTGAGGATACGAGAGATGGCTATCACATTGTTGTTTCTTTCTTGGTTATGTAAACCAACAAATTGTTTAGCCCGTTCTGTTTGTGTGTTCTCTTTGTTGCCTCCATGGATCTGAACAACACAAAGAACACATTATGTTTTGTTTGGTGCTGTTTTCAACGGAAAGAGGTGTTCATGTTTCTGAAATGGTCTTAATGTCAAAGAATAGAGTTGTTCTGTTCGTTGTGCTGTGCCTTTAGTTCTCAATGGAATGTCTGTCTGTCGTCCCCCATACTCTGTGAAAATGGTTTAACCCCTCTGTGTGGAAACGGAATGGTACAGTCTCTATTGTTGTTCTGTCATTTAAACCAGATCTACAGTGTCATGCAAAAGTATTCATCCCCCTTGGCGTTTTTCCTATTTTATTGCATTACAACCTGTAATTTTAAATGGATTTTGATTTTGATTTCATGTAATGGACATACACAAAATAGTCCAAATTGGTGAAATACTTGTTTCAAATAATTCTAAAAAAATAAATAACGGAAAAGTGGTGCGTGCATATGTATTCACCCCCTTAGCTATGAAGCCCCTACATAAGACCTGGTGCAACCAATTACCTTCAGACGTCACATAATTAGTTAAATAAAGTCCACATGTGTGCAATCTAAGTGTTAAATTAGTTAGATTGCACACAGGTGGACTTTATTTAAGCATCACATAATCTCAGTATGTATACACCTGTTCTGAAAAGCCCCAGAGTCTGCAACACCACTAAGCAAGGGGCACCACTAAGCAAGCGGCACCATGAAGACGAAGGAGCTCTCCAAACAGGTCAGGGACAAAGTTGTGGAGAAGTACAGATCAGGGTTGGGTTATAAAAAAATATCAGAAACTATGAACATCCCACGGAGCACCATTAAATCCATTATAAAAAAATGGAAAGGATATGGCACCACAACAAACCTGCCAAAAGAGGGCCGCCACCCAAAACTCACGGACCAGGCAAGGAGGGCATTAATCAGAGGCAACAAAGAGCCCAAAGATAACCCTGAAGGAGCTGCAATGCTCCACAGCGGAGATTGGAGTATCTGTCCATAGGACCACTTTAAGCCATACACTCCACAGAGCTGGGCTTTACGGAAGAGTGGCCAGAAAAAAGCCATTGCTTAAAGAACAAAAATAAGCAAACACGTTTGGTGTTCGCCAAAGCCATGTAGGAGACTCCCCAAACATATGGAAGAAAGTACTCTGGTCAGATGAGACTAAAATTGAGCTTTTTGGCCATCAAGGAAACCGCTATGCCTGGCACAAACCCAACACCTCTCATCACCCCGAGAACAGCATCCCCACAGTGAAGCATGGTGGTGGCAGCATCATGCTGTGGGGATGTTTTTCATCGGCAGGGACTGGGAAACTGGTCAGAATTGAATGAATGATGGATGGCGCTAAATACAGGGAAATTCTTGAGGGAAACCTGTTTCAGTCTTCCAGAGATTTGAGACTGGGACGGAGGTTCACCTTCCAGCAGGACAATGACCCTAAGCATACTGCTAAAGTAACACTCGAGTGGTTTAAGGGGAAACATTTTAAATGTCTTGGAATGGCCTAGTCAAAGCCCAGACCTCAATCCAATTGAGAATCTGTGGTATGACTTAAAGATTGCTGTACACCAGCGGAACCCATCCAACTTGAAGGAGCTGGAGCAGTTTTGCCTTGAATAATGGGCAAAAATCCCAGTGGCTAGATGTGCCAAGCTTATAGAGACATACCCCAAGAGATTTGCAGGTGTAATTGCTGCAAAAGGGGGCTCTACAAAGTATTGAATAGTTATGCACACTCAAGTTTTCTGTTTTTTTGTCTTATTTATTTTGCATCTTCAAAGTGGTAGGCATGTTGTGTAAATCAAATGATACAAACCCCCCAAAAATCTATTTTAATTCCAGGTTGTAAGGCAACAAAATAGGAAAAATGCCGAGGGGGGGGGGTGAATACTTTCGCAAGCCACTGTATCTTCTGGTATCTACTGGTTGTCTATCTGATCTGTGTCTATAAGGGAAAACATTTACTTTTTAATATTTTAATTAAATAAAAACTCATCCTGTATCTTTACGCACAAAGCAGACCTCTGAGTTTTATTTGATTATGTAAAAATAGAGTTTAGGGATGAGTTGATTTTGACAATGTTTTGTGTTGTAAGCCTCACGTCCCTTGCCAAAGCTAGCTGGTGCATGTCTAACCGAAACAATGCATACTGTACGTGGGCAAGCCAATCATCCTAAAAATCACTCCCCCCTACGAGACAGTAGGAGGTGGTCTCCCTGCCAGCATGGGCTGAGTCGGGAGCCAGGAGACGGGGGAGAGAGAGGGCGAAGGGTTTGGGGGTAATTTTGCTGTTTGCAAAGTGTCTGTTTTTGTACAACCCTCTGGTCACATGCTACAATTCATCCTCTTTTACCCACCCACACATACTGCACATTGACACATACAGCACATTCACACATAGGTCAGGGACATTAGGAGTGTGAAGTTGCAGCATGTGTTAAGAGAGTTGACCTTAAGGAAACGACCTTGGAAGTGTTTTTCTGTTAACACCATTATAATAAATATCCTCCCTCTCTTTTTCTCTTCCTCCTCTTTCCCCTTCTTCATCCTTCCCCTTCTCATTTCCTCTCCTCTCTCTCTCTGTCTTTTATATTATACTATAGTCAGTGTGAGCCATGTTGTGATGGCTGTTCAGAGAGGAGAAAGCGGTTGTTCATCCAGGACCCTCTAACCTGCCAGTGTTCCTGCAGAAACTCTGACGCCGACTGCAGGGCACGTCACCTGGAGCTCAACGAGCGGACCTGCAGGTGTGTGGGGGACTCTTGGACTCATAACTCCGTATGGTAACCAAGATTGTGTTTGGTGGCATTTCTTGACCACAGTAAGGCATACCATTAGCCAAGAACCTGACCAAGACATTGGCGCTAAGACCACGAATGTGTCATACGATTCTGTTTAATGCCTGTCTTCTCTGTGATCCCCAGATGTGACAAGCCCAGGAGATGAGAGTCCAAGCTTCAGATGAAACGTGAAGGAATATTCCCAAGATATTTCACAGCACTTTCAACTCTGAGCTTATCTTCTCAGTGGAAAGCATTCCCCTGGTCTGACTGAGAAACAGCAGATAGAAAAGAGAGGGAGAGAGAAAGAAAGAAAGAATAAAATAATAGAAAATAATCCCAATGTATCTGTATATACTAAGAAAGAAAAAGTACAGGATTTGTATTGCTGCTAAAAGAACTAACTAAAACCCATCACTATAAAAAAGCAAACAGTCATGTGGTTTGCATTTCGCTGGCGTTTGACTGGACTGCGGTTTTGTTGTTGATTCATTTATGCAAATACTTCACTGGATATATATGAGTGTACTGTGGTTATGTGTCGAATCATAAGGAACAAAACTTAGCTATGTGGTACATATCTCCACAGAAAATAAAAGAAGATGAAGGAAGAACATTCTTCCTCTGAAACATACTTCCTGACCCATAGACTCCCTTTGCAGGAACCCAATGGCAGGACAGCCAATGGGAGATGGGGATCCGTCCCTTTATGACATCACTTCCTTTACCTTAAAGGAAGTTCTAGAACTGATGCGTGGAACGTGTGGAAAGCTAGAACTGCGTCTTTTGCTGCCCTAGCTAGCAGTGGAACTGGATTTGGAGTGCCATAATACTTCTAAAGGGATACTGGTGATTGATTTTGGTATATATGGAAACCACTAGAAACAACTGATACTGTAGCTTGATTCCATTGAGAAACTGTGCCTCACAAACTGTGCTAATCACTTTAGAGTGAGAAATCCTGAATTAGCTTCTTAAATTATTATTTTTTCTTTTTTTTGAAGGGGAGGGGGATGGTATGCTGTCTGCGGTTGAACTCAATACAGAATGCAATAGTATCGATGGCAAGCTGTCTGTATATACTATACATACTTAATATCCCTTATGTCATAGTCCACTATAGATAATTTATAATGTTAGAGTATTTTCAGTATTCAGTCCTCTACCCGTATTTAATTTGATCTATTTATATATCAAGTGTTATGTTCCTTTGGGTTTCCCCCCCTCCCTGCTATGTGATGTCATTGTGGTCTCCACTCTGCCTAGCTACATAGAGACACTGCTCTTGGCTTTCATAAGAAAAAGAAAAACCTTTTATGTAAACATTCCTGAAATGGATAATTTGTATGGATGCCATCTATTCTGGACTTATCAACCCTTTTTATAGAGGGTGGAGGTGCTGCGAGTGATATATTTTTTTAAACCTGCTCTATGGTCTTGGCGCGTGAGGCGCGTGCGTGCGTGCACGTGTGTGTGCGTTGTTGTGTTAGAGAGAAACAGGAGGCTTGTGCTTGTCTTGAGCTCCACCATGCAAATAACAATAAACCATTGCTAAAAGATAGCTTGGCCTACCAAGTCAACTGTTTGTATTACAGCTAGCAATCTGCAATATCAAGAATATATGATTTCATGATAATAGTACTTATTGTTCCTTTTCCAATATTAACATGTTTTTTTTCTGTGACAGTGTAAAGTAGTAAAGCATATTTATTTACAAATTATATTGCTTTTTTATATATAAAATTGAGGAAAAGGTTGCTGTGTTTTGAAGCAGTGAGTTTTGAAGAGGTTGTATGAGTTATTGTTTGTGTAGTGTTTGAAACATGGCTGTCGTATGTTGGAGAAGCTATCTTCGATATCTGTTATGACTACGAAACTCGAAAAGGGATGCACTCACACAGCTCATAAGAGCATGTGCCGTGGAATATAAAACGTGACTCAAAAGAAGAAATTCCTGAACACCTTTGACAAAGATCTATAGACCAAAATAGTGTATGAATAAAAAGGTGAGACTTTGGAGGAATTTCTTATTTTGAACGCCCATGAAACAGCATTAGAAAGGTATGAGGGACACATGGGGAAATACTTCAGATGACCTCTTACCTAGGAACTTTGGAAGTGTGTTTTTTCCTGCCATAGGCCACATTCAAATTCTTTAAATTGTCTTCCTTCCGCTCTCACAAAGTGACCTGACAGGTGCTGGTCACTGATCACAATGAGTGAGTTAGCAATGCGAGCTAGCATGTTCACCACTAACAACGGTGGACTAGTAGTTACTGTAAAAATACTCCTTCTATGAAATAATCTCAGAATATTATCCCTGCTTTGCTATGTAGTAAAGGTTTGGCGACAACAGCCTCTAGCCCAGTGGTTCCCAACCAGGGAACCATAAATGTGTTTTAACCTGTCCCCAAATTAATATACAGTGGGGGAAAAAAGTATTTAGTCAGCCACCAATTGTGCAAGTTCTCCCACCTAAAAAGATGAGAGAGGCCTGTAATTTTCATCATAGGTACACGTCAACTATGACAGACAAAATGAGAAAAATAAATCCAGAAAATCACATTGTAGGATTTTTAATGAATTTATTTGCAAATTACGGTGGAAAATAAGTATTTGGTCAATAACAAAAGTTTCTCAATACTTTGTTATTTACCCTTTGTTGGCAATGACACAGGTCAAACGTTTTCTGTAAGTCTTCACAAGGTTTTCACACACTGTTGCTGGTATTTTGGCCCATTCCTCCATGCAGATCTCCTCTAGAGCAGTGATGTTTTGGGGCTGTCGCTGGGCAACACAGACTTTCAACTCCCTCCAAAGATTTTCTATGGGGTTGAGATCTGGAGACTGGCTAGGCCACTCCAGGACCTTGAAATGCTTCTTACGAAGCCACTCCTTCGTTGCCCGGGCGGTGTGTTTGGGATCATTGTCATGCTGAAAGACCCAGCCACGTTTCATCTTCAATGCCCTTGCTGATGGAAGGAGGTTTTCACTCAAAATCTCACAATACATGGCCCCATTCATTCTTTCCTTTACACGGATCAGTCGTCCTGGTCCCTTTGCAGAAAAACAGCCCCAAAGCATGATGTTTCCACCACCATGCTTCACAGTAGGTATGGTGTTCTTTGGATGCAACTCAGCATTCTTTGTCCTCCAAACACGACGAGTTGAGTTTTTACCAAAAAGTTATATTTTGGTTTCATCTGACCATATGACATTCTCCCAATCCTCTTCTGGATCATCCAAATGCACTCTAGCAAACTTCCGACGGGCCTGGACATGTACTGGCTTAAGCAGGGGGACACGTCTGGCACTGCAGGATTTGAGTCCCTGGCAGCGTAGTGTGTTACTGATGGTAGGCTTTGTTACTTTGGTCCCAGCTCTCTGCAGGTCATTCACTAGGTCCCCCCGTGTGGTTCTGGGATTTTTGCTCACTGTTCTTGTGATCATTTTGACCCCACGGGGTGAGATCTTGCGTGGAGCCCCAGATCTAGGGAGATTATCAGTGGTCTTGTATGTCTTCCATTTCCTAATAATTGCTCCCACAGTTGATTTCTTCAAACCAAGCTGCTTACCTATTGCAGATTCAGTCTTCCCAGCCTGGTGCAGGTCTACAATTTTGTTTCTGGTGTCCTTTGACAGCTCTTTGGTCTTGGCCATAGTGGAGTTTGGAGTGTGCCTGTTTGAGGTTGTGGACAGGTGTCTTTTATACTGATAACAAGTTCAAACAGGTGCCATTAATACAGGTAACGAGTGGAGGACAGAGGAGCCTCTTAAAGAAGAAGTTACAGGTCTGTGAGAGCCAGAAATCTTGCTTGTTTGTAGGTGACCAAATACTTATTTTCCACCATAATTTGCAAATAAATTCATTAAAAACCCTACAATGTGATTTTCTGGATTTTTGTTTCTCAATTTGTCTTTCATAGTTGACGTGTACCTATGATGAAAATTACAGGCCTCTCTCATCTTTTTAAGTGGGAGAACTTGCACAATTGGTGGCTGACTAAATATTTTTTCCCCCACTGTAGTTGGTTCACAGTTGGTTTTGGTATTTTAACCTGCGTGTCATGACTCGGTCTGGTGGGGAAGGGCAAAATCAACATGTGCAAGATGGCAGACACGCGTGGAGCCGGTTTGGTCAGCATGTAACGGGAAACACGCTATGCATAAATTTCAATATACGTGAGCAAGCTTTTCAGAAATCGCGAGTGCAGAAATTTTGTCTGAAATTTACGCAACGGTTATAAATGAGGCCCCTGGGGAGCAGAGCAGAAAATCCAATCCTAATCCCCCTGTAAATGTGGATTACAGGGAGATTGTTGGGTCTTTGGCCATGTTTGTTTTGAAACAGATGTAGCCATTTCCCAACGGATTACCCGTTAACGCAGAGCGCTAATGCAGTTGTGTGAAAAGACTTCTTTACCCCAACTATTTATTCTACTCATAAAATATACCATAAACACATTTAATCCCAGGGGCCCTCACACAGCTAAACACCCTTAAGAATGCCGTACATGATTTAATCTGTGATTTACTCTGGTATCCAGGGGAGGTAAGCGACCGAGCCATCCATTTCTCTCCCCCGCTAGCTATGTAAACATAGCCTAACACATGCTAGCTAGCAGACCTGCTGGACTTTACTCTGTTAGTTTAGTAACAGCGAGTCTGTGACAGATTTGATTGTTTTTATAAAGGGACAGTTTAATGTGTGATCCAACACTGTTTTCATTCTGGTTCCTCTCTCTCTCTCTCGCTTAATGGAGGGAAAATATACGCGAAGTACAGAATGACTAAGCGTTTTTGTTGTTCTTTGTGAGGTATTGTGTTTTAGTCAAGAACTCCAGCTATAGTTATTTTACTACTGTATATACAGGTCTGGTTGCTTGCATTTAGTAACTTCAGAAAGACAGACTTTTCCCACAGACTAACTTTTCCAATGTTTATCGATTTATCATGGTGGGGAACTCTCCTTGTACCCTGTTTATCTCTTTGTCTCTCCATTAATTTCTCTGTTGTAATCTAGAGCAATATTTTACAGCAAACCCCACAGGGAGCAGAATTACATATTATTTCTTAAAAGTCTAAGCTGTTGGGGGGGGGGGGGTTCTAAACTGACATATGGAATTGTTTTAAGATGGTCATACTATGGATCATTTAGATATTTGATTTGGAATTTTATACAGTACCAGTCAAAAGTTTGGACAGACCTACTCATTCTAGGGTTTTTCTTTATTTTTTATTATTTTCTACATTGTAGAATAATAGTGAAGACATCAAAACTATGAAATAACACATATGGAATCATGTAGTATGCAAAAAAGTGTTAAACAAATCTAAATATATTTTATATTTGAGATTCTTCAAATAGCCACCATTTGCCTTGATGACAGCTTTGCACACTCTTGGCATTCTCTCAACCAGCTTCACCTGGAATGCTTTTCCAACAGTCTTGAAGGAGTTCCCACATGCTGAGCACTTGTTGGCTGCTTTTCCTTCACTCTGCCGTCCAACTCATCCCAAACCATCTCAATTGGGTTGAGGTCGTGGGATTGTGGAGGCCAGGTCATCTGATGCAGCACTCCATCACTCTCCTTGGTAAAATAGCCCTTACACAGCCTGGAGGTGTGTTGGGTCATTGTCCTGTTGAAAAACAAATGATAGTCCCACTAAGCCCAAACCAGATGGGATGGTTTATCGCTGCAGAATGCTGTGGTAGCCATGCTGGTTAAGTGTGCCTTGAATTCTAAATAAAATACGTACAGTGTCACCAGCAAAGCACCCCCACACCATAACACCTCCTCCTCCATGCTTTACGGTGGGAACTACACATGCGGAGATCATCCGTTCACCCACACGCGTCTCCAATTTGGACTCCAGACCAATGGACAAATTTCCACCCGTCTAATGTCCATTGCTCGTGTTTCTTGGCCAAGCAGGTCTCTTCTTATTATTGGTGTCCTTTAGTAGTGGTTTCTTTGCAACAATTTGACCATGAAGGCCTGATTCACACAGTCCCTTCTGAACAGTTGATGTTGAGATGTGTCTGTAACTTGAACTCCGTGAAGCATTTATTTGGGCTGCAATTTCTGAGGCTGTTAACTCTAATGAACTTAACCTCAGCAGCAGAGGTAACTCTGGGCCTTCCATTCCTGTGGCGGTCCTCATGAGAGCCAGTTTCATGATAGCGCTTGATGAGTTTTGCGACTGCACTTGAAGAAACGTTTAAAGTTCTTTAAATTGTCCATATTGACTAACCTTCATGTCTTAAAGTAATGATGGACTGTCGTTTCTCTTTGCTTATTTGAGCTGTTCTTGCCATAATATGGACATGGTCTTTTACCAAATAGGCTATCTTCTGTATACCCCCCCTACCTTGTCACAACACAACTGATTGGCTCAAACGCATTAAGAAGGAAAGAAATTCCACAAATTAAGAAGGCACACCTGTTAATTGAAATGCATTCCAAGTGACTACCTCATGAAACTGGTTGAGAGAATGCCAAGAGTGTGCAAAGCTGTCATCAAGGCAAAGGATTGCTATTTGAAGAATCTCAAATATAAAATATATTTTTATTTGTTTAACACTTTTTTGGTTACTACATGATTCCATATGTGTTATTTCATAGTTTTGATGTCTTCACTATTATTCTACAATGTAAAAATAAAGAATAACCCTTGAATGAGTAGGTGTATTCAAACGTTTGACTGCCACCTTTCACCGCAGATGCGGAAGTGCGACATCGGCGGATGTGGTGGATTGAGACGTATCCAGTACAACAACAAAAAATTGATGGATTTTGATAGGATTTATTTTCATGTTACTTAGATTGACGCTCCGGTGCGATCTGTCTGTCTTCTTTTTTCTGTCTTTCTTTCTGCTGAGTTTCTCTAAAATCTCCAATGTGGCCCACTTCCCCTGGATTACCCTCCTTTAGAATGGTCTCGCAAGCGTTTCATTACGTGATTAATCAGAGAACACAGATTTATCTGATGGCAGCTCTCTCGGGGAAGGAAGAGGACTGGAGGCACATTCCTTCAGTTGGACACTAATGGAACTCAACACTTCATGCTGAGATGTGCTACTTTGTTCTATGAGGTCATTGTACAATAGGTTGTTGGCTTTTAGTATGAAACAAATGCAAATGAACCCTAAAGGAAGGAGGAGTGCACAACTCCAGTTGCAGAGGGCTGCAGTTCTGCTGGATTTTGTTTTCACTTGTGTCTCATTCATCATTAGAGACACTGATTATTTTAGATTACGGAAATACACCTGGACCATGCAGAGTATGGAGGATGTGGTGGGGATGGATGGCTAGATAGATGAGGAGAAAGTAGGAGAGGTTTATTCTGTAAATGAGCTCCTGCAGTGCTCATTTAGTCGACACCCAGTGCATTAGTCCAGAAGACGTATATCTAGTCAGGTAAATCACCTCTCCTGCTGATGTCATTGGAAAGTAACATTACTCAGGCCACTCCCTTCATCTGACCCAGGTGTGTGTGTGTAAACTAATATGTGCTCCCACTCACGTACACTATCTCCATTACACTTCTAAGTCATCTGACCTATATTCCCTGGCATTCCTTGACTCTGAAAGAGAACCTTACTGAGTCATGACGGAGAGAGAGAGAGGGCGAGTGGGACAGAGGGACAGTTGGAGAGGAGGGTGCTGAAAGAGATGAAAGGGTGTTGAAGGATGAAATAAATAAGGGGTCCTGTTTGGCCATGGCTGTAGCAGCTTAGATCCCCTCTCATGTTTGGCAACCTGGCTGCACCCACTCACATGGGCAGAGTTAGCACAGCTTACTCTCAATACCACTGCGTGTGTGTGTGTGTGCATGCGTGCGTGCGTGCGTGCGTGTGTGTGCGTGTGTGTGTGTGTCAGACTTCACTTCTTATTTAGTCGAACTGCTCAGGAATGAGCTATTACCATATGACTGAGTGGGTCACCACAATAAAGGAGCATTTTAATTTTAACATTGTAAAATAAAAAAGAAAGAAGCTCTTTCTCGCTCTCATTGTCTCATACCAACTACCAGCACTAAAAACTTTGGGCCTGCTATTGGTAGTGTATACAGTAGACCTAGCTACAAGCAGAGAGGAGGAAAGAGGAAGAGGGGAGAAGAGAGGGAGGGGAGAAATGAGAGGGGAGAAGGGTGAGGAGGAGGGAAAGGAGAAGGAAGAGGAGAGGGGAGATGAGGGTGGTGGGACTATGTTGTGTTTTTGGGTATGAAGCAAACAGGTCTAGCCTTGTTATGGATCCCCGTAAAGTCAAGCTTTACAGCGGAAATCTAACTGCAAATCAGCCACAAATTGTTCTGAAAACTAGCAGGGAAGTTGGGTTGGCCATAATCTTGGTTAACCCCATACAGATAGATAGATAGATAGATAGATAGATAGATAGATAGATAGATAGATAGATAGATAGATAGATAGATAGATAGATAGATAGATAGATAGATAGAAGATAGATAGCCTTTATCTATCTATCTATCTATCTATCTCCATTTTGAAGTAGTCAAATTTCTTCTTCACGATTGGCTGATCTCTCCTGATGACCCGGTTGGACATGACGCCAACAGGGTCACCAGGAGGGATCAGCCAATGAGGTTGGAAAACCCACCCAGTTGACTACATTTAATATGGTGGAAGCCCTTACTGGCGCTACCCATGATAATACTGCCTTTTGGCCACTAGAGGCCTCTATCATTCTCTATGGTTAACCCAGAACTAAAGTCTCACCTAATTGGTCAGCTGCTCGATTAAGTCCTGGGTTCATACGTGTTAAGAGATTAACAGAAGAGTTCAAGAATGCTAGAATGAGGTGCAGAACCGTAATGAGAAGCTCCACCCTCTCTCTTTGCAAGTTACGAGCCGAATGTTCCCTTCCCTTTCCGAAATTTGAAAGATGCTAACACCTGCGAAATTGTGATTTGTCCAAATAACCAGTGACGAAAAACCCAAACATCGGAACTACTGCTGCTCTTATCCTACGCATCCCATTCAGTTCTGACAGAGCATGACTGGCAAACTGATTTGCACATAAGGCAGAAACAGAAAATACTATTGAGGATCATTTTGGGTAATGTTGGCAAATGTTGAACTTCCTTAATGGAGGATAAAAGTTTGCTTTCATAAACCTGACCCTCATAATCATAAAGTCCAAAAGTGAATTGCCATCAACTGTGTGTGTTTTTTTGGGAGGGGTTACTATCCTTGTGGGGACCAGAAGTCCAAGGATAGTAAAACAAGGAAAATTCGGACAAGTGGGGACATTTCGTCTGTCCCCACAAGGAAAATGGCAATTTTTGGCTTAGGGGTCAGGTTTAGGGTTAGGGTTCCAATTAAGGTTAGGTTTAGGGTTAGGGTTAGGGTTTAAGGTTTAAGGTTAGGGTTAAGGTTAAGGTTAAGGTTAAGGTTAAGGGTTAGGTTTAGGTTTAGGGTTAGGAAAAATTTGATTTTGAATGGGAATCTCATTATTGTCCAACATCTTTGGTCATTGAGGTTTATGAAAAGTATCAACCATAAACACACTGATGTTGTGTCATGATCATTGATTGCATTGTGTTGTATCGCGTTATGTCGCTATGGCGGGACTGATGATGACACATACTGAACTGACAGTACTTGGACAAAAGATGAACCAGTGAGCAATCAAACCAGGGCAAAGTTGATGCCTCCCTCCCTTCCATGCCTCTGTCAAAACATAAAAACAAGACTCTCTCTCTCTGTGTCTCGCTTTCCCTAACTTCTTGAAATTGGTGCAATATTGATCTGTGACTCAGTCCTCTGATCTCACTTTACAGTACTCCAATCCAATTTAGAGATTATTTCAAAATGACCACAGCAAACTTTGACCAGAACATTTGGCAGAGCAGCACATTGGACAGCGTCATCCGTGACTTTTCCCTCAGAGATCTTGACATACATCTGATATAGTTGTATGTGGGTGAAGTGTTGTCCTGTCAGTGCCCCCCTCACATGGTACTGACAGGACAACACTTCACCCACATACATCTATACCAGAGGGTGTTGTGGTCATAGCTGTGTTTACGTCTATCTGAAATGACTTTCAATATTAGTTGCATTGGTCTAATTGGATGGGCTAGCAACTATGCTAATCAGCCAAGGGCAATTACTGGTGGCGAGATGAAGATATACCAAAGGATACCAGTAGGCTAATTAGCTATGTGTCATTTTATTGTTGTATTACCTCCCTGTGTTGGTCTAGAGGCTACCCTAATTGACTGTGGGTACGTGGTAGTTGTGGTATTGTATTGGCTCAAGGCAGTGGGGTAGTCAGTGGCTAGGCTAATTATCCATGGCTAATTGCTGGTAGTAGAGCCAACACAGAGACACGGTGTCCAGGAGCAGCAGACATTTCTGAGGGATTAGGTGACCGGGGGGCCGGGGGGCCGGGGGGCCGCTGTAGGTTGAGATTAAGACATTCCCAACATGTTCTCTTTAAAACAGGCCTATTCCTGACCACTTAAATCATTTACATGTGATAACCCCTGCTTCACTGAGCATAGCCAGAGGTGTGGGGTCAAGTTATGTGGGCGTGTGTGTGTGTGTGTGTGTATGCGCGCACGCACATGTTGTTAATGATTGCTGTTTATACAAGGACCTGTACATAGCTAGACATGACCGCCTTGTCAACCTGATAGCTACTGAGGTGAGACAGGCAGTCTCACCATCAGTGCACATTCACAAGCATTCTCTTGTCAGAGGAGGCTGGTTTTATGTTGATGATGATATGTTTTCTTGTATACCAAATATGCCAGATATTGTTGTTGTGGGGGTAGGCCGAAGGGAGATGCTCATTTGGAACCAGGTTGGCATTTATTGAGATGACTCGTGTACTGGAGGCAGCTCTACAGAGAGGTCACTAGCAGGCACAGCCACAAAGTCATAAAATCAGATTTTAAACCTAACCTTAACCACACTGCTAACCCTAATGCCTTACCCTAACCTTAAATTAAGACCGATAAGATGTTATTTTTCCATAAATTTTTACGATATAGCCAATTTTGACTTTGCCGCTGCATTTAAGAAGTGGGTTGCTCTTTTGACCACTACATGGAGAAGACCTTTGCTGCCAAGTTGCTTGAAATTCCAGCCCCTCGTTTCACGCCTGAACAGCCTTGGTTATCAGTGCAAACTTGTGGTGCTGATATTTGGGACAAAGGCAAAGCAGCTAGCCAGGGAATGCTCTGTGTCAGCTGTCAGAGGCAGCCTAGCTGTATGAAGAAGGTGCTTTCTGTATTCAGATATCCGTATCCTTTGAAATGTTTAAATCCTTCTTGACTGTAATGTAATTTGTAGATTCAAATAAAGTATTAATGTGTGTGTGTGTGTGTGTGTGTGTGTCAGAGTAAAAGTATGGTATTGATGCTGAAGGAGAAACGTGGGGAAACAGAATGTTCTGGTGATTATCCTCAATGCGTGCAAAGTAAATATTTGTGAGATAAAGACATTGGAGGGAGTTTATGTGTTCCTACAGTATGAGGATCAGTATAGGACAGAGATGATGCATTAGCGTCCCTCAGCCCTTCAATGTTCTCACATACCTACAGAGGGTACGTTGTCTAAGTGTACAGTAATAATCCCCCTAAGCCTAACAAACATAAATAATACACCTGCATCACAGAAGTTTCTGGACATAAACAAACCACAGAAGAACCTGAAACAGAACATAAAAACAGATTAACTACCCCAGGCCCTATAGTGCGTCATTGGGTTCTATGATTCTATGTTTTCCTTCTAATTCGACTGGTAATAACTTTGACCTTGTCGCATTATGTTACATGTTGATCATATATTGCCTATACATTAGGATTATATACTGTAACACTAAGAGGATAAACCATAATCTGGTTACTGTGCCATATTTAGGGGTTTAATGTTCATGGATGGATAGCTATAGCCAAATCCATTTAGGAAATCTAGCCCCCCATCAGTCAGACATGGGCTGTGTGTTAAGCTGCGTCAGAGGGCCCACTGCTGCGTCAGAGGGCCCACTGCTGCGTCAGAGGGCCCACTGCTGCGTCAGAGAGCCCACTGCTGTGTCAGAGAGCCCGCTGCATCAGGACACTCGCCGCGCCAGGTGGCTCGCTGCGTCACAAAGCTCATGCTCAATGGTGGAATAAGTACTCAATTGTCATACTTTAGTAAAAGTTAAAGTAAATGCTATACATCAAATTACTGTAGGTCTAAGCCCTTGGGTTTGCGATATCTACTAAGCTAACATATGGAATTGATTTAAGATGGTCATAACATGGATTATTTAGCTATTTGATTTGGAATTTTAGGACCCCTGTAGGTATACAAAAAAAAGATGTAAAAATTATTTGATAAAATATTGAATTTGGTCTTCACTGCTATAGCCCATAGGAATGCATTGAATTACACATTCATTAATGGCAAAACAGACAGTCAACAAATAAATAATAAGGAATAAGGTTTTGAAGTGTCTGTCCTATATCAAGGAGAAAACTCAGAAAATAATAATAATAAATTAGACCCATATTTAGTCACTGTCACGATCGTCTGAAGAAGCGGACCAATACGCAGCGCGTGGAGTGAACATGATGACTTTATTTAATAAAGCAACCACGAAAAACAACAAATGACGATAGTGAAGTCCTCTGTAACACTGACAGAAACATGGAACAAAAACCCACAAACCAAGGAGAAACCACACAGTTTAAATATGGCTCCCAATCAGAGATAACGAGCCGACAGCTGACACTCGTTACCTCCGATTGGGAGTCATATGACTAATCCTAGAAATAAACGTGACAGAAATGCAACCATAGAAAATCACCCAAAACCCAACATAGAAATACACCCAAACAATGAAAATGAACAACCCTGGCTCAAATAATCAAAGTCCATGGAGCCAGAGTATCACAGTACCCCCCCCTAAAGGTGCGCACTCCGGGCGCACCAGCATACAATCTAGGGGAGGGTCTGGGTGGGCGTCTGTCCATGGTGGCGGCTCTGGCCCAGGTCGTGGTCCCCACCCCACCTTAGTCACTATCCGCTTCCGTAGGCCCCTCCACCTGACCACCCCCCAATTAAACCCCACTGGATTAAGGGGCGGCACCGGACTAAGGGGCAGCACCGGACTAAGGGGCAGCACCGGACTAAGGGGCAGCACCGGACTGAATGGCGGATCCTGGCTGGCTGGCTCTGGCGGATCCTGGCTGGACGGCTCTGGCGGATCCTGGCTGGACGGCTCTGGCGGATCCTGGCTGGCGGAAGGCTCTGGCTGATCCTGTCTGGCGGAAGGCTCTGGCTGATCCTGTCTGGCGGAAGGCTCTGGCTGATCCTGTCTGGCGGAAGGCTCTGGCTGCTCCTGTCTGGCGGAAGGCTCTGGCTGATCCTGTCTGGCGGAAGGCTCTGGCTGCTCCTGTCTGGCGGAGAGCTCTAGCGGCTCCGGTCTGGCGGATGGCTCTGAAGGCTCATGGCAGACGGGCGGCTTTGCAGGCTCAGTACAGACGGGCAGTTCCTGCGGCGCTTGGCAGACGGACAGTTCAGACGGCGTTGGGCAGACGGGCAGTTCAGACGGCGTTGGGCAGACGGACAGTTCAGACGGCGTTGGGCAGACGGGCAGTTCAGACGGCGTTGGGCAGACGGGCAGTTCAGACCCCGTTGGGCAGACGGCAGACTCTGGCCGTCTGAGGCGCATCGTAGGCCTGGTGCGTGGTGCCGGAACAGGAGGTACCGGGCTGAGGACACGCATCTCAGGGCTAGTGCGGGGAGAAGCAACAGGGCATGCTGGACCCTGGGGACGCACCGTAGGCCTGATGCGTGGTGCCAGAACTGGAGGTACCGGGCTGAGGACACGCATCTCAGGGCTAGTGCGGGGAGAAGCAACAGGGCATGCTGGACCCTGGGAACGCACGTAAGGGCTAATGCGGAGAGCCGGAACAGGGCATGCTGGACCCTGGGGACTCACATTAAGCCTAGTGCGGAGAGCAGCAACAGGACGCACAGGACTCGGGAGACACACAGGAGGCTTGGGGCGTGGTGTAGGCACTGGTGGGAAAGGGCTGGCGACGCGCACCGTATCCCTGGTGCGAGTGGCCGGAACAGGCCGGGCTGGGCTGGCGAAGCGCACCGTATCCCTGGTGCGAGTGGCCGGAACAGGCCGGGCCGGGCTGGCGAAGCGCACCGTATCCTTGGTGCGAGGGGTCGTAACAGGCCGGACCGTACTGGAGGCACACACCACTGGCTCTACCCCGGGAACTGGAACGGGCCGGACCGGACTGGATACACACCTCAGTCTCTCACGCCGTGCCTCTACATCTCCTTTCCCTACTTTGGCCAGTGACCCCCGTAACCTGGTTGCCTCTTGAATTCGCCCCTTCTCTGCCTCCGTTAGCCCCGTCGTCCAAGCCATGTGCCCCCCCCAAAAAACTTTTTGGGGTTGCCTCTCGTCCTTCCAACGATGATGGCCCTGCTGACGCCGTTGCTCCTCTCTCGCCAGGGCCTTGATCTTCCCCCAAGGTCCCTTGCCCCCGAGCATGTCCTCCCAGGACCACGATTTGCCCACCTGGGCCATCGCCAGCCTCTCGATTTCCTTACCAGGCGCTTCCTCCCATGTCCAGCTGTCTTGCTCCTGGACACGCTGCTTGGTCCTTCTATGGTGGGTTTTTCTGTCACGATCGTCTGAAGAAGCGGACCAATACGCAGCGCGTGGAGTGAACATGATGACTTTATTTAATAAAGCAACCACGAAAAACAACAAATGACGATAGTGAAGTCCTCTGTAACACTGACAGAAACATGGAACAAAAACCCACAAACCAAGGAGAAACCACACAGTTTAAATATGGCTCCCAATCAGAGATAACGAGCCGACAGCTGACACTCGTTACCTCCGATTGGGAGTCATATGACTAATCCTAGAAATAAACGTGACAGAAATGCAACCATAGAAAATCACCCAAAACCCAACATAGAAATACACCCAAACAATGAAAATGAACAACCCTGGCTCAAATAATCAAAGTCCATGGAGCCAGAGTATCACAGTCACTTTGGGTATGCCACCTTTTACACCCTATTCACGTTGTGCCCTTTTTACAGCACATACTGGGTTACCTTCTGTGGACTCCCCTGAAGCTTGTGTGTGTCATAGACAGTAGCTGTGCGTGGGTAAAACCACTGAGGAAGCCAAGCCAGAAAACAAATGCCATATTACAACATATGTGTTGAGATAATTATGTTGTTTGCTCTATAACCTGTTAGTTCATATGCCTTGCCACCGTGATACAGTATATAGGCCTAAGGCCAAGACAATAAGAAGACACAGTGGCAGAATAAATTCAACCACACATTTGTTTCATCACAAAATCGGAGAGCAACATCTGTCCAGTGAAGTCCACAAAGCATATTGCATGTAACAAACAGACCTACAGCATGGTCAAGCAAGTTAATGTTTCCGACATTTTCGTACTAAACAACTATTGATTTAGAGCCACGGAGAGTTACTGTAAGTCGCAAAGAAAACAGGAGCTGCCACCACTATTCCAGCACCATTTGTGCGTGTGTGTGTGTGCACGTGCATGCGTGCGTGTGTGTGTGTGTGTGCGTGTGTGCGTACGTGCAAGCAATAGTTTGCAACTGCAGCCTGCAATTCAGGGCGTTGCTGCACGTTGGTATTCCTTAAACTACAGGAACGCCCCCCTCGAGCATCCCATTGGTTCCTGCATGAACACCACCCCCATTTCATTGTACTAGCTACCATGGTACAAAAATTAACCATGGTGGTACAATGAAAAAATACCATGGTGTTGTACTAGCAACATTTAGTGAAACATGAAAGCATGGTAGTTGTTTACAATGTATTAAGGTGGTCTGTGCACCACGTTTTTCAGGTAAAGTGACCAAAAAACATAGTAATTTATGGTACTAATGGCCAAGCGTAGGCCTAGTACCCTCTTAAACCCCTTTAGCTCATAGTGAAAAACCACAACACACATGGTCTATTAGTGTAGTGTACCCTCTTAAACCTTGGGACCTGGATAGGGCCAATTTGTGCCACAGTTTAGACTACCAATAGATCAGCATTCTAACCCCCCCTTGTGATAGTGTGGCGCAATGACAGAATGACGCAATTTACCACAATCTGCCACCATCTACCACAAACGGTCGCGGCATAAACTCAAAACTTTTAATTGAGGAACCACTGTATGGTGAGAAGAATGAAGGGAGTCTGAAACCTTGAAGATTTAAAATAGTTAGTTTATCTGGTGCTTCTCTCTTCAATACAGTTTTTAGTTGTCTCTCTCTCATTCAACTGACTTGGCTACTCTTATACAATTCTAAATAGCCAACATACTACAAAACAAGGTGTATAAAGGTATTAATTATCATCTTATTCTCAACATATCCCTAAAAACAGCAAGTTACAATGTTTCACTTTGTTTACACTCTGTAAGAATATTCGTTGGTCCTGTCGCCATGACTATGACAGGCTAGCTTCACTGGAGCTATCTTTAGCCGACGTTAGCTTCTATGCTAACGGACTTTTATGAATTAATTTAACTATCAAAACATCATAAAAAAATAACAACAATTATATCATTGGCTTTCTCATTCAACTGACTCACTGACTAGGCAGGCTAGCAACCACTATAGTGAGCGGCTCCCTCTGCGGGCCAAAACAAGCACAACACACCCTTTGACTATAAATACTGTAAATTATTACAAAATGCCAAAGATTAGGCTACCATATATCTCACATTCTCCCACATTTCATGTTGGCAACACAGGGAACCCAAACATGAGCAAACAACTTTACTCTTAATACCAAAAGTATTACCCCTTTTTCACAGCAACTATTTCCCTTTTTCTTTGATGTTACAGACAAACTAGGACCATCAAGTAGCCTGCCTCTGACTTTATCAGAAACTTGCCCATACTGGTATATAAATTCATCAATATAATACCAACCAACCTCTTTTGACCTTGGGGGGTTAATTTATTTAATGCATTATACTGCCATTGTACTATGGTAATGCACAATTAATAAAGATGGTACCATATGTTAACTTTTGGTACCATTTATCATAATTGTGCATTACCATGGTAGAATGTATAATGCAGTTTAAAACCATGGTATTTCCATGATCCACATCTATACCATGATATAAATGAGGCAATACCATGGTAATATTTAGGTACAATGGCGGTACCATGCTAGTACCATCATACTTCAAGGCTAAAACCATGGTACATTTCCACGATATACGTCAAAGTACCATAGTAGTATCATGGTACATTTTTATATGGGTCCTAACTTAAAAACAAAAAAATTTACCAATAGAAGTATAAAGAGGGGTTCCTGCAGATGCAGGAATGCCCACATGTAGGAACCCTTTTCTGTGCAAATAGAAAAAACATGTTGACTCACCCTACTTGTAGAGAAACTCTAAATCAAATCAAATCAAATCAAACGTATTTATAAATCCCTTTTTACATCAGCAGATGTCACAAAGTGCTTATTCAAAAACCCATACTAAAACCCCAAACAGCAAGCAGTGAAGATGTAGAAGCACGTGGCTAGGATAAACTCCCTAGAAAGGCAGGAACCTAGGAAGAAACCTATAGAGGGGTGGGCAGTCCTCTTCTGGCTGTGCCGGGTGGAGATTATAAGAGCACATGGCGGCTAAGGCCAGATCGTTCCTCAAGATGTTCAACTCCAATGCCATCCTCCTCTCTTTCATGTTGCCGAATCAGTCTATGACTCTGTCATACAGTACACACTTTTCGTTTTTGTTGCCTACTAGGCTACCTGGCTAAGATGCTTGCTTGCTAGCCTAATTTCCTTTCATGGGCAACGATGTGCCAGGCTAGCTAATTAACATTAGCCTACTACATCTAGCTACATATTGTATTTCCATCCTCTCAGGCCATGGGCACAATGTATTCATTTATGGTTGGATCAG
Source organism: Coregonus lavaretus (assembly GCF_964263955.1). Lineage (NCBI taxonomy): Eukaryota > Metazoa > Chordata > Actinopteri > Salmoniformes > Salmonidae > Coregonus > Coregonus lavaretus. Next base: position 20,481,086 of record NC_140020.1, on the reverse strand, counting down.
AATCGCTGTTATAATCATTGGCCAGTATGGAGAATTAAGTAAAACCACAAGTCCAAATCCCTATCTCCATCCATGGTTAATTTAGGAAAGGGACGATTCTAGCTAGCTAGCTAGCTAACCACCGGAGGACAACGACATAACGAGATGCAACAATTGAAGTTTTTTCTGTAGATTACATTTAGCTTTTGATGTGATGTGATTGGTGTGAAACCAAATCCAAACTGGGCATTCACAGTTGAGCACACTCAGTTTAGCTCAACGCTGATTGGCTATTATTATTATGCTTGCTGGCTTCCTTTGCATTCAATGCTACGGACGGCAACAATGTCATACTCTTTTTGACCAGACAGCATTTTTTTCTTGGTCCATTTTTTGGGGAAGCATGAATACACGCCACTGGTCATAGAGCAAATGGTTCGGTCTGGACAGTCGGTTTTGTGAGAAGACATCTTCGAACTTAGGACGTAGGACGTGGGTGTCAGCTTGTGGATGTCGTAGAGCAAAGCAAATGCAACTGTCTTGTTTTCTTTTGATGATGGGGTTATGTGAGTTGCTCAAATGTTCCGGATTTTACAGACGATTTTAATGGGATTTTCTTGAGACGGTAAGTCTCTAGCATAAACACACGGGGAGCTAGTCAATATTCAGAATGACGTTCCGTTTGATGCGCAGGCGCGTCAATCAACTTTTTTTAAGCAAACGAGACAGCATGATTTTTCATTTTATTTTATGCACAGCAGGGGCACACTCCAACACTCAGACATAATTTACAAACGCAGTATTTGTGTTTAGTGAGTCCGCCAGATCAGAGGCAGTAGGGATGACAACGTGTTATATTGATAGGTGCGTGAACTGGACCATATTGCTCTCCTGCCTGAGCAATCAAAATGTAACAAGCACTTTTGGGTGTCAGGGAAAATGTATGGGAGTAAAAAGTACATATTTTCTATAGGAATGTAAAATTACTCGCTGTAGCTCTTAAATTATTTATGGCTACTCAAAGTAATATTTTTTTTATCAATTTTTTTTTCACAATACAGTTTTCCCATCAAGAGAAGAAATGTTCTGTAGCCTTTTATGTATTTGTTTGTAATATACTGTATTTTTGCCATGTGTTATGTATTCTAAGTATTTTATCGTGCTGTTTTGTATGTAACGTTCAGATTTAGATTTTCAGTTTGTGTAAATTGTGAGCAAGAATGAATAAAGTCAAAGTCGCTCGTTCATTATAGAAAATATCAATGTGACTTATAGGATATGATGACAATGGTTTTCGTAATTGCTCAACTAATCATTGTAGCCTAATGGCAGGCAGGAATTGAGCTTTAAGTAGGCCTACAGGTATTCTACAATTAAATAATTAAAATAATTAAAATAACTAAAAATGAAGTAGCAAGTTAAGCTTTGCCACATACCTAATATGTTCACCTTTAGGTTATTGGTTAGGCTACAGTGAAATGCTTGAGCTATTAGATAATAGTAGCCTATAGGCCTAATAGATATGAATATTGAAGCAGCTCAGATGTAGCCTAATGGCTTAATACTAGGTAAGTCTATCGATTGCACATACAGTACATGAAAGTGATGTCAATATTTAGCCTAATAATCTAGCTAATATACACTGAGTATTGTTTTGCCCTCAGAACAACCTCAATTCATCGGGGCATGTTTCAGTTGTTTTAAGGCTTAAAAATACTTATTTAACCTGTCCCCCCCCCCCTTCAGCTACACGGGAGGGCAAACAGTGATCTAACGACACACTTAGCTGTTCTATGAGTGGTCTGAGGCAGGCGTTAGATTACAAGCGATTTCAAGTGCAACGTTAATAAAGATGGTTTTGGGAAACAGCTTGGAAATGTAAATCTAACGATTAACTTAGCCTTTAGATGCTTTTGGGATACCGGGCACAGGTGTCATAGACTAGACATAACATAGTAAGTGAATATCCGGGACACTCAAATTAGTATCATATGTTACGTTTGGTATGGTTGCATAAGACAGAAGGTTACTTAAGGCAAAAATAAAAGGAGGGTGGTTGGTCGGCCGTATAACGCGAACATCTAGCAACCCAAAGGTTGCGTGTTCGAATCTCATCTCAGCTAAACAGCAACTTTGCTACTTTGCAACTACTTAGCATGTTAGCTAACCCTTCTCTTAACCCAACTTTATCCTAACCTTAACCCTAAATGTAACCCTAACTCTAACCTAACCCCTTAGCCTAGTTAATGTTAGCCACCTAGCTAACGTTAGCATTAGCCACCTAGCTAATGTTAGCCACAACAAATTGGAATTCGTAACATATCATACGTATTGCAAATTCATAACATATTGTACAAATTGCAATTCATAACATATCATACCAATTGTAATTCGTAACATACCATATGAATTCTAAATCGTAATATATTATATGAAATTGATTATTATTATTATTATAAATGGATGATGGACATCCACAAATTACCATAACAAACATAACATATCATACTAATTTGAGTGTCCCCGATTTTCGTTTACTATGTGACATCTACCCCTGAGTCCATGTTGTAACAACTTTTCATATCCTAATGAGAGAGAGAGAGAGAGAGAGAGAGAGAAGGGGGGGGGAATCAAGTTTATTCTTAACAATCACTACACCTCTCTCTCTCCCTCACTCTCTCTTTCCCTGAAATAGGAGACCTCTCTACCCTCTTAAAGGGGATACATGCATTCATTGACACTAGATCACCGCCCCCTCCTTTTCTACTCTGTTCTCTTCCACGCTCCCCTCTCCTTCCCTCTCTTCCACTCTCACCCTCTCCTTCCCGCTCTCCTCTCTTCCACTCTGTCCTTCCCTCTCTTCTCTCTTCTACTCTACTCTCTTCTCTTCCACTCTTCCCCTCTCCTTCCCTTTCTCCTCTCTTCTATTCTCCTTCCTCACTTCCCTTCCCACCCTTTCCCATTTTACCCCCCCCTCCCCCCTCCCCCCTCCCTCTGCTGTAAGGTGTCTTATTTTAGCAACGTGTGTCTCTGTAAGCTAAGAGCTGTTGGCTGCCACAGGACCCTCCCAACCCTCATGGCCCGAGACATGGTATGTGTAACACGTTCCATCTCTACCACAGTGGGTCACAACAACACAATGTGTTATTGAAACTACCAACATCTTGCTACACATACGTCCCCAACTGGTCTGTCTGTGCAGAAACCTGAAGATTAGCAGGAGAGCAGGGTAGATGGTTATTTTCAGGTAATTGTTCATATCCGGCTCGAAGGACCATGATAAAGAGTACTACCTAATTGTGGGGAAGCCGTGCTGTGCAGAAGTGAAGACATCGGCAGGTTGCTATACTGAAGCAGGTGTCGTTTTGGTTCTACAACCCAAATGAACCAAAATCAAGGACTGCTGTGTCTGTTTCTCTGGGTGACTTATGCCTGCAGCTGCTTTCTGTGTTCCCCATGAAATGGACAGAGAATGATTTTGTCTCTGCAAACTCTCCTACCCTCCCTTAAAGAATGCTGAGAATGCTGTTCATTGACTACAGCTCAGCGTTCAACACAAGAGTGCCCTCCAAGCTTATCACTAAGCTAAGGACCCTGGGACTGAACACCTCCCTCTGCAACTGGATCCTGGACTTCCTGACGGGACGCCCCCAAGTGGTGAGGGTAGGCAACAACACATCCACCACGCTGACCCTCAACACAGAGGCCCCTCAGAGGTGCGTGCTTAGTCCCCTCCTGTACTCCCTGTTCCCACACGACTGCGTGGCCATGTATGAATCCAACCCCATCATTAAGTTTGCCGACGACACGACGCTGGTAGGCCTGATCACCGACAACGATGAGACAGCCTATAGGGAGGAGGTCAGAGACCTGGCAGTGAAGTGCCAGGACAACAACCTCTCCCATTTGTCAGCAAGACAATGAGCTGATCGGGGACTACAGGAAACGGAGGGCCCAGCACACCCCATTCACATCGACGCGGATGAAGTGGTGCGGGTCGAGAGCTCGAAGTTCCTCGGTGTCCACATCACTAAGGATCTATCATGGTCCAAACACACCAACACAGTCATGAAGGGGGCACAACAACGCCTCTTCCCCCTCAGGAGGCTGAAAAAGTTCTACAGCTGCACCATTGAGAGCATCTTGACTGGTTGCATCACCGCTTGGTATGGCAACTGCTTGGCATCACCAGTACATCACAGGGGCTGAGCTCCCTGCCATCCAGGATCTCTATACCAAGCAGTGTCAGAGGAAGGCTGTACAAATTGTCAAAGACTCCAGCCACACAAGTCATAGACTGTTCTCTCTGCTACCGCACAGCATGAGCACAGCATGCGGTACCGATGCACCAAGTCTGGAACCAACAGGACCCTGAACAGCTTCAAATCAAATCAAATTGTATTTGCCACATGCGCCGAATCCAACAGCTATAGACCTTACAGTGAAATGCTTACTTACAAGTCCTTAACCAACAATGCAGTTTTAAGAAAAATAAGTGTTAAGTAAAAAATTGATAAGTAAAAAATAAAAAATGAAAATAATTAAAGAGCAGCAGTAAAATAAAATAACAGTAGGGAGGCTATATACAGGGGGTACCGGTACAGAGTCAATGTGCGGGGGCACAGGTTAGTCGAGGTAATTGAGGTAATATGTACATGTGGGTAGAGTTAAAGTGACTATGCATGGATAACCCCCAATCCATAAGACTAAATAGTTAGTTAAATAGTTTACCAAATAGATACCCAGACTATCTGCATTTACCCTTTTTGCACTTTTCTTACTCATTACATATGCTGCTGCTTCTGTTTACCATCTGTCACTTTATTCCTAGTTATACTGTATGTAGCTACATATCTACCTCAATTACCTCGTACCCCTGCACATCGACTCGGTACTGGTACCCCTTGTATATAACTAAGTTATCGTTAATCATTGTGTATCTATTATTACTTTTATTATTAAGTGTTTTACTTTTCTATTATTTCTCTATTTTCTTTCTCTCTGCATTGTTGGGAAGGAACCCTAAGTAAGTATTTCACTGTTAGTCCACACCTGTTGTTTACGAAGCATGTGACAAATAACATTTGATTTTATTTGATTTAAAAAACCTTTCCCCCAAAACCTCACATAGCCATATCCTACACACCCATACTACGGCTCAGGTATCAGTAGATCTGACTTTAATGGAAGAGAGAGCCAACCAATTCCTGGCAGCAACATTAGCCTGAACTTTCTCAACAATGCTAGCAATGTACGGCGTCTGTGTACAATGTCTGAACTTCTGCTGTGTGTGTGTGTGTGTGTTTGTGTGTGTTGTGTGTGTGTGTGTGTGTGTGTGTGTGTGTGCGTGTATGCATGAGTGTGTGTGTATATTCATGCACTGGGCCACGCTATGAATTTTCAGATGTATTGCCAAGAGCATGGGGCAAGATAAAAAAAGACACACACACCCCAACATCGGACAATTTATAGCCCTGGCGCCCGTGTGTCACTGAATATCATAGAGTTCTCGGAGGAACACCATGCAGTGGACACCAGCAGAAGTAAGAGTGAGCATAAAAGGCCAAGGTGAGAATAAAGGACAGGGGAGAGACATGGAAGGTATCCCCTGCTCACACTTATACACCGACGCACACATAAGCTTTGAGGTGGAATTTGAAACAATGCAGTACGTAATAACAGGGAAGCCCCTTTGCACATACCAACAATCAGGAAACATTTGCCAGGGAAAAGTCATGAATCAGCACAAAACATTGACCTTTTTCCTGTCCTCTGTCTATATCTCATATGATCTATCGTTCTATCTGACCGTAGTCCTCTCTTTCTCTCTTTTGTCTCTCCTCCTCCCTCTCTGTCTCTTTTCCATCTCCCTTTCTCCTCCCTCCCTTTTTCCATCACTCTTGCATTATCCTTCGATGTACTCTGTGTTTATCTCTCCCTCTGTGTGTCTTTTGGCCTCTCTCACTCCTTTAACCATTCTCTCCCTCTCTCTATCCTCCAGTCTAAACCTTAGTATTCATTGCACCCTCTGTCTTGCAGGTTTTCCTACTTACAAAGCATGTAGAGGTCTGTAATGTATTTATCATAGGTGCACTTCAACTGTGAGAGACGGAATCTAAAACAAAAATACAGAAAATCACATTGTATGATTTTTAAGTAATTAATTTGCATTTTATTGCATGACATAAGTATTTGATACATCAGAAAAGCAAAACTTAATATTTGGTACAGAAACCTTTGTTTGCAATTACAGAGATCATACATTTCCTGTAGGTCTTGACCAGGTTTGCACACACTGCAGCAGGGATTTTGGCCCACTCCTCCATACAGACCTTCTCCAGATCCTTCAGGTTTCGGGGCTGTCGCTGGGCAATATGGACTTTCATCTCCCTCCAAAGATTTTCTATTGGGTTCAGGCCTGGGGACTGGCTAGGTCACTCCAGGACCTTGAGATGCTTCTTACGGAGCCACTCCTTAGTTGCCCTGGCTGTGTGTTTCGGGTCGCTGTCATGCTGGAAGACCCAGCCACGACCCATCTTCAATGCTCTTACTGAGGGAAGGAGGTTGTTGACCAAGATCTCGCGATACATGGCCCCATCCATCCTCCCCTCAATACGGTGCAGTCGTCCTGTCCCCTTTGCAGAAAAGCATCCCCAAAGAATGATGTTTCCACCTCCATGCTTCACGGTTGGGATGGTGTTCTTGGGGTTGTACTCATCCTTCTTCTTCCTCCAAACACGGCGAGTGGAGTTTAGACCAAAAAGCTCAATTTTTGTCTCATCAGACCACATGACCTTCTCCCATTCCTCCTCTGGATCATCCAGATGGTCATTGGCAAACTTCAGACGGGCCTGGACATGCGCTGGCTTGAGCAGGGGGACCTTGCATGCGCTGCAGGATTTTAATCCATGACGGCGTAGTGTGTTACTAATGGTTTTCTTTGAGACTGTGGTCCCAGCTCTCTTCAGGTCATTGACCAGGTCCTGCCGTGTAGTTCTGGGCTGATCCTTCACCTTCCTCATGATCATTGATGCCCCACGAGGTGAGATCTTGCATGGAGCCCCAGACCGAGGGTGATTGACCGCCATCTTGAACTTCTTCCATTTTCTAATAATTGCGCCAACAGTTGTTGCCTTCTCACCAAGCTGCTTGCCTATTGTCCTGTAGCCCATCCCAGCCTTGTGCAGGTCTACAATTTTATCCCTGATGTCCTTACACAGCTCTCTGGTCTTGGTCATTGTGGAGAGGTTGGAGTCTGTTTGATTGAGTGCGTGGACAGGTGTCTTTTATACAGGTAACGAGTTCAAACAGGTGCAGTTAATACAGGTAATGAGTGGAGAACAGGAGGGCTTCTTAAAGAAAAACTAACAGGTCTGTGAGAGCCGGAATTCTTACTGGTTGGTAGGTGATCAAATACTTATGTCATGCAATAAAATGCAAATTAATTACTTAAAACTCATACAATGTGATTTTCTGGATTTTTGCTGGACCTCTACATGCTTTGTTAGTAGGAAAACTTGCAAAATCGGCAGTGTATCAAATACTTGTTCTCCCCACTGTATATATATATATATATATATATATATATATATATATATATATATATATCCTTCTCCCTCCCTCTCGCTCGCTCTCAATTCAATTCAGTTCAAAGGGCTAAATTGGCATGGGAAACATATGTTTACATTGCCAAAGCAAGTGAAATAGTTAATAAACAAAAGTGAAATTAACAATCACTCTGTCTCACTCTCTTTCTCAACAGCCTAGCACTCGCTGTGATTGCGAAAGTAATTGTAAATATCCCAATCCTAAAGTTTACAGTAATGTACTGTTAAACCAACGTTTCTTTGGAATGTGCGGTAACTACTATACCTTTTGTACAGTAACTTGCAGGTAACTGGCTGCTAGTAAGCTACGATAAAAACAACAGGATTGTATTACCTTTTTTTTTTACAACATGCTGTATTACACCATACTGCCTGGCTTGGCAGCGGAAGTGGCCGTTTACAAATGAGGGCAGAGAGTAGAAAGAAGCCAAATATAACTCTGAACGTTGGCAGGAAAGAGTTAGGGGAAAGAGAAAACAGGTTCTTAGAAAGTGGCTCTGCTCTGCTGGCATGGTAGTTCTGGAACTGTCCTCACCCATCTCTTCTTTATCATTCTCACCTCGTTCTCCTCCATTTTAATGTTTGTTCTCCAGTGTCTTTCCATTCACTTTGATGGAACTGAATGACGGATCTGATGTGTGGGACACACTTTAACATGCTGGATACACAAGATACACCTGTTAAAGACCACGCAAGCGGAAATGTATAGGTTAGCCAAGGGAAGTACCATCTGACTCCACACACACATGCACACACACAAACACAAACACACACACACACACACACACACACACACACACACACACACAGACACACACACACACACACACACCTAAGGTCACCCACTCCAGTAATTAGAGCTAGTGTAATTGGGGCCGGCTGTAAAGTCGCAAGGCTGAGTTGCTAAGGAAGATAGATGTTGTGTTTACTGTGGGCTTGTGGCAGTCAACAGCATAGCCTTTAATGATGTTCTCCAACGGCTAAGGAAATATGTGGCGCTGTAAAACTGTGGCCAAGGAGATTACATCATAATGTTTGGAGATGTCATAATCATCAACATTGTCACCATTATCAGTGAGTTAAGAATATGTTTGTAATAAGAATAGTATGGCAGTAGGGTAGATTGTGGTGACGCACATAGCAGTGCAGAACAGGTTAACCAGACGCATAAACAGTCATCATAACACTGCATTTGCAGAGCAAGCAGTATGTTACCATAATGGAGTTCGCACTAAACAAACTCCCCTAATATAGCAAACAAACCACCATTAGAGAGAGAGATGAAAAAGGCAAATATTTGGCATTGCCTGATTGCAGAGAAGTCTTGTGACCAACACGGTTGTCATATTTTCCACGTGTTAAGAATAGTAAACTCCATTCTATCAACCTAAACTGAAAGTGTGTGTGTACGTGTGTGTGTACGTGTGTGTGTGTGTGACCATGTGTTTCCCTGTGACTGCAAGCAGACAGTTACAGAAGGAAACCTGGTCTCAAATAATCTACCATCCATCATATTTGCCGTCCGTCTCACACTCTATCTGTCTCATTCCTATGCCAAAAATGACCATAATGAACGTATTTACACTACCGTTCAAAAGTTTGGGGTCACTTAGAAATGTCCTTGTTTTCGAAAGAAAAGCAATTTTCTTGTCCATTAAAATAACATCAAATTGATCAGAAATACAGTGTAGACATTGTTAATGTTGTACATGGCAATTGTAGCTGGAAACGGCTGATTTTTAATGGAATATCTACATAGGCGTACATAGGCCCATTATCAGCAACTATCAGTCATGTTTTCCAATGGCACGTTGTGTTTGCTAATCCAAGTTTATCATTTTAAAAGGCTAATTGATCATTAGAAAACCCTTTTGCAATTATGTTAGCACAGCTGAAAACTGTTGTGCTGATTAAAGAAGCAATAAAACTGGGCTTCTTGAGACTAGATGAGTATCTGGAGCATCAGCAATTGTGGGTTCGATTACAGGCTCAAAATGGCCAGAAACAAATAACTTTCTTCTGAAACTCGTCAGTCTATTCTTGTTCTGAGAAATGAAGGCTATTCCATGCGAGAAATTGCCAAGAAACTGAAGATCTCGTAAAACGCTGTGTACTACTCCCTTCACAGAACAGCGCAAACTGGCTCTAACCAAAATAGAAAGAGGAGTGGGAGGCCCCAGTGCACAACTGAGCAAGAGGACAAATACATTAGAGTGTCTAGTTTGAGAAACAGATGCCTCACAGGTCCTCAATTGGCAGCTTCATTAAATAGTACCCGCAAAACACCAGTCTCAACGTCAACAGTGAAGAGGCGACTTTGGGATGCTGACCTTCTAGGCAGAGTTGCAAAGAAAGCCATATTTCAGACTGGCCAAAAAAAATAAAAGATTAAGATGGGCAGTCTGAGATATGGCTTTTTCTTTGCAACTCTGCCTAGAAGGTCAGCATCCCGGAGTCGCCTCTTCACGTGCCATTGGAACACAGGACTGATGGTTGCTGATAATGGGCCTCTGTACGCCTATGTAGATATTCCATTAAAAATCTGCCATTTCCAGCTACAATAGCCATTTACAACATTAATAATAATAAGCCATTTAGCAGACGCTTTTATCCAAAGCGACTTACAGTCATGCGTGCATACATTATTTGTGTATGGGTGGTCCCGGGGATCGAACCCACTACCTTGGCGTTACAAGCGCTGTGCTCTACCAGCTGAGCTACAGAGGACCACATTAACAATGTCTACACTGTATTTCTGATCAATTTGATGTTATTTTAATGGACAACAAAATTGCTTTTCTTTCGAAAACAAGGAAATTTCGAGGTGACCCCAAACTTTTGAACGGTAGTGTACATTCTTAACATTTCCACTCCAATCACTCAAATTCCCATAGTTTCAACCATTATTCCCACTTACAACATTCTCAAATTCATATTCCTGTGTCCCATACCTCCAAGCATATTATTCGCTCCAGTGATAAGTCTGGAGTTTTTTTCTCTCTCCCAACAATAGCCGCTTTTCAGTACTTCAAAGAAGCGAAGGAGTGAGCAGTTTGTGTGTAGTGACATAAATATCAAGGTGAGAGATTAGGCTTATCGCAGATTTCCTGTTGAAAAAATGTTAACGTTTCTCCAAGCTACTGGCCCCTGGTTATTCAGTAAAGGAGACTGTCTGTTGCAACATGTTATATAGTGGTTTTCAGGTAATGGACTGGAAGACACAGACACTAAACACACACAGATGCAGACACTAGACACAGACACTCACAGACACTACAGACATACAGTAAATACAGACACTACACACACACACACACACACACACACACACACACACACACATACACACACAGGAGGTCCAATCCCTTCAAATGAGCAGGCTGAATGACCACTTCAAAGAGCTACAAGACCAAATCCCACTAATGAAGAGACACTACAATCACATGACATCCTATACAGCCAGCCAGTGATTGGTCGAGTAGAGCCCATTTCCCATGGTATATGTTTCAGTATGTTCAGCGTAGCATCAGAGGGTCCCTACTGTACAGTGGCTTGCGAAAGTATTCACCCCCCTTGGCATTTTTCCTATTTTGTTGCCTTACAACCTGGAATAAAAAATGAATTTGGGGGGGTTTGTATCATTTGATTTACACAACATGCCTACCACTTTGAAGATGCAAAATATTTTTTCTTGTGAAACAAACAAGAAATAAGATAAAAAAACAGAAAACTTGTCACGGTTTCGGCCGAGGCTGCCTCTCTCCCTTGTTCGGGCAGGCTTCGGCGTTCGTCGTCTCCGGAATTCTAGCTGCCACCGATTGATGTTTCATGTTCGTTTGCTTTTGTCTGTTTGTTTCTACACCTGTTTCTGTTTTGTAGTAATTAGTGTCCTATAAGTTTCTCGTTGTGTTTGTCTTGTGTTGTGTGTGATTGTTACCGTCAGTTTGTGTATTGCTCGGTTGAGCGTTATTTTCTCCACTGTTTGCTGGAGCGTTCGTTGCACTTGTTTGTGCACTTATTCATTTTGTCGCACCTGTTTGTGCGCATTGTCTTTTCGCCTTCGTGCGTATTTTGCTGTCAGGCTTATTTTGTCCTGTTGCCTGTGTTTAGGCAGTAATACAGCTTTTTGGAATTCAGTCTGCTTCCTGCGTTTGATTCCTACACAACACCTACAACACGACCTGACAGAATCACACACCTTATAGTATGGAATCAGCAGGAGCCGAAGCAGCACATACAAGACTGGAAGCCCAGGTTCGGGAACAGCAAGAGCAGCTCCTGCAGATGGGGGCCGCCCTGCAGGAGGTGATGACCACCATCCGAGGCTGGGGTCCGCCTCCACCGCCAGCCGCCCTGCCAGCACCATCGGCCAGCCCACCCAGTCCAGCGCCGGAACCTCGCGGAGTCCGACTATCTCTCCCGAGGTCCTACGACGGGACCGCAGCTGGGTGTCAGGGATTCCTGCTTCAGGTAGAGCTGTACCTGGCCACAGTACATCCGGCACCTTCAGGGCATGAGAGCGTGTCCGCCCTGATCTCCTGCCTGGCCGGTAAAGCGTTGGAGTGGGCCAACGCGGAGTGGAGGAAGATCGACGCCACGACTATTACGTACACCGAGTTCTCCCGCCGCTTTAGGGCGGTGTTCGACCATCCCCCGGAGGGGAAAGCGGCGGGGGAGCGTCTGGTCTTCCTCAGGCAGGGGAGGAGGAGTGCCCAGGAATTCGCACTCGAATTCCGTACTCTAGCGGCAGATGCAGGGTGGAATGAGCGGGCCCTCATCGATCTATACCGATGTAGCCTCAGAGAGGACGTCCGTCGGGAGCTGGCCTGTAGGGACACCAGTCTCACTTTCGACCAGCTGGTCGACATGTCTATCAGGTTAGATAACCTATTGGCTACCCGCGGACGTCCTGAGGGGGGTCCGTCCATTCCATCCTCCAGCGCATCCGAGCCGTGTCCTATGGAGCTCGGGGGCGCTGGCGCTAGAGATAGGAGGAGTCGGCAGACTAGGGGGTCCATCCACTGCACCAACTGTGGTCGGGGAGGACACACCGCGGCTAGGTGCTGGGGATGGCCTCCTAGGGGAGATGACGACAGGTCCCGCACTGGGGATTCCCTCCAGGTGAGTAGGCGCCCCACTCACCCAGAGCTCACTGTTGCCCATTTTTGTATACCTGTCAGTTTTCCACAGGTAGCACCTCAATCCCAGCATAAGGCGCTGGTAGATTCAGGCGCGGCTGGGAATTTTATTGATAGAAAGTTTTGTTTAAGGTTAGGGATTCCCCGTATTCCTGTTGACGTTCCTTTTCCCGTTCATGCCCTAGATAGTCGTCCGTTGGGTACGGGCTTGATCAGGGAGGTCACGGCGCCACTTAGGATGTGTGCGCAGGGGAGTCATCAGGAGATGATTCAGCTGTTCCTGATTGACTCTCCTGCGTATCCGGTGGTGCTGGGCCTACCTTGGTTGAGTACCCATAACCCCGCTATTTCGTGGCAGGAGAGGGCTCTGATGGAGTGGTCTGCTCAGTGTGTGGGTAGATGTTTAGGCGTTTCCGTAGGGGCTACCTCGGTGGAGAGTCCAAACCAGGTGCCCGCATTGCACATTCCACCTGAGTATGGGGATTTGGCTATTGCGTTTAGTAAGGCAAGGGCGACGCGGTTGCCACCCCATAGGCAGGGGGATTGTGCGATAGACCTTCAGGCAGGAGCTGCGCTCCCACGGAGTCATGTGTATCCTCTGTCTCAGGAGGAGAAGAAAGCTATGGAGATTTACATAGACGAATCACTGAGACAAGGATACATACGGCCGTCCACTTCCCCCGCGTCCTCGAGTTTCTTTTTCGTGAAGAAGAAGGATGGTGGTTTGCGTCCGTGCATCGATTACCGTGGTCTCAATCAGATTACGGTGAAGTATAGTTATCCACTCCCGCTGATTGCGACCATGACTGAGTCGTTGCATGGGGCGCGCTTCTTCACGAAATTAGATCTCAGGAGCGCGTACAACTTGGTGCGCATCAGGAAGGATGATGAATGGAAAACAGCCTTTAGTACCACCTCGGGCCATTACGAGTATCTAGTCATGCCATACGGGTTGATGAATGCTCCGTCGGTTTTCCAATCATTCGTGGATGAGATCTTCAGGGACATGCAGGGACAGGGAGTCGTTGTGTACATAGATGACATTCTCGTGTACTCACCTACCCGTGTCGAGCATGTGGCCCTGGTGCGCCGGGTGTTGCGGAGGCTGGTGGAGCACGACCTGTATGTGAAGGCAGAGAAGTGTCTGTCATGGGCCTCTCACTCCACCGGGTTACCACCTTAATTTTCTTCCACTCTGCTCACCACTCTCTCTACTCAGCCTAACTAGCTCCACCTGTCCCTGCTCTGCTCTGCTCTAATTACTCTGCCAGCTGCGCTGCATTACCCACTACCTCTCCCAGTATTTAAGGCCCTGTCTTTCAGCTCTCCGGTGTCAGATCGTCTGCAAAGCTCACACCCGGAACCTGTTTGCTCGCGCTTCTGGCTCACCCTGGTTTTGTGACCCCGGACCTGCCTGTTTTTTGGATACTCTTCTGCCTCAGGAGATCCAGACCTGCTTCTGCCATTACGACTCCTGACTACTCTTCTATCCCGGTAACTCTGACCAGCCTTCTGCCTTGCTACTACGTATTTTGGATTTCCCTTGAACTGTACTGCTGCCTGGTTTCATTCCGCCCTGTTGTGTCTGTGTCTCCCCCCCCCAGGACTTCTGGACCACCCACCACCGGCTTCATAGGACGCATCGCTGCCACTGGGGGGGGCACAGACCCAGCGCATTGGACGGGATCCCTGTTACCCCTGGAGCCTTCATTCACTCCCTACTTCCCTTTTCCCCTTAAGTTTAATAAACTTTCTGGTGTGACGCAATTGTGGTCCTCTGGTCGTCTGTCTGAACCGTGACAGTACGATCTGACCATTATGGACTCAGCGCACACTTTCCCCGACATGGAAACCGATGAGCATGAGCAGCAGTTCCAGCAGCAGCAACAACAACTCGCCATGATCATTCAACTCCTCACCAACCTTACCCCAGCCAGTCTGCCCACCAGCCCAGCCCCCGAGTTACCTGCCCCGGTCATTGCAGCCGCTGCTCCGGAACCCAAGATTGGAAACCCCGAGCGGTTCAACGGCGATTCAACCCAGGTCCGGCCATTCCTGACTAGCTGCCGACTTCAGTTCTCCTTGCAGCCAAGGACCTTCGCCACGGAGGGGGCTAAAGTTGGGTATGCCATCACTCACCTGACGGGCCGAGCTCGACTCTGGGGAACAGCAGAGTTCGAACGTCAAACCCCCGCATGTGCAACCTTCGACCTGTTTGCTGAGGAGATGCTGAAGGTGTTTGACCTGGATTCACCCACTGCAGAGGCGTCTCGTGAACTGTTCAGTATTCGACAAGGCAGACGTACAGTCGCAGACCATTCCATCGACTTCCGAACCCTGGCTAGACGAAGTTCTTGGAACACACCATCGTTGGTGGACGCGTTCTTCCATAGTTTGGCTGACTATATCAAGGACGAGTTGGTCTCCCATGAACTGCCTTCCACTCTTGATGAAGCCATCGCACTGACTGTCAGGATCGACAGAAGGATACAGACCCGTCGTCGTGAGAGGGGGCGCCAAGGTCCACCTACTACCGGCATTCGGAGAGATCCGACTGGGCTCCTGTCATCTACTGCCACTCACCCAGGTCAGCTTGATCAGTCTGAGCCTATGGAGATTGGGCGAGCCTCCCTCACTCCTGCAGAGCGCCAGCGCCGCTTCACCTCAAACCTCTGCCTCTATTGTGGAGGTGATGGACATCGTGTGGTAACCTGCCCTTTAAAGGGCCGAAGCTCACCGGGCATAGGGGGAGTCCGGTTGAGTTCAATGACCATCCAGTCCTCCGACCGCAAACCCCTGCTGCAAGTTCACCTCCGCCTCTCTGACTCAACTCACACCCTGGCTGCTCTGGTGGATTCTGGCGCCGAAGCCAACATAATGGACATCAAGCTGGCACGCCAACTGGGACTGGAGAACCTCCGTTTGACACCTCCTATTCCTGCCCGGGCACTGGACGGACACTTACTCGGATCGGTCACTCATGTCACGGCCCCGGTCTCGATGGGTCTGTCCGGAAACCATCAAGAAACTATCCAGTTTCACCTGCTCCCCTCTCCAGGCCAACCCCTCATCCTGGGTTACCCATGGCTCCGCCGGCACAACCCTCAGCTCGACTGGGTGACCGGGGTGATCAGGGAGTGGGGAGAGGACTGCCACCGAACCTGCCTGCTTGCTGCCGCACTACCCCCTCGGCCAGTACCTACTAACTCCGCTCCTGACCTCTCCAATGTCCCAGAATGCTACCATGGTCTCAGAGAGGTGTTTAACAAAGCAAGAGCCACATCTCTGCCCCCTCACCGACCGTACGACTGTGCCATCGACCTCCTCCCTGGAACAGCTCCTCCAAAGGGTCGTCTTTATTCGTTGTCTGCTCCTGAAAGAAAGTCCATGGAGGACTACATCAATGGCTCTCTGTCCGCAGGATTAATCCGTTCATCTTCATCTCCTGCTGGTGCTGGCTTCTTCTTTGTGGGGAAGAAGGACGGATCTCTTCGCCCCTGCATCGACTACAGGGGACTCAACGACATCACAGTGAAAAACCGTTACCCTCTGCCTCTGCTCACCTCTGCTTTTGAGTTGCTCCAGGGAGCCACTGTTTTTACCAAGTTGGATCTCAGAAACGCTTACCACCTAGTGCGGATCCGGGAGGGAGATGAATGGAAAACCGCATTCAATACACCAACAGGCCACTACGAGTATCTGGTTATGCCTTTTGGCCTCACCAATGCTCCTGCTGTGTTCCAGGCTCTAGTGAATGATGTACTGCGGGACATGTTAAACAAGTTTGTCTTCGTTTACCTGGATGACATCTTAATCTACTCCAGAAACCTGTCTGAACACACCCGCCATGTCCAGCAAGTCCTTCATCGTCTTCTGGAGAATTCCCTCTACGCCAAGGCAGAGAAATGTGAGTTTCACGTCAAGACAGTGGCCTTCCTGGGGTACATAGTGGCAGAGGGAAGTATCCAAATGGATCCTGCCAAAGTATCAGCAGTCACTTCATGGCCAGTTCCGGAGAACAGAAAGAAGCTGCAACAGTTTCTGGGGTTTGCTAACTTCTATAGGAAGTTTATCCGGAACTACAGTACCGTTGCTGCCCCTCTCACTGCTCTAACCAGCACCAAGCAACCCTTCACCTGGACCCCAGCAGCCGACAAAGCCTTCAGTACCCTCAAGGTGAGGTTCACCTCCGCTCCCATCCTCCAGATGCCTGATGTGGACCGGCAATTCATTGTGGAGGTGGACGCCTCGGATGTGGGAGTTGGTGCTGTGATTTCTCAGTGGGCTGCGGAGGATAGGAAGCTCCATCCCTGTGCCTTTTTCTCACGTCGGTTGTCCCCCTCTGAGTGCAATTACGACATAGGGAACCGTGAGCTGCTGGCTGTGAAGCTTGCCTTGGAGGAGTGGCGTCACTGGCTGGAGGGGTCCACCATTCCATTTCTCGTTTGGACCGATCATAAGAACCTGGAGTACATCCGCACGGCCAAACGGTTGAACTCCAGGCAGTCCCGCTGGGCCCTGTTCTTCACCAGGTTTAATTTCACTCTGTCATACCGGCCTGGATCACGCAACACCAAGCCAGACGCCCTCTCCCGTCAATTCCAGAAGGATGACACCCCCTCCAAGGACCCTGTGTCGATTCTGCCAAGTCCCTGCATCGTTGCAGCTCTGACCTGGGCTGTTGAGGAACAGGTGCTGGAGGCTCTCCGTAACCAGCCAGGTCCCAGCACTTGCCCAGCTGACCGCCTTTTTGTCCCCGAAGACCTGAGGTCCCAGGTCGTTCAGTGGGGACATGACTCCCGCCTAGCTTGTCACCCTGGCTCCACCCGCACTTACAACCTGCTCGCCCAGAGGTTCTGGTGGCCCTCTCTGAGGAAGGATGTACGGGAATTCGTCCAAGCCTGCCCCATCTGCAACCAACACAAGTCGTCCTGCCAGCCCCCAGCCGGATTGCTGCAGCCCCTGCCTGTGCCCAGACGTCCCTGGTCTCACATCGCCCTTGACTTTGTCACGGGGCTGCCCCCTTCAAGTGGCATGACCGTCATTCTCACCATCGTTGACCGTTTCAGCAAGATGGCACACTTCATTCCCCTCCCCAAGCTCCCAACCGCCAAGGAGACCGCCCAGGTGGTCCTGGAACACGTCTTCCGGATCCACGGACTGCCAAAGGATGTAGTTTCTGACCGTGGTCCACAATTCTCCTCCGCTTTTTGGAAGGAGTTCTGTCACCTGCTGGGAGCCACAGTCAGTCTGACTTCCGGATTCCATCCCCAATCCAATGGGCAGTCAGAGCGGGCTAATCAGGAGCTCGAGAAGGCACTGCGATGCATGACTTCACGCAACCCCCACTCCTGGTCGCAGCAATTGACATGGGTGGAGTATGCACACAATTCTCTGACCTGCTCTGCCATCGGTATGTCCCCTTTCCAATGTGTTTATGGATACCAGCCTCCTCTATTTGCCAGCCAGGAAGAGGAGGTTACTTGCCCATCTGCACTTGCTTTTGCCCGTCGATGTCGCCGCACCTGGTCACAAGCCCGAGCCACACTCCTCAGATCCGTTGCCAGCTACACTACCGGGGCCAACCGTCGGAGAATTCCTGCTCCCACCTACCATGTTGGTCAAAGGGTGTGGTTGTCATCGAAGAACCTGCCACTCAGGGTGGAGTCGCAGAAGCTGGCACCTCGGTTCATTGGCCCATTCCCTATCATAAGAGTGATTAGCCCAACTGCTGTCCGGCTCCAACTGCCTAATTCCCTGAGGGTGCACCCCACTTTCCATGTGTCTAAGATTAAGCCCATCCATGAGAGTCCGCTGGTCCCTGCTGCGCCTGGTCCTCCTCCTCCACGGCTCGTCGATGGTGGTCTGGTTTACACCGTCCGCCGCCTGCTTCGGTCCAGACGGAGGGGTAGGGGTCTCCAGTACCTCATTGACTGGGAGGGCTATGGACCTGAGGAGAGGACCTGGGTGCCAGCTAGTCGGATTGTGGATAGGACTCTCATCACCGCTTTCCACCAACGGCATCCTGATCAACCTGCAATCCGTAGGGGCCGCCCCAGAGGGGTCCCTAACCGTCCGGCCCGCTCGGCTTCCTGTCCTGTGCCTGATCCTGTCTCGGGACCTGTCCCATCTCCCGACCACGGCCCTCCGGCTTCCTCCGAGGATGAGGACGTTCACTCGGACCGTTCGGAGGAGTTCTAGCCCTCCTCCGGCTCCCCTCCTCCCGCCCGGCGTGGTGTTGCTTTTGGGACTTCTGGGGCCGTCCCTTGGGGGGGGGGTTCTGTCATGGGCCTCTCACTCCACCGGGTTACCACCTTAATTTTCTTCCACTCTGCTCACCACTCTCTCTACTCAGCCTAACTAGCTCCACCTGTCCCTGCTCTGCTCTGCTCTAATTACTCTGCCAGCTGCGCTGCATTACCCACTACCTCTCCCAGTATTTAAGGCCCTGTCTTTCAGCTCTCCGGTGTCAGATCGTCTGCAAAGCTCACACCCGGAACCTGTTTGCTCGCGCTTCTGGCTCACCCTGGTTTTGTGACCCCGGACCTGCCTGTTTTTTGGATACTCTTCTGCCTCAGGAGATCCAGACCTGCTTCTGCCATTACGACTCCTGACTACTCTTCTATCCCGGTAACTCTGACCAGCCTTCTGCCTTGCTACTACGTATTTTGGATTTCCCTTGAACTGTACTGCTGCCTGGTTTCATTCCGCCCTGTTGTGTCTGTGTCTCCCCCCCCCAGGACTTCTGGACCACCCACCACCGGCTTCATAGGACGCATCGCTGCCACTGGGGGGGGCACAGACCCAGCGCATTGGACGGGATCCCTGTTACCCCTGGAGCCTTCATTCACTCCCTACTTCCCTTTTCCCCTTAAGTTTAATAAACTTTCTGGTGTGACGCAATTGTGGTCCTCTGGTCGTCTGTCTGAACCGTGACAGTGTCTGTTTTTCCAGGAGTCGATTTCCTTTTTGGGGTATCAGTTGTCAGCTTCAGGGGTGAAGATGGAGGTAGACCGAGTGTCAGCCGTGCGTAATTGGCAAACACCAACCACTGTGAAAGAGGTGCAGCAGTTTTTGGGGTTTGCGAATTACTACCGGAGGTTTATCCGGGGTTTTGGGCAGGTGGCAGCTCCCATCACGTCTCTCTTGAAGGGGGGCCCGGTGCGTCTGCAGTGGTCAGTCGAGGCGGACAGGGCGTTTGGGAGGCTGAAGGACCTGTTTACCTCGGCTCCGGTGCTGGCGCATCCGGATCCCTCTTTACCATTTCAGGTAGAGGTGGACGCGTCTGAGGCCGGTATTGGCGCCGTGCTTTCACAACGGTCAGGCGCGCCACCTAAACTCCGCCCCTGTGCCTTCTATTCCAAGAAGCTCAGTCCAGCGGAGCGAAATTATGACGTCGGGGACAGGGAGCTGTTAGCTGTGGTACAGGCCCTTAAGGTGTGGAGGCACTGGCTTGAGGGGGCTCAACACCCTTTCCTCATTTTGACGGACCACCGTAACCTGGAGTACATCCGGGCAGCGAGGAGGCTAAACCCTCGGCAGGCTAGATGGAGTATGTTTTTGACCCGTTTCTCTTTTAAGATCACCTACATCCCTGGGTCACAAAACGGTAAGGCAGATGCGCTGTCTCGGCGGTATGACGGGGAGGAGAGGTCCGTGGAGCCCACTCCCATACTGCCGGAGTCGTGTCTAGTGGCACCGGTGGTGTGGGAGCTCGATTCTGAGCTCGAGCGGGCATTACGCACCGACCCTAGTCCACCACAATGCCCGGAGGGCCGGAGGTATGTTCCGCTCGAGTGTCGGGATCGATTGATCTATTGGGCTCACACGTCACCCTCCTCTGGACACCCGGGTATCGGCCGGACAGTGCACTGTCTTAGTGCCAAATATTGGTGGCCCACGTTGGCCAGGGATGTGAGGGTTTATGTTTCCTCCTGCTCGGTGTGCGCCCAGTGTAAGGCGCCTAGACATCTGCCTAGGGGTAAGTTACTGCCCCTGCCCGTTCCACAACGACCATGGTCCCACCTCTCGGTGGATTTTATAACTGACCTTCCCCTCTCTCAAGGGAATACTACCATCCTGGTCGTTGTGGACCGGTTCTCTAAGGCCTGTCGTTTGCTCCCCATGCCGGGTCTTCCTACTGCCCTGCAGACCGCCGAAGCAATATTCACCCATGTGTTCCGGCACTACGGGGTGCCCGAGGACATTGTGGCTGACCGAGGTCCCCAATTCACCTCCAGAGTCTGGAGAGCTTTTATGGAGCGGTTGGGGGTCTCGGTGAGCCTCACCTCGGGTTACCACCCGGAGAGTAATGGGCAGGTGGAACGCGTTAACCAGGATGTGGGTAGGTTTCTCAGAACGTACTGCCGGGATCGGCCGGAGGAGTGGGCGAGATATGTGCCCTGGGCCGAGATGGCACAGAACTCTCTCCGCCACTCCTCCACCCAACTAACCCCTTTTCAGTGTGTTTTGGGGTACCAGCCGGTCCTGGCACCATGGCATGAGAGCCAGATCGAGGCCCCCGCTGTGGATGAGTGGGTGCGGCGCTCGGAGGAGACGTGGGACGCTGCACACGTCCATCTGCAGCGGGCCATACGTCGACAGAAGACGAGCGCCGACCTACACCGCAGTGAGGGGCCAGTGTACGCACCTGGAGATCGAGTCTGGCTCTCTGCCAGAAACCTGCCCCTCCGCCTGCCCTGTCGGAAGCTGGGTCGGCGGTTTGTAGGGCCATTTAAAGTCCTGAGAAGGTTGAACGAGGTATGTTATAGATTACAGTTACCAGTTGAGTATAAGTGTATTAACCCCTCGTTCCATGTGTCCCTTCTCAGGCCGGTGGTAGCAGGCCCACTCCAAGAACATGAGATCTTGGAGACCCCCCCGCCCCCGTTGGACATCGAGGGGGCACCGGCGTACACCGTGAGATCCATCTTGGATTCTAGACGTCGGAGAGGGGGTCTTCAGTATCTAGTGGAGTGGGAGGGGTACGGTCCGGAGGAGCGGTGCTGGGTGCCGAGGAGAGACATCTTGGACCCGTCGCTCCTGACGGAATTCCATCGGGGGTATCCGACGCGCCCTGCGCCGCGGCCTCCGGGTCGTCCCCAAGGCCGGAGTCGGCGCGCGTCTGGAGCCGCGCGTCAAGGGGGGGGTACTGTCACGGTTTCGGCCGAGGCTGCCGCTCTCCCTTGTTCGGGCAGGCTTCGGCGTTCGTCGTCTCCGGAATTCTAGCTGCCACCGATTGATGTTTCATGTTCGTTTGCTTTTGTCTGTTTGTTTCTACACCTGTTTCTGTTTTGTAGTAATTAGTGTCCTATAAGTTTCTCGTTGTGTTTGTCTTGTGTTGTGTGTGATTGTTACCGTCAGTTTGTGTATTGCTCGGTTGAGCGTTATTTTCTCCACTGTTTGCTGGAGCGTTCGTTGCACTTGTTTGTGCACTTATTCATTTTGTCGCACCTGTTTGTGCGCATTGTCTTTTCGCCTTCGTGCGTATTTTGCTGTCAGGCTTATTTTGTCCTGTTGCCTGTGTTTAGGCAGTAATACAGCTTTTTGGAATTCAGTCTGCTTCCTGCGTTTGATTCCTACACAACACCTACAACACGACCTGACAAAACTTGAGCGTGCATAACTATTCACCCCCCCTCAAAGTCAATAGTTTGTAGAGCCACCTTTTGCAGCAATTACAGCTGCAAGTCTCTTGGGGTATGTCTCTATAAGCTTGGCACATCTAGCCACTGGGATTTTTGTCCATTCTTCAAGGCAAAACTGCTCCAGCTCCTTCAAGTTGGATGGGTTCCGCTGGTGTACAGCAATCTTTAAGTCATACCACAGATTCTCAATTGGATTGAGGTCTGGGCTTTGACTAGGCCATTCCAATACATTTAAATGTTTCCCCTTAAACCACTCGAGTGTTGCTTTAGCAGTATGCTTAGGGTCATTGTCCTGCTGGAAGGTGAACCTCCGTCCCAGTCTCAAATCTCTGGAAGACTGAAACAGGTTTCCCTCAAGAATTTCCCTATATTTAGTACCATCCAACATTCATTCAATTCTGACCAGTTTCCCAGTCCCTGCCGATGAAAGACATCCCCAAAGCGTGATGCTGCCACCACCATGCTTCACTTTGGGGATGGTGTTCTCGGGGTGATGAGAGGTGTTGGGTTTGCGCCAGACATAGCGTTTTCCTTGATGGCCAAAAAGCTCAATTTTAGTCTCATCTGACCAGAGTACTTTCTTCCATATGTTTGGGGAGTCTCCCACATGCCTTTTGGCGAACACCAAACGTGTTTGCTTATTTTTTTCTTTAAGCAATGGCTTTTTTCTGGCCACTCTTCCGTAAAGCCCAGCCCACAGTGGAGTGTACGGCTTAAAGTGGTCCTATGGACAGATACTCCAATCTCCGCTGTGGAGCTTTGCAGCTCCTTCAGGATTATCTTTGGTCTCTTTGTTGCTTCTCTGATTAATGCCCTCCTTGCCTGGTCCGTGAGTTTTGGTGGGCGGCCCTCTCTTGGCAGGTTTGTTGTGGAGCCATATTCTTTCCATTTTTTAATAATGGATTTAATGGTGCTCTGTGGGATGTTCAAAGTTTCTGATATTTTTTTATAACCCAACTCTGATCTGTACTTCTCCACAACTTTGTACCTGACCTGTTTGGAGAGCTCCTTGGTCTTCATGGTGCCGTTTGCTTGGTGGTGCCCCTTGCTTAGTGGTGTTGCAGACTCTGGGGCCTTTCAGAACAGGTGTATATATACTGAGATCATGTGATTGCACACAGGTTGACTTTATTTAACTAATTATGTGACTTCTGAAGGTAGTTGGTTGCACCAGATCTTATTTAGGGGCTTCATAGCAAAGGGGGTGAATACATATGCACGTACCACTTTTCCATTATTTATTTTTTAGAATTTTGTGAAATAAGTTATTTTTTTCATTCCACTTCACCAATTTGGACTATTTTGTGTATGTCCATTACATGAACTCCATATAAAATCCATTTAAATTACAGGTTGTAAGTCAACAAAATAGGAAAAACGCCAAGGGGGATGAATACTTTTGCAAGGCACTGTATGTGCACTTGTCCCTCTCTCTCTTCCCCTTTCTTTCTTTCTTTCTTTCTTTCTTTCTTTCTTTCTTTCTTTCTTTCTTTCTTTCTTTCTTTCTTTCTTTCTTTCTTTCTTTCTTTCTTTCTTTCTTTCTTTCTTTCTTTCTTTCTTTCTTTCTTTCTTTCTTTCTTTCTTTCTCTCTCTCTCTTCTTCTCCTCTCTGTCCTGCAATGACCTAATGTACCCTCTGGGCAGCAAGGCCAAATAACAGGAGAGCGGTCAGCTTCCAGGAAACTCTGCCATGGACTCAACTCAATCAATACTCACTACAGATGATGGTATCAGAGTTGTACTGGTGGAGACTGGAGATGTCTCCAAGAGTAAAGGACGTCATGCTGCTTGCTTAGCGAGTACCACTTCCTCATGATTCGGCTCACACCGAGGCACGCCTTGAACCCAGGACCTCTACCTTGCTAGCACACGTGACCGCACTCCTGTAGCATCTTATCAGTCAGCGCCACGCAAAACGCTAGCTATTCGGTGGCGCAAATGGGGACACTTTAGGCTGAGGAGTACGTTTTGCACATCCTCATGTGCTACACAAGCACAGGTCCAGAACCAGTTTTATGATCTAAATCAGGTTTGTAAAGCTCATCCTAGGGCAGTTCTTATCTGGAGAAAAGTTTAATAGCAGGACCTTACATGATAGAGAGCCTTCAAAATCTGAGTTAGAAAGATATGGATGCAGTATAATGACAGACAGTTAAACAATGGTTTCGGGACGGAATGGGAAGACTTGGATCATCTGAGTCTGTGGTGTTGTTTCTGATCCCCAACACTGGGTCAGTCTATGTCATATCGCCCCGTCCTGGTCAAAGGCTCTGTGTCACGGATTCAGCCGAGGCTGCTCCTCCTCCTTGCTCGGGCAGGCTTCGGCGTTCGTCGTCCCCGGAGTACTAGCTGCTGCCGATCGATGTTTCGGTGTTTGTCTTGTTTGGTCTTTATTGTTTACACCTGTTTCCCATTATGTTGGATTGTATTCCCTATATTAACCCCTGTCTCTCATTAGTTATTTTGTGTGTTATTGTTCGTTGTCATTCCGGCAGTTGCTTGTATGTACAGGTCTTTGTGTTTTCCTCCCTGTTTGGAGGTTTGTTGTTTTGTACGTTAGTTTTACTGTGTTCAGTAAAGTACGTTGCCAGCCGCTCTGTGTCCTGCTTTTGACTTCGCTAACCGCATACACGTCGCGTGACACTCTGTCATAATGAGAGACAGGTAAAGGACATTATGACATAATGCTGATTGGATATGAAAATTACATACAGTCATTATAGGTGGATAAATGGAAATTAAACAATAGGAACCCTTACATTATTCTTATCATTAGTAAAAGTGTAAAAAGCTGTCATCAGGGTACCTCCAAATGGGGAAAAATACTAAAATGTATTTAAATTAAATTAATTTCAGATGGGCCACCTGCAAGCTAATGGTAATTAATTTGATGCAAATTGAACTCACTCTCTCAGATGATTGGCTAAGCATGAAGCATAGACTTGTTTCATGACTGTTCTTTTGCATCCAAGCCACCACAGCTGTGACAGACCTTTACATTCTGGCTCGTTATACAGCTATGTGCCTGTACTGTTAGCCTGCCAAGCTACAATACTGTTAGCCTGCCAACCTACAATGGCACAATGTTTAAAAGCCATGGGAGATACAGCACTTTGCTCGCCGTGTTACTTGTTTGCATAGTAGGCATATGACTCATATATACAGTACTGTACGTGAAGGTCTTCACATGTTCTTTGTCCACGTGATCAGCTTTCTTATCTGTGGCTTACAGTCTCTGTAACAGAGCAAGGAGGACTTTTACGTATTTGTTTTGAAAAGTGTCCACTGTGTTTGTTACTTCCTGTACTGAGAGGACAGCTGATCACATACTTGCTTCGAGGCTGTGAAAGCAAGTCTAGAGATCCCATCTGCACTGTAGGCTCCACAGTGCAGGAAGGCCGAAGTTTGGTAGTAGGTACCAGTATGCAGATGGGTGCCATGGTGCAGGTGCCAATGTTAAGGTGGGCCCTATTGTGCAGGTGGGTTCCACAGTGCAGGAGGGCATACATGTACAGTACCAGTCAAACGTTTGGACACACCTACTCATTCTAGGGTTTTTCTTTATTTTTATTATTTTCTACATTGTAGAATAATAGTGAAGACATCAAAACTATGAAAGAACACATATGGAATCATATAGTTACGAAAAAAGTGTTAAACAAATCAAAATATATTTTATATTTGAGATTCTTCAAAGTAGCCACCCTTTGCCTTGATGACAGCTTTGCACACTCTTGGCATTCCCTCAACCAGCTTCATGAGGAATGCTTTTCCAACAGTCTTGAAGGAATTCCCACATATGCTGTGCACTTGTTGGCTGGTTTACCTTCACTCTGCGGTCCATTCATCCCAAACCATCTCAATTGGGTTGAGGTCGGGTGATTGTAGAGGCCAGGTCATCTGATGCAGCACTCCATCACTCTCCTTCTTGGTCAAATAGCCCTTACCCAGCCTGGAGGTGTGTTTTGGGTCATTGTCCTGTTGAAAAACAAATGATAGTCCCACTAAGCCCAAACCAGATGGCATAGCGTATTGCTGCAGAATGCTGTGGTAGCCATGCTGGTTAAGTGTGCCTTGAATTCTAAATAAATCACAGACAGTGTCACCAGCAAAGCACCCCCACACCATAACACCTCCTCCTCCATGCTTTACGGTGGGAACTACACATGCGGAGATCATCCGTTCACCTACTCTGCGTCTCACAAAGACACGGCGGTTGGAGCCAATAATCTCACATTTGGACTCATCAGACCAAAGGACAGATTTCCACCAGTCTAATGTCCATTGCTCGTGTTTCTTGGCCCAAGCAAGTCTCTTCTTCTTATTGGTGTCCTTTAGAAGTGGTTTCTTTGCAGCAATTCGACCATGAAGGCCTGATTCACACAGTCTCCTCTGAACAGTTGATGTTGAGATGTGTCTGTTACTTGAACTCTGTGAAGCATTTATTTGGGCTGAAATATAAGGTGCAGTTAACTCTAATGAACTTATCCTCTGCAGCAGAGGTAACTCTGGGTCTTCCTTTCCTGTGGCGGTCCTCATGAGAGCCAGTTTCATCATAGCGCTTGATGGTTTTTGCGACTGCACTTGAAGAAACTTTCAAAGTTCTTGAAATTTTCCAGATTGACGGACCTTAATGTCTTAAAATAATGATGGACTGTCGTTTCTCTTTGCTTATTTGAGCTGTTCTTGCCATAATATGGACTTGGTCTTTTACCAAATAGGGCTATCTTCTGTATATCAAAGGCATTAAGAAGGAAAGAAATTCCACAAATTAACTTTTAACAAGGCACACCTGTTAATTGAAATGCATTCCAGGAAACTACTCATGAAGCTGGTTGAGAGAATGCCAAGAGTGTGCAAAGCTGTCATCAACGCAAAGGGTGGCTACTTTGAAGAATCTCAAATATAAAATATATTTTGATTTGTTTAACACTTTTTTCGTAACTATATGATTCCATATGTGTTATTTCATAGTTTTGATGTCTTCACTATTATTCTACAATGTAGAAAATAATAAAAATAAAGAAAAACCCTGGAATGAGTAGGTGTGTCCAAACGTTGACTGGTACTGTAGGTCCCAGTGTGCAGGAAGGCTCCAGCATGTAGCAGCGTCAAAGGGACTCTGCTCTGTCTCTGCTCTTCTCTGCCCCCTGAACTGTAAGTTTGGCCAACTGTATAACCAACTGATTATGGAACAGATTATGGAAGTCGACAAACAATTTCACTCCCGCTCTCTCTCTTTCTCTCTCACATGTCAAAATTAAACACTCATTGCCTCTCTCTCTCTTTCTCTTACTCTCTCTCTACACCTCTCTTTTTCTTTCACTCATGTTCTCTATCTAGACTCTGGTCTCCAGATAGATACATGAGGGACAGCAGATGAAACTTAATCAGTGTCACGCTTACAGCAGGTATTTTATTAACAGCTGAATTACTCTGCAACATTTCAAAGAGTATCATGCCATAAACCAGTGGCTGAGACTGATTCTTACATAAGAGATGGAAAAAACACACATAAACACACACGCAAGCACACGCACACACACAAACTCCATTAGACTAAACTGTGCCTTTCCCCGGGGTTAATGTTTAGAGACATTATGACTGCGGTGACACACAGCAGCAGCTCAGGAGACTGAAGGTCAGCCCCACATGCACCGTTTGATATTTTCCCTCTGGAACAACCAGGGACAAGGGGTTGGACCAAAGACAGGACACACACAGATCACTTAACCACTCCAGCGACATACCTGAGGCAAAGTCAACAGGCTTACGTAAGGAGACTTGCTCACCTTGGTGCTGACAGAAGTAGGCAGTCAGAGAGAGAGAGAGAGAAGGGAGATAGGAGATACTGTAGGTTAGGGTACATTTCATAATATAAGAATAATAATAAGCCATTTAGCAGACGCTTTTATCCAAAGCGACTTACAGTCATGCGTGCATACATTTTTGTGTATGGGTGGTCCTGGGGATCGAACCCACTACCCTGGTGTTACAAGCGCCGTGCTCTACCAGCTGAGCTACAGAGGACCAGACATATAAAAGGTGTGATGGGTCTGCAATCAAAGCCCATTAGGCCATTATGGTCCTGTATATGAATATATAAGGAGGCAACTAGTTTATGTGTGTGTAGTGAATGGAGGGACAGGGAAGCCAACCCGGGTCTCTGGTGTGAAAGGGAAACACCATACGCATTGTGCCAATAGGGTTAACCCACTTGGTGGGAATTGAAATGTGGCTCATATTAGCGAAGATCACTACAATATAATTGAAAAGACTGTGATGATAATATAGTGATAATATCATTGTCATATTGTGTTTCACAATGATATCATGATGATATGAATGATTATTTCACAGTTTCATGAATGTGAAGCTGTTTTCCGTCTTTGTGTCCTGCTTCGGGTCAGACAGACTGACTGACGGTCGGACTTGTGGACGTGGTTTGGACCAGTCTGTCACAGCGAAAGGTCTTAGCTGGCAATGTTGACCAATGGCCTTTTCTATTTTTACTGACTGCACCGGACAGCCAGATCACAAGACTCTCTCTGTCCTTCAATATGCACTCTAAAGCACTTCATCAAAATAAATCAGCAATGTTATTACCAACACACACCCACAAAGGTTACTGTAGCCCCCTCCCCCATTTCCATTCCATGATCCTGAATCCTTCATTGCTAACCTAGGGCCAAATTCTAATTTGAGACATCTGAAAGTACTGTAAGTACTGTGACATCATGTGAGTTCCGGTTTACATCTGGCTCAAATGTTACCTGGTAACGTGTCTGAATTCCATATTAAACACTCTCCTTCCTCACCTTCTTTTCTCCGTCTTCTCACAACTATTCCGGGATTTTTGGTGTGTTGACATTGGCCCATCTTGGGTCTTGGTCCATATTGTGGGAGCCTGGGGGGAGCCTGTGTTTTATGCTGGAGTTTGAATCCAGTCAGACAGAGAAAGTAACAAAGGGAGGGCGCCAAGTAAAGCGGTAAAATGAGAACAGAACACCAGACCAGTAAAGTACAGTTAGAGAGTAGGCCCAAGCACACACACACACAGGCAGGCATATGTGTTTGCACTGAAGGAGGCCATCCTGTTGTGGGCCTGTATATAATTTACAGTGTTCACAGAGGGACAGAGAGGCACAGACTGAGGGAGAGAAAGATAGAAGAGAGGAAGAGAGAATGTAAGGGATTGAGAAAGAACAGAGCTCAGTTATCATGCCCTCTCTGAGTGTATGTGTGTGTACTCTTTTGCAGACAATTGTGTGTGTGTATGTGTGCGTGTGTGTCAGCAGCTTCTGGCTTGCGTCCAGTAGGCAGCTGACAGCCTGGCACGTCGCCACACACAAACTTAACACCACGGCAACGTGCAGCTCGCCTTGTACACAGCCCTGGCAACACGGCCAAGGCTGTTCCGCTGAATCAACAGCAGCCACTGCCGGACAAATGGGAAACTCATTCATAAAAATCACACAGCAGTGGAATATCCCATTAGCTTTGGCTACAAATACATCCATATATGGCCATATAGGCCTACACAGTCATAAAAAGCCATACAAATCACATATTAAAGAAAATATTATTAATAACATATTAAATATATTATACATATTACAGCAACATATTGTGAATGTAAAAGCTAGAATCTGGCAATCTAGTGTACATTCTTTAAAAATGGTACATTCTGCCCCTTTATTTATTTCTCTGTCTCGCTCTCTCTCTCTCACACATACGCTGATATGATAACACACCTGTCTTGCAGCTGAAATAACAACAACCCTATTTTACCCAGCAGCACATTAGTTGTGTTCGATTACCCATACTAAGATACTGTATACTACATACTTAATGAGTGTATACTACATACTCTTAGTTCATTTTAGTATACTGTAAACAAATGGTATCCTTTTCAGTTAAGTGTACTAACGATTCACCTGACTACCGGAAGTTGATGCTGTTGCTATGAAACTTCTTGCTAGCTTGTTAGCATAACAAATTACTAGCTAGACATCTTACGACTTCATTAACAATATCCATTGAGAACGCACAACGACTATACCACTTAGCTAAGCTAAGAATCACGTGAATAATCAAGTCAATAAACGTTGGGTAGTTAGTTAGATAGCATATAGTTAATATACTGCCAAGTTCGATGTATTAGTAGCCAACTAACGTTAGGTAGCTAGCTAACATACCGGTACATACAAGCAACTGCTGTAATTATATGCTAAGCGTTTCGTAAGGCTAGCGTAGCTAACAAATTGTCAGCCAACATAATGTGTAACGTAACTTATTTGAAAAGTCATCACTGTTTTATTACATTGCTCAACATTTGTCATAATTAGTTAAAGCAATGAATTTGTATCCGCTCTAGTTTTGGCCATTTTCTTCAAATCTGAAAATGTTGTGAAGCCACGCCCATTTTCTAAATAATTATTATGGGCCCTAAAAGCACGGAAATAGTGTCCACTGCTTGTGTACTTCGAATTTTGTCTAATGTAGTACGACATCCGGGAACTTTTGGCATGCTAACAATATCCACACTATGACCAATAAGCATACTACATACTACATTTATGTCACAAAAAGTAAGGTTAGTGTGGTTAGTATGAGTATTCAAACACAGCTATTGTCTCCTGCAAAGATTAGTCCAAATGAGGACTAAAAGAGATCCTAATAAAATCAAACATACAACCTACTCTTACTATATGAACAGTTGGACATTGGACAGATCCTGTCCAAATACTGCATTAAATTATTACATTAAATGACATCATACAATATTGTATTTGATCATACAGTATGGCTCTTTGTCTGGTGTTCCATCTCTCCCTCTGAGCCAATGGGATGGCACGCTGTGTTAGAGCAGCAGCAGTCCATGCAGCCAGTGGGGGGTGATGATGACTTCACCGAGAGAGCAGGTGAAGACCTCATATGGACAATATTTATAGGAATGTAAACATTTGTGCAAAGACAGACACACAATTGTACAAGCACACACAGCTTGACAATCCTCTTTTGGGGATTGTATAGTATGTGTGTGTGTGGGTGGGGGGGGGGATCATGCTCCCTTTGAAAATCAGGATGACCCACATTCCCTCTCCTCCATCCCACACCCCTCCATCTCCCCAGCCCCCTTGATGTAGCCACGCGCCATGTGGTCGAGCCCCTCCGCGTCAGGTCTCTCTTGGTGACTGAGGCGAGAGGCAGAGAGCGTGACTGGGAGCGTGACGATGGGGGAGGACCAGACTTGGGGGTGGTGTGAGGGGGCGCAGGGGGACGAGAGTGGCAACTGCAGCTCTGCAGCTGTGGGACTACGTGAGTAACGGCAGGAACACACTCTTCTCCCCCCTCCCTCCCTCCGTCGTTCCCTTGCTTTCACATCTCTCTTTCTCTCTCATCTCTCTCTCCCCCTCCTTCACCCACTTGCTCCTTCTCATACACAGTCTTTCTTTTGCTACATCTCTCTCGCTCCCTCTCTCACACTCCCTCGATTCTCTCTCCCTTTCTTCTCGTTCCCAAACGGTGGAGACCTTGACAATGAGAGATGTGGCGCATTCGCCCAACAGGCGGATATCTGAGATAAGTGAAAGGAGAAGAAGGGAAGGCAAAGATCCCTTTCCCACACATGCACAAACACCAAATGTGGCCTGAGACGACCTGCCACACCATGTGTGTCCTTGTGTGTGTGCATTTGCAGTAGCACATAACTGCACGTTCCAGTCCTTATTATGAGCCGTCCTCCCTTTAGCAGCCTCCACTGCTTCACGTACCAATGCATCTATTCTTAAACTACCAAGTTTGGCTAATCTGAAACATACTCAGACAAAATAAGCCTTACAGCATACAACAACACATACTGTGTACTCTATATATCCAAGGCCCTATAGCATAAATACAGGGCCTCAGTCTCTCATTGCGATTAAGAGTAATCAAGTAAGCTTATATATGTGTGCATGCGTGCTGATATGAGGAGAACCCCTTCCTCCCTTTGGCCAGATAAATAGCTCCCTGAGATTACTTGTCACACAACAACACACACACTGGTGCGTCTACCATCTAATCATGTGACCAGACAAAGGGCTGCAATCTGGTCTGTGTGCACACACTCCTTAAAGGCCAAGGTTAGACACAATACAATTCACAAAGCACGGGAGGAGGAGGATAAAAAGAGGAGGAAGAGAGGGAGAGGGAGGAACAGAGGAAGAAGAGGGAAGATGAATGAAGTAAGGAAAGATGGGGGGTGTAGGAATGAACAGATAAAGTAGGAGAGGGAAGAGAAGAAATTGCAGTGAAAACCATCCAAAAAAGGGAAAACAGAGAGGGATGAGATCAGTCCGTCCATCCGTCCGTCCGTCTGTCATTCAAATCAAATCAGATCATATACAGCTTGTGTGATTGGTTGTTTCTGTGTCTGACACTCCGGCAATTCCATTGCTGCTAAGCTGCATTCAAAAACCTTCTCAACAGCACTGCACCGTGGTCTGCTGCTACCTCTACTGGCTAAATACAGATAGAGCTTCCCAGATAGTGGTTTGGAAGCCGAGACTCACTGGGGTGTGTGTGATGTGTGTGTTTTATTTTAAGACCAGCACAGACTAAACAACAATCCTCAGTGTTCTTGCTTTGAAAGTCAGGTTCAAGGTCTTGATAGTAGGACGCCAGAGCACAGCCTCTTTCAGAGCATAGCTTACCCTCCACAACAGCATATTGTCTGCTATAGTATAGCTAGTCACAAAGTGGATTTTAAAAAATCATGCTGTACTCAAGTTTCAAGTTATTCAAAAATAGTAATATAGTTGCCTCATTCAGCAGAGGCTATTATGCAAAGCACATACAGTATGTCACCTGTTGCCCTCCTTTGTTTTCACCCAATCATCCCTTTTTGTGTGTATTAATTACTTATTTTGTGTTTGCAATGATATTTTATTTAAAATATTTTGCATGCCTACATTTCTATGGTTTGCAGTGCCTCTTCCTCCTTTTGTGCTTTCTATATATGTTTTGTAAAATCCTCCCCCTTGGCTGGTCTCCATGGAGATGGGAGTTGGCCCAGGTCTGCCACACCTGGGCCTGATTGACTAATGAGCTACCTGAGCTCCTTAAAATGTAGCTTCCAGTTCACTTTGGGGCGGCTGAGAGTCTTGTGTGGTGTTGTCCTGTAAAAGAAGGAGAAGGAGAAGGAGAAGGAGAAGGAGAAGGAGAAGGAGAAGGAGAAGGAGAAGAAGAAGAAGGAAAAGGAAAAGAAGAATAGCAGGAACATGGAACATTCATATCCTGAGTATAGACCTGCGTCTCCCTATAGACCTGGGGCTTTCAGATGTCAGAACTGAGGACCTTGTTTCTCCTGTTAATAATAAATAATATATATATATATAAAAAATATATATATATATATATATAAAACAAATGAAAATTAAAAATATACTCTAAAAATTAAAAATTTAGAAAAATATTTTTAAAAAACTGTAAAGTGGTTGTCCCACTGGCTATCATAAGGTGAATGCACCAATTTGTAAGTCGCTCTGGATAAGAGCGTCTGCTAAATGACGTAAATGTAATGTAATGTAAATGTAATAATGATGATCATGGAGGGAGTGAAATGGAGTTTGAGGGAGTTGAAGAGCCAGTGTCTGTGAAGAGTGGAAAGAAAACAGAGTCGGGAAATGAAAATCCAACACGTGTCCACAAGGATTCTCCGACAATTGGAGTGCGATTCAAGGAAAAAGTCAAGCATAGGGTTTTGTCTGATCTGTTTTAGGTATCGGGGTGGGTGGAGAGTAAACTAGAAAAGGTGCAGTCAGTCAAGGTAGCGAGAAGTGGATTCATGATGATAGGGTGTACATTATCTCCCAGAGGGATCAAGCTGTGTGCTTTGGTCGACAGGGGGAACGAAAGGTAACGTGTTTTAGTCTACGGAGCAGAGCTCCTCTCAAGGGGGTGATAACAGTGCCTCTAAGTGTAGAGGTTGAGCAACTTAAGAAGGTTCCTGCCATGTGTGAAGCCTGACGATTAACCAGAAATCGAGGTGGCTGGAGGGAGGACAGTCTGGCCGTGATGCTGTGCTTTGAGTTGGAGGTTCTCCCTGATAGACACAAATGCTCTAACATCTCCCTAATGTTTTGCAGTGTTTTCGCTGCCAGAAGTTTGGGCATGTAGCGCAGTGTGTACGAAGGTACAGCCAAGATGTGGTGGATGTCTGGAGGACGAGCCCCGACGGTGTAGTAGTAACTGTGTAGGTAGTCATGAAGCCAGGTCTACAGAATGCCCGGTTAGTGAAACTGATACAGTTCTAAAGTCAGAGTAGGACAGGGTGTTACGCATGCAGAGGCAGTGAGAAGGGTTGAGGGTGGAGAGGGAGGGAACGCTCCCTCTGTTGCTGTGATAGAAGGGCCAATGGCAATAGTGAATTTTCCCATGTCAGCGTGTGGACCCCAGAAACTGTCCAGGTTGATGGTCATGAATTGTGCTGCGCAAGTAGAAAGCAGGTCTGAGAGAATTGCCATTATTGTGAAAGCGGAAAGATGTTTTCTGGAAGTTTGAGACGTAACTGCAGAGGATCTACAGACGATGTTGGAAGGAGTGCCGCCCTCCCAGGCCTGTGGGCCGAGGAGGGATTCATTTATCTGAACTCTGTAGTATGGATAGTGGGCTAGGGGTGGGTAGTGTAGTACACAGTATGTCGTTTTGGGGGGTTTTCTAGCAAAGAAAATAGCAGATGAAGTAGAAATACAGTTGGAGGTATTGCAACATATTTTATGCCAACCACCGTTAAACCCCAACGAAGAAGACTACTCTGGGGCGGCTGCTGGATAAGGAAGAAAACTACCAAATTGCCAACGCCGCTATCGTCACCGGACCACGTCACACCCCGCCGTCAATGACCTTGCAACCAGAAGGGGACCATAAACGTGTGAGTGTGGTCGAATACTTCTGTTCAGAGTGGCTCCCTGCTCATGCATGTTTTATATCGTGGAGCTCCGCCCCATAGGGGAGCTCTGCTCCTATTGGTTTACCCACTGCCCTAAGGCAGCATCAGCCTGAGACAACATTATGCACACACCTGCAGCCAATAGGAGTACAGGTGTCCCTATAAGAGGGGATGCCTCCCCTCAATCAGCCTCCCTTTATCTTCAGCGACTGGACTAGACTGAAGAAGCCAAGAAGAGACGAAGAAAAGAAGTGAAGACTCAGGACGAGAACGCCGTCAAATTTCCAGTCATCGACGTCGTCCTAAAATGAGCACACCAGGAGATTTTCCACCCCCAAAAGCTATTTTCAGAGCTCAATGCAGATGCTCCTCCATGGCGGCCGGCGACTCCCACGACTTATGTTTCGTGTGTCTAGGGTCCCAGCATGCCAAAGAGGGCGTCTGCAGTCCCCCTAACTGCGCCTCCTGTGCCCTCCTTTCTGAAAAGGAGAGGAAGCAGCGTTGGGCGTTTTTTAGGGAGGATATCCCCCTAGAGGACGTGCTGTCGATACTAGCCTCTGCTTCAGAGGCGTCATCCGACGGCGCAGACTCAGGGGATGATGGGGACTATGAGGAGGAGGCTGACATTCCAATGGAACAGTCAGACCCCGTCCCTCATACATTCAAGCCCCCCTTTCCTTTGGTTAGAGAGAGGGCTTGTAGTTCCTATGGTGATGACGACACGGGCTCTGAGAAGTCAGAAGCCCTGTCCTTCACCGCAGCGTCTCTGAGAACGGACTTTCCGGGTCTCATTAAGAGAGCTGCTTGACGGCTGGAAATACCGCTGCCCCCTATTCCCTCCGCACCGGAGGTTGACTTAATGGAGGGCGGCCCCTATTCCAGGCCAAGAAGAGCGGCAGAGCCTTTAGCTCCTGCCATGCCTTCATTGGCGAAATACGTCGAGGGCTCATGGGAGGCACCTTTAGCGGCGTGTTCGCCGGCTAAAACGTACCTCCCATTCACTAGAGTGGAGGGAAGGTTCCAGGGCCAAGCTAAGGGAATCCCCAGGTTAGAGAGCGCCATGGCGGCGTATCTCGTACCGGGTTCGAGTCCCTGGCCCTCTTCCAAGAAAGCCACGTTGCCATCTCAGAAGGACCGTCTCACAGCACAGCTGTTAGAGAAGTCCTTCAATTTGGGAGCCCAAGCTGTAGCAGCAGCTAACAACATTGCCCTCTTGGCAGCCGCTCTGTCCCGTTTAACCACGGGTAAGACAGAGCTGGAGGTGGAGGAGGCGTCTAGAATTTCTGGCGCCATCCTACACCTAACACAGGCATCGGCCGTCTGCTCGGGGAGGTCCATGGCCACCTCGGTGGTCGCGGAGCGACACCTCTGGTTGTCACTGACAACCATGAAGGAAGCAGAACATCCCTGTTGAACGCCCCCCTCTCTGACGACGGGCTCTTTGGAGTCACCGTCAAAGAGGCGACTGAGAGGTTTTCCAAACTGGACGAGGAAAATAAGCAGCTGGCCAGACACCTGCCACTGGCAGGGAGGTTAGGCCCTGCACCGTCTCGTAAACCATCCACTTCCGCCCCCCAGAGTAGACAGGGATCTACAGCGAGGCGGCGTATCCGGCGTCAGTCGGCGGCCACAGGAGGCAGGAGAGCGGGCCCAGCCCCCCCAGCAACCACGGTGGCCCCATTGCAGCCGGCGAGGGAGGTGGTGAGAGCGCCGACCTGGGCCCCTAAGGGAGGCCACAAGAGGAGGCGCACATGACGGGACGCGGGGGAGCGAATGGAGGACACGCCATCCTTGAACGTGACCACTGTTCCCCCCCACCCTTCGGTTGAAGGGATGGGTGATGATGTAAATGCTTTTTTGATGTGTTTCATAAAGAGTTGGCTCCACCTGACTTTGTCAAAAAAGAGCCCCTTTTCCATAATACGTCCGAGAGCGTTCAAATCTCACCCTCTCTCCCTTACCACTCTAAGCGCCGTTCAGCCCACCAAGGGTGCGTTGCTGAACAGGCATTCAGAGTAGGTTCACATAACACTTCAGGTATAAGAAGTGCTTCACATAGCAGACGGCAGTCTCTGTCAGACTCTGACATGATGATGCAGTCGCTATTTGGGGATGGCGCACTATCACAGACTAAGGTCTCTGTTAGTACGACCCAGACCCATGCTGCGTTCAAGGAGGGCCCGATTACCACGGTCACGAAGGTGCCCAGTGTATCGGCGCCCCCACTTTTTTCTGAACGCGCCAAGGCTCACCACACTGAGTGTAGTTCAGCCCACCAGAGGTGCAGAGCTGAACGCACACAGGAGGTGAAAGGAGGAAAGATACCAAGACACCGTCTTGGTTTATCTCAAAGAGACCTCACATTACAGACTCCAAGGAGTACTGTAGTGAGTGCCTCTCATAGCAGGCTGCAGTCTCAGTCAGGAGACATGATGACGCAGCCGCTATTTGGGGATGGCGCACTATCACAGACTAAGGTCTCGGTTAGTGCGATTCAGACCCATGCTGCGTTCACGGAGGGCCCGATTACCACGGTCACGAAGGTGCCCAGTGTATCGGCGCCCCCACTTCTTTCTGAACGCGCTAATACTCACCACACTGAGCGTAGTTCAGCCCACCAGAGGTGCAGAGCTGAACGCACACAGGAGGTGAAAGGAGGAAAGATACCAAGACACCGTCTTGGTTTATCTCAAAGAGACCTCACATTACAGACCCCAAGGAGTACTGTAGTGAGTGTCTCTCATAGCAGGCTGCAGTCTCAGTCAGGAGACATGATGACGCAGCCGCTATTTGGGGATGGCGCACTATCGCAGACTAAGGTCTCGGTTAGTGCGATTCAGACCCATGCTGCGTTCACGGAGGGCCCGATTACCACGGTCACGAAGGTGCCCAGTGTATCTGCGCCCCCACTTTCCTTTGAACGCGCTAATACACACCACACTGAGCGTGACTCAACCCACCAGAGGTGCAGAGTTGAACATACACAGAAGGTGAAGGGTAAGACGGTATCAAGGCGCCGCCTTGTGTTACCTCATAGAGACCTCATATTACAGACTTCGAGGAGTATTGTAGTGAGTGGCTCTAATAGCGGTTTGCAGTCACCTACGATGACTCAATCGCTTGCTGGGGATGGTGCCCTGTCGCAGGCTGTGGCCTCGGTCAGTGCAATTCAGACCCGTGCTGCGTTCACGGAGGGCAGGAATACGACGGTTACGGGTTTAACTGACGTTTCTGCCCCCCCTTTTGGTTCAGAACGCATTAATGTTTCCTCTCCCTTTCTTGGGAGGCCCGCCTTGGGCTGTTCCACCACCTCAGTGTTGGGGAACAGCGGCAGCAAGAGCCATAGAGGAATACAGGTCCTTCCTACTGAATGTACCACAGCTTCGCGCTCGGCCGCTTTCTCTGTATTGCTGGCAGTGGCAGCGAAGCTGCACCCTCTCACGCTGGCTACAACAGACGTTGCAGAAGGGTTATGCTCTCCAATTCCACCGGACCCCACCCCCATTCAGGGGAGTGGTGGAGACGGTGATGAAAACGCCTGAAAAGGTGGCCGCTCTGGTTTCAGAGATTACGGAACTTTTGGCGAAGGAGGCGGTCACAGTGGTTCCCCAGGAGCAAAGGAACAAGGGGCTATATTCGCCCTACTTCCTAGTGCCAAAAAAGACGGGGGGAATGAGGCCAATATTGGATTTACGCATTCTCAACGAGAGCGTAACCAAACGGCCCTTTCGAATGCTAACGACAAAACGTCTGCTGGAATGTGTCCAGAAAGGAGAGTTTTGTACGAGCATAGACCTAAAGGACGCGTACTTTCATGTGCCGGTACAGCCGCGTCACAGGAAGTTTCTGTGATTCGCCTTTCAAGGGGTGGCGTACGAATACACGAGGATGCCATTCGGGTGCGCCCTGGCACCTCGCACGTTTTCCAAGTGTGTGGAGGCGGCATTGGAACCGTTGCGTCGTCAGGGAATACGGCTACTAGCCTACCTAGACGACCTACTGGTTCTCGCCCCGTCAGCAGAGCTGGCGATCACTCACACAACACAGACAGTGATTCATCTCACACGTCTGGGGTTCGCTGTGAATTGGAAAAAGAGCACGCCCTGGCCCAGTCATCAGATTGTCTACCTGGGGATACAGCTAGACACTGTAATGATGAGGGCTCGAATTTCGGACCCCCGAAGGGTAGCCTTGTTGCTAGCCCTGAGGAAGTGTCGTCCGAATCACACGGTGACGGCGCTGTCGATCATGTCACTCTTGGGTCTCATGTCGTCAGCCCACTCTGTGGTTCCGCTGGGACTCCTGCACATGCGCAGGATGCAGCGATGGTTCGCCCAACTGAGACTAGACCCGTTGCGTCAACGTCATCGGTTGGTGGTGGTTCCCCTCTCGCTCAGTGCAGATCTGAACTATTGGAGAAACTGCGCGTTCTCATGCACGGAGTCCCGATAGGCAAAGTGTCCTCTTACATCCCAGTGTTCACAGATGCGTCTCTGACGGGATGGGGAGGGACATGTCAGACCCAAGCGATAGGAGGTGTGTGGCCTCCTTCGAGTCGCCACATCAACCTCTTGGAGTTGGAAATGGTTCGACTGGTTTTGACCCACTTCGCGTCTACCCTTCGGGGTCGCGATGTGCTGGTCTGGTCGGACAACCGGACCACAGTAGCCCACATAAATCGCCAGGGAGGAGTCAGGTCTCCTGCTCTCCATCGGGCGGCAGAGGAATTGTGGCTGTGGGCTCACGAGCACCTTCGCTCATTGAGAGCAGCACACATTCCGGGCTACTTGAACGTAGGAGCAGACCTCATGTCAAGAGGGGGTCCTCGAGACGACGAGTGGTGTCTGCATCCGGACATTGTTCTCCAAATTTGGGAACAGTTCGGGAGAGCCGAGGTGGATCTATTCGCGTCACGTGTGAACGCGCAATGTCCCCTATGGTTCTCTCTAAGGGAACAGGAAGAACCGCCACTAGGAAGAGACGCCTTTGCGCATCACCCGTGGCCGAGAGTTCTTCTGTATGCATTCCCTCCGCTGTCCTGCATTCTCCCACAGTTAGCCAGGGTGAGATCAGGAGGGCTGTCAGTGATACTGGTAGCCCCCGATCGCCCAGGGGCTCCTTGGTTTGCGGAGATGAGTCAGATGTTGATTGCGCCACCTTGGCCAATTCCACATCGACGGGACGCGTTGTCTCAGGCGGGGGGCACGATAGGGCGGTTGCCCATAATCGGCCAACCACTGAAGGCCTGGCTGCTGAGAGGGACAGGCTAGAGCGCCGTGGGTTATCTGATGCGGTGATCAGGACCATACAGGGTTCACGTGCCAGTTCCACTTCTAAGATGTACGCCAGTAGATGGAACATGTTTTCACAATGGTGTGTCACACAAGGTGTAGACCCCATGAGCTGTCAGGTTGAGAGTATTCTCTCTTTCCTACAGCTTATGTTTGACAAGCAGCGATCGCCCGCCACCATTAAGGTGTTTGCAGCGGCGATTTCAGCTTGTCATGAGGGGTTTGGCAGAGACAATGTCTTTAGCCACCCTCTAGTGAAACGTTTCCTATTAGGAACGCGGCGGCTTAGGCCAACACCTAGAGCCACGCTTCCTCAGTGGGATTTGGCTTTGGTACTCGAAGCGCTATGTAAGTCGCCGTTCGAGCCATTGAATCAAATACCCCTCAAGATGCTGTCTTTGAAGACAGCGCTGTTGCTCGCTTTGACTACGGCTAAGCGTGTTAGTGATTTGTGTGCTCTTTCGACGAGACCCGACTGCCTGGCCATTAACGGCGATCTGAGCAGAGCGGTGTTACGTCCTATCCCGGCATTTGTGCCGAAGGTTATTAGGAGTTCATATAGATCACAGACCGTGGAGCTGTGGGCTTTTTCTCCTCCTCCTCATAGAGAGAGGAGTGTAGAAAGGCTCCATCGCCTGTGCCCAGTACGCGCCTTGGCGTGTTACGTTGAGCGCACAGCAGCGATTAGGTCATCGCCTCAGCTGTTTGTGTGTCATGGTGCGGCTGCACTAGGTAGACCACTTTCGAAACAGCGTCTGTCTCATTGGCTCTGTGAGAGCATTGAGACAGCTTATGAGGCAGCAGGGCGACAGTTGCCTCAGGGTATCAGAGCTCACTCCACTCGTGGAGTAGCAGCTTCTACTGCCCTTTTAAGAGGAACAGGGGTAGAGGATATATGTAGAGCGGCGTCATGGTCAACACCGTCTCCATTTATCCGTTTCTATCTCTTGGATATGTCTTCTAACTCTTTGGCTCAGTCTGTACTCAGCGTGGCTGAAGGGAGACTTTGAGCTAGGAGGAGAGGAATGCAGGACTGTGGAGACAGGGTCTCTATCAGGTCCGCTTCCGATAGAAGGACATATTTTTGGCATGACTCCTGACTGACAGGTTCAGTACAGTAGAGGTCATGTATTGATCTGCCCACCAGTGTTTCACTGGAGTGAGGCGGGATGATGAGGGATAATAGTAGTAACCTGGGTT
Source organism: Coregonus lavaretus (assembly GCF_964263955.1). Classification (NCBI taxonomy): domain Eukaryota; kingdom Metazoa; phylum Chordata; class Actinopteri; order Salmoniformes; family Salmonidae; genus Coregonus; species Coregonus lavaretus. The sequence continues at coordinate 20,439,291 of NC_140020.1, read as the reverse complement.
ACGATACTATTAGACCGGTCATGACAATTGGACAGAATGTGATGTCATCTATCTGCTTGTTCAGATTAGTATGAATCATGTTCTGGGATCTGCCCACTAATCTCTGGGGTCCATTGATTGAGTGGGGCGGCCTACCGTGTACACAGTGTAGAGTGACACTTTGTGTCATTCCATTAGTGGTCGGTAGTATTGTAACAGGATACTGAGGTACCATCTATCTGCTAGTTCAGATTAGTATGGCCTGTATTCTGGTGATCTGCCCACTAGTCATTGGTGTTGCCATTGGGCTAGGTGGGGCGGGTCTTTAACCGATGACGCGGTATATTGTGACGCCTGTATGGGTACAGTGGTTACAGTACTGCGGGAATTGGTTGCAGCCATTGCTAGGCCTGACCTTTTCATTTTGATGGGAAGTGTTGGTCTCGGCAGGGAGTACATTTTGGAGCGCTACGCTCCGCCTTAAACCAATAGGAGCAGAGCTCCCCTATGGGGCGGAGCTCCACGATATAGAACGATTAGTTACCGGAGTGTAACTCCAGTTCTATGAGTGGAGCGGAGCCCCATAGGACTTAAGGCCCTGCCGACCCTTTCTAGTCTCGCTGAAGATAAATATCTCGGGAGGCTGATTGAGGGGAGGCATCCCCTCTTATAGGGACACCTGTACTCCTATTGGCTGCAGGTGTGTGCATAATTTTGTCTCAGGCTGATGCTGCCTTAGGGCAGTGGGTAAACCAATAGGAGCAGAGCTCCCCTATGGGGCTCCGCTCCACTCATAGAACTGGAGTTACACTCCCGTAACTAATCGTTTTCCTCTCCCCCCTCTGTCGCCTGCACTGTACCGGACCATGGGCTGGGTGCCACACACTTGATGACAACGGATGACGAGGAACGACTGCCAAACGAACAAACACACAAACCAATGGCAGATGAGCGACTGATGGGTGGTGGCAGAGGCCATCTTAACAACCCTCTTGCAGCAAGTGCTATCTCTGGGACTGAGCGTATGGTTGGCGTGAATGTGTGTGGCGTGAACCCAAGATTGTTTTATAAAAAACTTTATTAGCCTTGTCTGTGTGGTGGCCTGGGATCAAATAAACTGTTTTTTGGCACATGCATCCATTCTGCCCCGTGTAGATTAAAACCCACAATTGTGGTGTTTATAAGATCATTAGTGGTCTGACAAATTAAGCTATCAGCTTAATGGAAGTTAAAGCTTTCTAGAAGAACTTGACTGTCTAATGAGGTTGAGGAGATGGAGGTCTGACTTTCTCCCTCTTGGCCTCCTAGTCCTAGCACCTCCTCTTGGCATAAGGCTCCAGGAAGCTTCTCCTCCTCTTGACTCCTTTTTCCCTCTACTTCAAGGGATGAGGCCACTGGAGGGAAGCACCTGGTGTCCACCTGTGGTCCCTTAGTCCAGTCCAAGTAGTCAATATAATGTCCCTTTACAGGACTGGAGCTGAGCTGGGCCACAGGAGGTTGGATGAACCAACTTGGAAGGGATGGGCTGGTGTAGCCACTAGGAGGTGGTGGGTGTAGCCACTTTGAGGGATGGCGTTTCCATGGGCCTGTTGAAAGGTGCTGTCCCAGAAGACCTGTTGAAGTTAGGTGTACCATTGTAGCTGTTGGAGTGGTGTTCCCTGGGTGGGAGCTGTTGGGTTGGGAGCCAAGGAGCTGCAGGCACCCAGGTTCTGGGGGACGGTGGTGGCCAATGGCTGTTGGACAATATAGACATTCTTCTGAAAAGGGTTCTAAACAGGTTTCTGAACAGGAAGCTTTTTCAAGTAATTCAGAAATTCTGCCATAGTAAATGTGTTTCAAAATGAACTGGGCCCAGTTTCCCAAAAGCATATTTTGGGAAACGGGCTCCTGGTTGAATTAAATCTATTGAGCTTGCAAGTCCAAAATGATTAACAATTCTGTTGCAGCAGAGTTCTATCGCTCAGACATCAGTCACACATCACAATGGCGGTTGCATAGAAATAGAATCTCATTCTAGTTCTGTGGGCAGTTGGTCTGTGACATCATCCACTGTTGTCAGAGCTAGATGGAGGGTTCTGACTAGTAGTAGTAGTAGTGTACACTAAACTTTAATGTGAACTTGTATTTCTGTGTCCTCTACAAACTAAAACTGCTCAGTCAATCTATTGCCTTCGTACCTTTCAATTTTGTGTAGACCTTGATTATTACTACATGTAGGCCGTACTTGGCAGCTCTTTCCATTCCAATCTCTCTCTGTACTTGGCAACTAAAAGTTGAATAACAGTACAACACATACAAGTAAAGAAGAACACATTTTTTTAAATCTAAAGAAAGTCAGGACTGCTTCAGTGAGTAGACCAAAGGAACAAAGTAAAAAAAATACAAAATGCACACTGGAAAAAAAGTGTTTATTGGTTTTTGAAGGCTTAAGAAAATACAAAAATCATTCACTGCATCAATAATTTAATATCTAATAATTTCCTGATATTCCTTGAATACATTTCCCATCAGAGCCCTTAAATCCAGAACATTAAAAACCTAGTGCAACGAAAATAAGAGCACCTTTAAATTAAAACTTAACATCATAAGAAAGTGCAGTGGCAGTGACCAGCATCATGGACACTGTCGACTGCAAACTTGCATAATTAGAACATTCCTGAGTATTGAGTGCTGTCATCTTTGTGGGACACCATTAAAATAGCATTTGCTCTGTCCATTCTGGAAATAACTAATTTGCTCCCTTCCTTGAGGTATTCATTGATGTGAATGTTCCCGGGACTACCCATACGTAAAATGTATGCACGCATGACTAAGTCGCTTTGGATTAAAGTGTCTGCTAAATGGCATACATTATAATGTTGGATTAGTGAAAAAGTAGAGTTGAGAGACAGAGCCAGTATCATCTTGAGGAGACATCAAAGGCAATGGGGGACGGTTACATTAAGATGGGAGAGATACCCTTGGCATGGCGATGGAAGGCGTGTCCCCTGAGCTTTCCCCTGACGTGGGCGTTCTCCTGCTCCTGGCCACCAGGGGCCGAGATGTACCACATGACAACGCCCGAGGGGTTGATGGACACAACAAATTCTGTGGAGTCCTTCAGTGTGGGCATTTCGCGCTCCGCAAACACATCATAGCTCTGGAGAAAGGGATGAGGAAGGAAGGAGAGTAAGGGACATTAAGGAAAAAGGAGATATGAAATCGCATGTGTGAGGCAACGCCAGCAATATGACTTAGAGAAACCGGGACTAGACTGACCTTGTAGCTGCCAGTGGTGTAGTTGAGTTTGCCCAGGGAGGTCTGGTAGCGGTAAGGCATGTCAGTACGACGACTGAAGAACACTAGAGCACTGGCCTTATCAGACAGAGGGCGCCAGAAAACCTCAATACCACTCTTCTCCTGAGAATCAGACGGGAAGCAAGGTACAGAGAGAAATTGGAAGAGAGAAGAGGAGAGAATAATAACATTGAGGATATTTACATACAGCTCAACAACACAACTCAGGAGTATTTCACCCTGATAAGACTATAGAATATATGTGGGTCTTACCTTGATCAGGCGTCTACCCTGGACGCCCATGGGGTCCTGGTTGATGCCGATGGCCACCTTGTTCTGCAGGATGGTGCGTGCCCCGCTGCTAATGGTCCTCAGGTCGTTGGACATGAAGAGAGGAGCAGCCATGATGGCCCACAGAGCCATCTGAGACCGAGACTGATCCATGCTGAGCCCAAAGTCCCCGACCACCAGCTAGAATACACACACAGTCAGTTCAGCCAGAAGTTAAAACATACTCGGTCATCTCCTCACTGAATATGCAAGACAAATTGGTTAATTCATTGAATAGCAACATTTCGTCTACAGTCAAATGGACAGTTTGACAAAGACAGACCATGTCAGGGTCATTCCACCGGCCAGGTCCAGCTGCGGGCTGTAGAACGTCTTGGTTGTTGAAGAACCAATCAGCAATGCTCAGCACACTATTCCACGAGTCCTCTATGTCACCATAGTTACGCCACAGGTTACAGATCTCTCCCAGCTGTGTGTAGTTTACCTGAGAAATAAATGTAGAAGAGGTCAACTTAGAACATTTTTTACATATATGATCTGTATATAACTGGATTGATTTACAGCAAATATTAACCAATCCTTATTACAAAAATATTTAATTATTTGATTAACCTTGGGTGGGAGTCCACCCTGGTAGGCTGGCCAACTGCAAGAGTAGCCAATGGGGCGTCCGGTAGCGTTCAGAGCCTTTGACATGGCAGGGTAGCCTATAAGAAAGAACAGCATCTTTGTCAAGCAAGCAGCTGAGGGTTGAGTAAACCATTTATCTCCTGTTTCAAACTTCAGCATGTCCATCCCCAACTCTCCCCTTACTCATTCATCCAACTCTCCACCCTTTCTCACCCCCACCTCACCCTGCTCCTGCTCCGTAGCGTTGGAGTAGCAGCCGTCAAACTTCAGCATGTCCACTTCCCAGTCAGCAAAAGTCTGAGCGTCTATAGTGATCTTGTCCAGGGGGGTCCCGGGGTAGCCCCCACATGTGAGTGTGCCCATGTCCCCGTAGATACCCAGCTTCAGTCCCCGGTCATGAAGGTAGGTCGCCAGCTTGGGGATGCCACTTGGGAACCTGAGAGAGGAGGTTAAAGATACACAGGTTAGGCAGACATGTTACACCTATTCATAGACACACAGATTAACACCCCACACCAATAAATAAACAACTTGGCACAATAATGCCAATAAACCCCAACCTGAGAGAATGGAGAATGTGCTATATGAGTATCATATGACTGACAAGTCAGTGACCTCAATATATTGGTCCAATATATGTCAACAACCTCAATATAGATAAATCCCACCTGACAGTAGGCAATACATAGATAAGATACATGAGATGCAAGTGAAATAAAGTTGTAAACATTAACAGTGCTTGTGAGTGAACTATAAAATGTACAACAAAACGTGTGTGTGTGTGCTTCTCCGTCCAGTAGCCTACCTCTTAGGGTCAGCCTGCAGGCGTCCATTACTGTCTCTGTCCTTGGAGGCCCAGCAATCATCTATGTTGACGTAGACATATCCCAGCTCCCTCCAGCCGTCCTCAGCCAGCCTGTCTGCCATGTCCTGGAACAGAACCTCACTGTGGGGGGACGACACAGAGGAAGACAGGAAAACGGCAGGAGTTACTATGGCCTATATTATAGTCCCCTGTAGCTCAGTTGGTAGAGCATGGCGCTTGCAACACCAGGGTTGTGGGTTCGTTTCCCACGGGGGCCCAGTATAAAAATGTATGCACTCACTAACTGTAAGTCGCTCTGGATAAGAGCGTCTGCTAAATGACGTAAATGTAAATTATAACAAAGTGTCAATGTTGGCTCAGAAATCTCTTCCTCAGCTTGTCTCCTTTCCTTGTTATGATAAAGGCATTCCCAAGAATGGGAAGAGTTCAGAATCATATTTTTGTCTTACCTGATGCAGTTCTTGGGGTCGTTCTGACAGTCGATGTCACAGCGGAAGCGTTCCCATGCCAACCAGCCCATAGGAGGGGTCCTCATCAGACCATTGTCCAGGGCAAGGGTGGCCACAAAGAGCGCCAGCACACACAATGCTACTGCAAATCGCATTCCTGAAAGAGAAAGACGTTTGTTACAGGACAAAGTCACTAAAACTTGGATGTACAATCCAGATTTGCCCAAACACAAGGAATGCACATGAATGGCTTTCATTTGAAAACATCTGCTTCTGTATAGGCATATTGAACATGACCCTGGTGCTATGGAATGTGCATACTTATCTGCCAGAGTGCAGCACATAGGGAGGTGACATTAGTCTACGTGATAGTCCAGTTAGTCCTATACATTATTCTTTCTGCAGTATTGTGGACATTCTGCATAACTGAATAGAGCCAATGCGCTGTGTGTATTGACACACCTGAGACTCACATGACTGACTGGGTGTGCCAACTGCCGAGGGAGGAGACATTATAAGACAAACACGACACATTAATAATACCTCTGAGCTGTACAAGTCACCTGACCATAACTGGACCCAAGGAATGGTACGTTTGTGCAAATGCACAATGCATACATTGAAGCACAAGCAAAATATTGAATCAGGATGAACCTGGATGCAAAAGATACAACACTGAAAACTTAATGACACTATATCGCCCAGAGTTAGGCAGAAAATACATATAGATAGTAGTAATACCATGATAATCTGAGCATTAGCCTACATGAGAAAATATGAGCTGGTTTTAAGTATTGATATATAGTTGAAGTAACGTACAGTATATAGTCATTGGATAGGAAACAGCGACATGGATTGCTACTGTAGCTACGCATCACTTAACAGTCCGGCAAGAGTGATACATTGTAACAATTGACTGGTTCTTCAAAGGGAGTCTAGTAGCCTGATACAGATACTATGCAACTTTAGATGCAGATATATTTAATAAGAGTCGACTTTCAATTAGCACCAATCCTGTATCAAAATATGCAAGAATGAATTCAATACTCACTGGTTTTTGCTTGTTAATATATCATAAAATAATAAAATTAAGCTTGTAAACGAGTGTCCGGTTGGTGTCTCGCCTGTGCTCGCCTTTGAAAATAATATAAACCACATTTGATCAAACATTTGAGGAAGCGGTTATCACATGATCCAGCGAGTTGTTGTCACCTGACAAAAGAGGGGCGGGGACAGGGTGAGAAGGAAAGGAAGCAATGACGGTTGTGAAAGAACCTAAACCGTGTTAGAATATTATTCAAACACGTGCATCCTTCCCTCATTTCCTTGAAGTGCAGATGTGACACGTGACATACTCACTGCTCTACACAAAATCTTGAGAAATTAATTTTGAAAAACATATGCTAGGCGTACTTGCACTGCAAGTTCTATGATGTTAAGGGGGTCTAAGAATGAGTAGTAGTAAAACAAATGTGTCAACTAGTCATACATTAATAACAAGAATGACAGTAATAAGGTCACTAATAAAAACGATATATATATATATATTTAGATATTTTTTATGTGTTAGGTACTGGAAAAACTGCAGCGCATGTGACATCATGAGAATCCTAGAGGTGGAGCTAAAGACAGGAAGTCAATGGATCCACTTAACGTTATGGCAAGAACAGACCATGGTAAGATACTCTTCTGTAGTAGTTTAACACTCAAAGTAACTTTGATTTGTATTTTACTCTGTCTCTGTGTAACTGTTAGCACATATTCTATCCAATAGGTTTAGTAAGAACCAGATTTTTTAAGGTAAACAACCTAGGGAGCTTGCAGGCATGACTGGGAGTTGAGATAAGTGCAATAAACCCTGATCAGAAACACCTTTGAATATTGCAGCCACTACTTTGTGCGTCATACACTCTGGACAGAAATGGTCTGTTTTGTTTGTTGACTTTTCGGTTAATTCAGTAACTCTTTCAGGTTTGAATTTCAGCGTGTAGTGACAGGGCGCAAGGGTGCATCGTGGTTTCAGTTTCCATATAATGTGACAGTGTCTAGTCTTGACAAGGAAGGAAGAGTGTATTACTGACAGTTTTGTTGTCTGGCCTGTTTAACAGATTTCCCACACGTGACTGTATTCCATAGTGATACACTATCTATTCACATTATATATTTTTCAGCTCAGTGACAGTCCCTCGGGGCGTTCTAGTGTTGGTTGTTCTACTCTTGTCCTTCACTGACACCTGGTGGACAATATGAGTGGTCTCTGTGTAGACTCTAGGTCTATTCACAGTGGGTATAGATCTCCCAGAACTGTTCATACTCACAGTGGTAAAGTAGAGAATCATGTTCTGTCTCTCCTTCTAGGTGTGGTTAGAACGGTGGAGGTGGTCCTGAGGAGCGTAGCGGCTGGGTTCGCCCTCGGAGAGACAGCTCTGGCTGCAGCCGAACCCTACCTGACCACAACTGGACCACTTATGATCACCGCCGTCCGAGCAGCAGGAGAGGTGGGCGTGGCGGGGGTGGGAGCGGTAGCCACGTGCCTGGTGTTCACTACGGCGTTGGTGTCCATGGGAACCGGACTTCTCCTCGGCTCCATGGTGATGCGACAGATGGGGAGGGAAGGAGGAGGTGTAGCTAGAGCGAAGGGGGCGGAGATTGCTGGAGGGGTCACCATCACGGTGGGAGCCGTGGCAACTGGAACACTATTGGGCGCCCTCCCCGTGTGGGGCCACTTCCTGGTCCAGTGCATCATGGTCCTGCTAGTGTACCCTTACACTTACGTGAATGAGATGACCGCAGTCCTCTCCGTTATCTTCTCCACTCTCTACCTCAGTGTGGTGTTGGGCCGCATGGGCGTCATCACAGGACTATTTACTATGGGCATTGCTGCCTCGTCCCTCTGTGCCCTACTGAAGACCGTATCAGACAGAAGAACACAGCAGAGAGCCGAAGGAAACAGCAAATGGTCAGAGAGGTTACTGCTGTACTCAGTTGTCGTGGCAATAGTGGGTTTCCCAATGGGTGTGGGTGCGGGGGGTACAGATGGATCAGGGTCAGAGGTGACTGTGATGCTGGGGTCAGTGCTGTGGGTGGGGACGCTGGCTGCAGGACTGCTAGGAGCTGCTCTGGGAACAGTGGCTGTGGTGAGTTTGGGACCAGAGGGGGCAGCGAGGGTGGCGGTGGGGGCGGCAGTGACATCCTCATGTGCCCTGAGACTCATTCTCCCAGTATGCTCTTTGCTGGGGTTGGGGGGCAGCATAGGGGCTCTGTTAGGGGGAGCCACGGCTGCAGGGGTGTCACTGGGGGCCGCGAGTGTCGCTGCGGGACCAGAATTTAGAACCAGAGAGACTACATTAGTAGTTCTAGGCTCTGTAGCAGTAGGTGCGGTGCTAGGCTTCTGGGGTCTAGCACTGGGAACTGTCACTCTGGGACCAGCGGAACTAATAACAGTGACCTTTGTTGCAGTGTGGGCCTTTATACTGGGTGCACCAAAGAGTCCGTTCCACACTCAGATTAAACTGAGGGATGAGGTCCTCACAGGGGCCAGCCTGATAGGAGGAATCGGCATGGAAGCGGTAACCGCGGCAGCTGCACCTCTCGGAGCGGGGGCACTGGGAACAGCAGCGCTAGGAACAGCTGCACTGGGGAGACTGGGGACAGTGGGAGTACTGGTGGCCGTGGTAGTGGCACTGGGAAAAACGACATGTGGAATGGGAGCCTGAGACAGTGGCTTACAGCAGCAGACTGTGTTATCTCAGCTAATTCTCAGGGTGTGTGTGTGTGTTTGTGTGTGTGTGTGCACGTATTTGTACTTTACTGAGACTTTACAGAGTGCATTGACATTATTTGCTGACCATGGCCCGGTTAATGGCCTAACAAATACCAATAAACTTGAAGGATAAATCAAGGTGTGTATCATTTGTCTATGATTGTGAGGATGGTCATTAGGAGGATGCAGGGCTGGGTTTGGGTTTAGTTAGGGATGTATGAGAACTACCACCCCCTCCCTTCTTCCTTATTCTCTCCATTCCCTACCTCCTTGCTCCATCCTCCATTCCTTCCCCAAGACATAGACGATTCAGGAGAATGTTCAGCAACGGGCATGGGGCAGGTCATACGCCCGGCTGCTGTGTGTGCCTGCCAAGCGTCATGCGTCTCACCTTTGCGCTGAGTCCCTCGAGCGGCTCTGCCAGGTCTACTTCCGGCGGCAGCAACAGCAGTGGTGTAAATTGTAAGTACCAAATTGTCATACTTGAGTAAAAGTAAAGATACCTTAATAGAAAATGACTCAAGTAAAAGTAAAAGTCACACAGTAAAATTCTACTTGAGTAAAAGTATTAAAGTATTTCATTTAAAATATACTTAAGTATCAAAAGCAAAAGTATAAATCATTTAAAATTCCTTATATTAAGCAAAACAGTCATCACAATTTTCTTGTTTTTTAATTTTACAGATAGACGGGCACACTCCAATATTCAGACCTAATTTACAAATGAAGCATGTGTGTTTAGTTAGTCCGCCAGATCAGAGGCAGTAGGGATGACCAGGGATGTTCTGTTGATAAGTGTGTGAATTGGCCCATTTTCCTGTCCTGCTAAGCATTCAAAATGTAATGAGTACTTTTGGGTGTCAAGGAAAATGTATGGAGTAAAAAGTCAAATATTTACTTAAGGAATGTAGTGAAGTAAAAGTAAAAGTAGTCAAAGATATACAGTGAGGGAAAAAAGTATTTGATCCCCTGCTGATTTTGTAGGTTTGCCCACTGACAAAGAAATGATCAGTCTATAATTTTAATGGTAGGTTTATTTGAACAGTGAGAGACAGAATAACAACAACAAAAAATCCAGAAAAACGCATGTCAAAAATCTTATAAATTGATTTGCATTTTAATGAGGGAAATAAGTATTTGACCCCCTCTCAATCAGAAAGATTTCAGGCTCCCAGGTGTCTTTTTATACAGGTAACAAACTGAGATTAGGAGCACACACTTAAAGGGAGTGCTGTATAAAAGACACCTGTCCACAGAAGCAATCAATCAATCAGATTCCAAACTCTCCACCATGGCCAAGACCAAAGAGCTCTCCAAGGATTTCAGGGACAAGATTGTAGACCTACACAAGGCTCAAATGGGCTACAAGACCATCGCCAAGCAGCTTGGTAAGAAGGTGACAACAGTTGGTGCGATTATTCGCAAATGGAAGAAACACAAAATAACTGTCAATCTCCCTCGGCCTGGGGCTCCATGCAAGATCTCACCTTGTGGATTTGCAATGATCATGAGAACGGTGAGGAATCAGCCCAGAACTACATGGGAGGATCTTGTCAATGATCTCAAGGCAGTTGGGACCATAGTCACCAAGAAAACAATTGGTAACACACTACGCCGTGAAGGACTGAAATCCTGCAGCGCCCGCAAGGTCCCCCTGCTCAAGAAAGCACATATACAGGCCCGTCTGAAGTTTGCCAATGAACATCTGAATGATTCAGAGGAGAACTGGGTGAAAGTGTTGTGGTCAGATGAGACCAAAATCGAGCTCTTTAGCATCAACTCAACTCGCCATGTTTGGAGGAGGAGGAATGCTGCCTATGACCCCAAGAACACCATCCCCACCGTCAAACATGGAGGTGGAAACATTATGCTTTGGGTGTGTTTTTCTGCTAAGGGCACAGGACAACTTCACCGCATCAAAGGGACGATGGACGGGGCCATGTACCGTCAAATCTTGGGTGAGAACCTCGTTTCCTCAGCCAGGGCATTGAAAATGGGTCGTGGATGGGTATTCCAGCATGACAATGACCTAAAACACACAGCCAAGGCAACAAAGGAGTGGCTCAAGAAGAAGCACATTAAGGTCCTGGAGTGGCCTAGCCAGTCTCATTTACATTACATTTACATTTACGTCATTTAGCAGACGCTCTTATCCAGAGCGACTTACAAATAGGTGCATTCACCCTATAGGCAGTGGGATAACCACTTTACAATTATTTTTTTTTATTTATTTTTTTTTGGGGGGGGGGGGGGGGGGGGTAGAAGGATTACTTTATCCTATCCCAGGTATTCCTTAAAGAGGTGGGGTTTCAAATGTCTCCGGAAGGTGGTGAGTGACTCCGCTGTCCTGGCGTCGTGAGGGAGCTTGTTCCACCATTGGGGTGCCAGAGCAGCGAACAGTTTTGACTGGGCTGAGCGGGAACTATGCTTCCGCAGAGGAAGGGGAGCCAGCAGGCCAGAGGTGGATGAACGCAATGCCCTCGTTTGGATGTAGGGACTGATCAGAGCCTGAAGGTACAGAGGTGCCGATCCCCTCACAGCTCCATAGGCAAGCACCATGGTCTTGTAACAGATGCGAGCTTCAACTGGAAGCCAGTGGAGTGTGCGGAGGAGCGGGGTGACGTGAGAGAACTTGGGAATGTTGAACAACAGACGGGCTGCGGCATTCTGGATGAGTTGTAGAGGTTTAATGGCACAGGCAGGGAGCCCAGCCAACAGCGAGTTGCAGTAATCCAGACGGGAGATGACAAGTGCCTGGATTAGGACCTGTGCCGCTTCCTGTGTAAGGCAGGGTCGTACTCTCCGAATGTTGTAGAGCATGAACCTGCAGGATCGGGTCACCGCCTTGATGTTAGCGGAGAACGACAGGGTGTTGTCCAGGGTCACGCCAAGGCTCTTCGCACTTTGGGAGGAGGACACAATGGAGTTGTCAACCGTGATGGCGAGATCATGGAACGGGCAGTCCTTCCCCGGGAGGAAGAGCAGCTCCGTCTTGCCAAGGTTCAGCTTGAGGTGGTGATCCGTCATCCATACTGATATGTCTACCAGACATGCAGAGATGCGATTCGCCACCTGGTTATCAGAAGGGGGAAAGGAGAAGATTAGTTGTGAATCGTCAGCGTAGCAATGATAGGAGAGGCCATGTGAGGATATGACAGAGCCAAGTGACTTGGTGTATAGGGAGAATAGGAGAGGGCCTAGAACTGAGCCCTGGGGGACACCAGTGGTGAGAGCACGTGGTGCGGAGACAGCTTCTCGCCACGCCACTTGGTAGGAGCGACCGGTCAGGTAGGACGCGATCCAGGAGTGAGCCGCGCCGGAGATGCCCAGCTCGGAGAGGGTGGAGAGGAGGATCTGATGGTTCACAGTATCAAAGGCAGCAGACAGGTCTAGAAGGACAAGAGCAGAGGAGAGAGAGTTAGCTTTAGCAGTGCGGAGAGCCTCCGTGACACAGAGAAGAGCAGTCTCAGTTTAATGACCAGTCCTGAAACCTGACTGGTTTGGATCAAGAAGGTCATTCTGAGAGAGATAGCAAGAGAGTTGGCTAAAGACGGCACGCTCAATAGTTTTGGAAAGAAAAGAAAGAAGGGATACTGGTCTGTAGTTGTTGACATCAGTGGGATCGAGTGTTGGTTTTTTGAGAAGGGGTGCAACTCTCGCTCTCTTGAAGACGGAAGGGACATAGCCAGCGGTCAAGGATGAGTTGATCAGCGAGGTGAGGTAGGGGAGAAGGTCACCGGAGATGGTCTGGAGAAGAGAGGAGGGGATGGGGTCAAGCGGGCAGGTTGTTGGGCGGCCTGCAGTCACAAGTCGCAAGATTTCGTCTGGAGAGAGTCTCCAGACCTTAATCCCATAGAAAATCTGTGGAGGGAGCTGAAGGTTCGAGTTGCCAAACGTCAGGCTCGAAACCTTAATGACTTGGAGAAGATCTGCAAAGAGGAGTGGGACAAAATCCCTCCTGAGATGTGTGCAAACCTGGTGGCCAACTACAAGAAACGTCTGACCTCTGTGATTGCCAACAAGGGTTTTGCCACCAAGTACGAAGTCATGTTTTGCAGAGGGGTCAAATACTTATTTCCCTCATTAAAATGCAAATCAATTTATAATATTTTTGACATGCGTTTTTCTGGATTTTGTTGTTGTTATTCTGTCACTCACTGTTCAAATAAACCTACCATTAAAATTATAGACTGATCATGTCTTTGTCAGTGGGCAAACGTAAAAAATCAGCAGGGGATTAAATACTTTTTTCCCTCACTGTAAATAGTAAAGTAAAGTACAGATTCCCCCCAAAAAACTACTTAAGTTGTACTTTAAAGTATTTTTACTTAAGTACTTTACACCACTGAGCAACAGGAAACTCTTTGTGCTGGTGGTGTTTGCCGCGCTTCTCAACTGCTGACCTCGTCATGTGTGCAGTGGTGTACACGACAGACAAACTTACAATGGTCGTGGTACCGGCAGTTATCCTTGCGGCGGATGTTGTACTCTACGCGCTGTGCTGGCTGTGCAAGCTCCCCGCGGCGTCTGTTGCACGCGGTAAGGTACCATACATACTCTGGCTAATGATAGCCGTGCACATGCTGTGCTATCTGGGGCTGAACTACCAGCATTTCCACCAGGCCAGTGACAAGGCGGGCTGGCAGGCCTTCTTCAGCTTCTCTTGTTTGCTGACCCTGGTCCCTTTCACTGACCCTGGTCCCTCTCCTGCTGCTCACAGCCCTGTCCTTTGGGATCCACACCCTGGTGCTGGGGGTCATCATCGCACAGAGGCACCAGGACAGCCTGTAGGGAACAATACTGCTCAGACAGGTAAGGATGAGGTGGACGTGTGCAGAGATTGGGAGGGGTGGGCAGAATGGGAGGCGGGTGCAGGTGTAAGTGAAACACTGGCAGGTGAGAGAGGGCATGATACAGGTGTGAAGACCTAAAACATCACACAACACTCTAAACTCGGCTAATCAGTTGCCTTTGTGTGTCAGGTTAGGCAAGCCAGCTGTGCAGGGATATGTGGGACAAAGAGCTGAGGGTATTTTTGGATGATGGTTGTTGAACCTGCTCACTGTGCTCAGTGAGTTGTCACTTAAAGGCTCTGCATGGTAAATCCGACTTCTGCAGTGGCCATACAGCATTTTCTGCGATACGGCCTCTGCAGAAGTCAGGGCATTTATACTTCTTGTGCTTCACTGAGCAGAGCAGAGCTGTTGTGAAGGAAGTTGTCAAGGAAGTGAGTTTGTGTTTATACAGGACCTCCCACCCCCACCTACCGTCAACCAATCATGTCAATGCGGAGCTATACGGAGCCCTCCGCGATGTTACATAATTTGGGCGGCGCACAGTGATGCGGTACGGAGCTCAATTTGGCCTCTGCATGCCTCCGGAGGCTTCGTAATTGCATCACACCATCCATACAGCGCCTCCGACCACATTTTCGGATCAAGCATAAATTGGCTTTTAGCAACACAATGCTCCCACTGCACCCCTCACAACCTCAGTCAGTCACGACTTCCTTTTCAGCAACATGTTGATATGTTCATCCCTCCCCCATCTGCCCCTCTCCCCCAGCTCCTGGCTAACTGGGTGTTGTACCTGTGTGCAGTCACCGCCCCCCCACCCCCCCCCGTCGACGCAAAAAATCGCAGCACCCCCACCCCCAAACTACTTCCCGCGGCTATGTATCCAGCAGGTAGGTGTGTGTGCGCTTGTGTGCACATCTGCATCCGTGTGTGTATATGTGTGTGCCCTGATGCCCTAGTGATGCCCCACTGACTTATTACGACTTTACAGGTGTGCTGTCACCTCTAGCTGTTAGCAGTGTGCTGGAACACTCAGTGCTGCTTGAATTACAGTCTGTTGTCTGTGGCTCTGAGCTAATGTAGCTTTGATGCAACCAAGTGAGTTTTGACATTGTGCCGGAAACTCTCTTGGTTGCATCAATACTAGGCTAATGGGCTGATTAGACAGACTGTTGTTATCTTCACAGTGGAGGCCTCGTTAGGGAGGTGCAACTGTTGGGTGCTTTAAGTTGGTCACATACATTCTGAAGTATACAGAGTTGTGGAACCAAGTCTAATGTCTCTTTCCTCTCTTTCCATCACTTCCTTCTTTCATCTCTTGCCTTTTTCCTATCTTCCTTCTCTCCTTTCCATTCTCTCATGTTCAACCCCTCACACACTCCCTCTGTCATTACTGTAAAGTTAACTGAGTCGACCCTAATTCACTGCAGCTGATGAGCCAATTATCGTTCCCTCCATCCTCTATCCTTTCTTATGCTTGTCCCTGACTGCTACTATTTGTGGAGCAAACAGTTTGGGCCCTATAGAGAGCGAGAGAGATAATTCCCAGAGTGCCAAAGAGGCAATGGAGGCTTCTGAGAGATGGGTGCAGCCAGCCAATCAGAACACATCTGACTGCTTCACATTGCCATGGTGACATGGCCCTAAAAGGATGTTCACAGAAATTCCACTCCTCTCTTTCACACATACAGTACGCACAATGCACACGCATGCACGCACGCACTCACACACAAACTGTCTCTGTCGCTGTGTGATGCTGGAGGGTATGAAGAAACAGGCTAACCAGAACGAAGTACAACAGCAGTTCAACACCATGTACATGTACCGCCACGAGAATGACAGGTCAGACAATGTTAATGTAATGCGAAGTCGGTCAGAAATACTCCCAGTACTCCATGACAATAATCTGTACTCTGAAACATGGAGATTGAGCGAACCTATTAAGCAATTTTGTTTTCTCTGACTCCCCTTCTCCTCTCCCCCTCCCCCATTTCTCTCTTGCAGTATCCTGTTTCGTGATATTGTGGGTTTTACCCAGCTTTCCTTAGCGTGTAGTGCACAGGAGCTGGTCATGTTGCTCAACGAACTGTTCGCCCGCTTCGACAAGCTGGCTGCTGTGAGTCTCTCTCTATTCCTTGTCTCTCCATGGCATTGTTTTTCCCCTTCTCCTTGAGTCGTTCTCTCCCTCTCCTCATCTCTCACAACAATATATACATTTTTTTTTTTTGTCATTTAGCAGACGCTTTTATCCAGAGCAACTTACAGTTAGTGAGTGCATACATTATTTTTTATACTGGCCCCCCGTGGGAATCGAACCCACAACCCTGGCGTTGCAAACGCCATGCTCTACATCCCTGCCGGCCATTCCCTCCCCTACCCTGGACCAAATGTGCACCGCCCCATGGGTCTCCCGGTCGCGGCCGTCTACATTCGAACCAGGATCTCTCTAGTGGCACAGCTAGCACTGCGATGCAGTGCCTTAGACCACTGCGCCACTCGGGAGGTATGTCATGTTATGAGACATTCACACTCATCCGACTCACCTCTCTCTCCCTCAAGGATACTACCGTGTGCTGTTTTTAAAATACACTGTTTATTTCTCTCACAAACACACACAGCTCATAACATACTCACATTCATATAATGTCTGTCATTGTTTCTCTCCTCTCTCCTCCCTCCCTCCATACAGCAACACCACCAGTTGCTTATCAAGATCCTGGGAGACTGTTACTATTGTATCTGTGGCCTGCCTGGTTACTGTGACGACCACACAGCTTGCTCCATCATGATGGGCCTTGGTGGAGGCCATCTCGTAAGTGAGGGGAAGGACGAGAGGGAGGAAAAAGAGGAAGGAAGGAGAGGAAAAAGGGTGGGATAGTTGGGGGAGGAGGGTGAAAGAGTGAGCTTGAGGGGTGTAGAATTTGGAAAAGGATTGGATATAGAAAAACTCAATGGAATTGATCACTTTCCCCTCCACCCTTAGGTATGTGTGTGAGAAGACCAAGAGGGAGGTGGACATGTGTGTGGGTGCACACAGGCACTGTGCTGGGACGGCTGCTGGGACAGAGGAGGTGGCAGTTTGGTGTCTGGTCCAATGATGTCACTGTGGAGTCAGGAGGAATACCTGGGTAAGAGATGTATAGTAAGAGAGGCCATTGGCCCATGGAGAGGTCACTAGAGTGTCACTTATGGTGCCGCGCGTGTGTGTGTGCCTTGTCTGCCTGCCTGCCTGCCTGCCTGCCTGCCTGCCTGCCTGCCTGCCTGCCTGTCTGTCTGTCTGCCTGCCTGCCTGCGTGTGCGTGTACGTGTACGTGTTCTCCAGGCGTGTCCACATGTCCAAGAGGACCATGGAGAGTTTGACCTAGAGCTGGGAAACGGAGGGGAGAGGTGTGAGTACCTGCTGGAGAAAGGCATAGACACCTACCTGTTGCTGGTCCCCATGGAAACCACCAAGGTCAACGGGGTGGTGAGAGATGAGCTCTTTCTGTCTGGCCTGGTTCTGTCAATTAAATGTTTTATATTCCTCTCTCTCTGTCTCCCCCCTCATTTTTCAGAATGGAAACTCTCCCCAGTTGATTAACACCACAGAGACCAATTGGAGCGTCAGCTCAGTCCGGGCCACGCCCATAGAGTGCAAACAGGAAGACACACAGGTACGCCTAACTCGTAGCCCTTTCCTGCAGTCAAATGACCTAGTTGCCTCATGGGTGGAATGTTATTCATATTTTTCATAATTTTATAATTAATAAACATTATTTCAAAAAACCCGCCGAAAATCTGGTGTTTCTATGTCAAATGGTTTTGTCATATTTCAGTCTTCTGTGATGTACAGTATATAAGGTGTAATATTGGGATGCAAACTCAAAATGTAATACATTTCAACATTATTAAGCCTATAACCATGTGTGTGAGGTGTATACTTTTGTTTCAAGGTAGATTTGTTGAAGACTACCAAGAAACACTGTGACCCTGATTTTTTTATTTTACCATTTCAGATTTCCTTTAGATTTGACTAATTGTGTGAATTTCACTGTGAGCCTATTTATAACAATCAGATAAACAAGAAGGTAAACACCAGGGATAGTGAACAGGAATTGAACAGACTACTGAACCTGGAGCTGCTGGAGAGAGAGAATGAAGAGACGTAAGAGGGGAGGAGAAGGGGAAAGAGAGGATAGATTGCGCCGAGAACCACAAACACTACAGCTACATGGCGGTGCTGTCGCTCGTGGCGACTGGTGCAGGTAACCTCTCAAGTGGTGCTAAAGTGTATATAATAAAAACATATATTTACATGGTAGTTAAATTGGCAGGTAAAGTATAAAGCCGTGGATACTCAATATGTTCCCTCTCTCTCTCCCCCCTCTTCTCTCTGTCCTCAGGACGTCTATAGTCTTTTCCGAGTACCTGATGACAGTGATGATCATTATCATGATGATAAGCTTCTACTACTTTGCCATACATGTGAGTCACTTCCTCCTGACCATCCTCACAATCACACCTCAGATTCAGATTGAGTCAGACCTCAATGAGCATCAGCCTCTAATAATACAAACTGAGAAAGACTTGATCTTCTTACTTATTCCCCTGACAACAATCGTCTGAATGAGCTTGATTTAAACACTCACTCTTTCACCCCACCCCACCCTCCTCTTCCTCACTTCTCTCTCTCTTTCACCCCACCCTCCTCTTCCTCACCTCTCTCTCTCTCTCTCTCACACACACACACATACAGTGCCTTGCAAAAGTATTCATTCCCCTTGCCGTTTTTCCTATTTTGTTGCATTACAACCTGTAATTTAAATGGATTTTTATTTGGATTTCATGTAATGGACATACACAAAATAGTCCAAATTGGTGAAGAGGAATGAAAAAAATAACTTCTTTAAAAAATTTCTACAAAATGAATAACGGAAAAGTGGAGCGTGCATATGTATTCACCCCCTTTGCTATGAAGCCCCTAAATAAGATCTGGTGCAACCAATTACCTTCAGAAGTCACATAATTAGTTAAATAAAGTCCACCTGTGTGCAATCTAAGTGTCACATGATCTGTCACATGATCTCAGTATATATACACCTGTTCTGAAAGGCCCCAGAGTCTGCAACACCACTAAGCAAGGTGCACCACCAAGCAAGCGGCACCATGATGACCAAGGAGCTCTCCAAACAGGTCAGGGACAAAGTTGTGGAGAAGTACAGATCAGGGTTGGGTTATTTAAAAAAATATCAGAAACTTTGAACATCCTACGGAGCACCATTAAATCCATTAAAAAAAATTGAAAGAATGTGGCACCACAACAAACCTGCCAAGAGAGGGCCGCCCACCAAAACTCACAGACCAGGCAAGGAGGGCATTAATCAGAGAGGCAACAAAGAGACCAAAGATAACCCTAAAGGTGCTGCAAAGCTCCACAGCGTAGATTGGAGTATCTGTCCATAGGACCACTTTAAGCCGTACACTCCACAGAGCTGTGCTTTACGGAAGAGTGGCCAGAAAAAAGCCATTGCTTCAAGAAAAAAAGAAGCAAATACGTTTGGTGTTTGCCAAAAGGCATGTGGGAGACTCCCCAAACATATGGAAGAAGGTACTCTGGTCAGATGAGACTAAAATTGAGCTTTTTGGCCATCAAGGAAAACGCTATGCCTGGCACAAACCCAACACCTCTCATCACCCCGAGAACACCATCCCCACAGTTAGGCATGGTGGTGGCAGCATCATGCTGTGGGGATGTTTTTCATTGGCAGGGACTGGGAAACTGGTCAGAATTGAAGGAATGATGGATGGCGCTAAATACAGGGAAATTCTTGAGGGAAACCTGTTACAATCTTCCAGAGATTTGAGACTGGGACGGAGGTTCACCTTCCAGCAGGACAATGACCCTAAGCATACTGCTAAAGCAACACTTGAGTGGTTTAAGGGGAAACATTTAAACGTCTTGGAATGGCCTATTCAAAGCCCAGACCTCAATCCAATTGAGAATCTGTGGTATGACTTAAAGATTGCTGTACACCAGCGGAACCCATCGAACTTGATGGAGCTGGAGCAGTTTTGCCTTGAAGAATGTTTTTTTTTGCCAAAAATCCCAGTGGCTAGATGTGCCAAGCTTATAGAAACATACCCCAAGAGACTTGCAGCTGTAATTGCTGCAAAGGTGGCTCTACAAAGTATTGACTTTGGGGGGGGGGGTGAATAGTTATGCACGCTCAAGTTGTCTTATTTCTTGTTTGTTTCACAATAAAAACTATTTTGCATCTTCAAAGTGGTAGGCATGTTGTGTAAATCAAAAATCCTTTTAAATTCCAGGTTGTAAGGCAACAAAATAGGAAAAATGCCAAGGGGGTGAATACTTTCGGTGGAGAGGCAGTCACAGAAGCTGTTCTTGTGGAAGATTGAGGTGCATGACCAGAAGGTGAGGGTGTTTGAGATGAGGCTCTGGAATGAAGCACTGGTCACCAACATGCTGCCTGAACATGTCGCCAAACACTTCCAGGGCTCTGAGAAGAGAGACGAGGTGAGATAAGGAAGGGGGAGTAGAGAGCGAGAGGAAAGAGGTATATTTCCCTCCAGCTACTGGCATATTCTGTCCATTCACAATTCACCTGTAAGAACATGGCAGATCTCAACACCCGTAGAGATTGTTTGTGAGGAAATGACCTCTTCCCTCGACTTGCAATTAAAACCAATAAATGCATCTCTTGTACTACTCACTTCTAATGTGGATACTTACTCAACTAAAGTGGAAAGTTTGGAAACTGCAGCCAATGTGACAGAGGGGCGACAGCGCAAACTAAGCTAAGGGGAAATCAATCTCCTAAAAAAGAAAACACATTCACTCGAAAATCATTCCCGTAAATTCAATGTGTGGGTCACAGGATTTGAAACTGGTGTGGAAGCGGGCAACCCAACTTCCTTCATGAGCAATCTTTTCTATGAACTGTTTTGTCAGGAGAAGCATGGCGCACGGGTCCTCTTTGGAACGGATCTCAGTGTATGACTGTACGAATCCACGGTTTTGAAGTCAAAAGGCAAATTGTTCGCCTCGCAATGGAATCGGGGGCTCTGACCTTTGCGGAGAAGAGGATCAGCATCTACCCAGATCTGAGTGCCGAACTGCCGAAACAGAGGGTGACATACAACGAAGTGAGATTACAGCTACGCAAGCTAAACCTGAGATGCGGCTTCATCCACCCGGCAAAACTCATCTTAACCTTCCAGAATACAACACATGTTTTCCACTGCCAAGGAGGCTCAAGAATTCTTCAAGAAGCAACTCAAGCCCAACACACGAAGGGACGAGCCGACAGATCTAGGCTAACCCCAAATTGACTGGCTCAGCATAAGACAATGAGGACCCCCCTCAATTGGGTAAAAGGAACACTTATTATTATTATTATTATTATTATTATTATTATTATTGCTGAACATTGGACTTCGTTCTCATTATATTGCCTCTGGTCCAGGACATTTAGACAATGATGACTTGGACAATATATTGAAGCGTCATACAGGCTGGGGCTGCTTCATTGTGGTGCTACAGTGCATTGCATCCCAATGGACTAAACTGTTTAGGATAGATGGCCAGTCCCATATGGGATATCACACAATTCCATATGTTTTTTTATTGTTTATTTTTGTATGGCTTTCCCTCTCTGTTTACACTTCTGAATTTATCTCCCAGGGATTTAATTATTGTGAAGATTATAGAATGCATTTCTTGCACATACCCTCTTCTTTTGTCTTTCTTCGTACATAGTAGAGAGTGCCTAAATGCTTAATACAAATTGAGGGTACATTTATGTTTAAGATCATTTAAACTATATTGCTAATAATAATGAAGATAATAGCTCAAGAGCTATTACTCCTAAAGCCAACCTATTTGACTGATTAGGCTTGCATTTCTGTTATATTTAGCATACATGTTTTCTCTTCTTTTTTTCTTCATTACCCACCCTAACTCAATAAGTCTGCAAACTTACATTTATAGGTCTGAAGGGGTAAATGTTTACTTATTTTATGTTTTAGTTTATTTATTTCTCAATACCTTAATTAAGATCCCCCAAAACATGCTGCTTAAGAGATTTCATATTTAAGGCTGCCACTCCCGTTATGCTGCAACCCTGTAATGATAGTGTAGGGCGGGGGGAACTGGTGACGGAGGGCTGGGGTCCAGGGAGGGGGTTTAGGGAAGGGTATTGTGGCTAGGGAGGTGTGGGCTAGGGAAGGGGGGGATGGTTCACAGGGTGGGTTCTGGGTGGGGATTATCATTATTTTTGTTTCACATTCATGGGCTTATTAACACTAACGATAACAATTACATCATTAATAATAAATAATAAAAATAAAAAAACATTTAAACAATGGCAACGCTAGCTATTCTCTCTTAGAATTTGAAAGGCCTAAACCAGGGTTCTTCAATTCCGGTCCTGGAGGGCCGAAACACTTCGGTTTTTTATTTCTACCTGGTAGTTAATTGCACTCACCTGGTGTCCCAGGTCTGAATTAGCCCCTGATTAGAAGGAGAGGATGAAAAACAGAGGTGTTTCGGCTCTCCAGGACCAGAATTGAAGAACCCTGGCCTAAACTGTCCTATTAAATGTTCCAGCTGTCTTGATATCCTAGCAAGAAACCATGTTGATATAGCAATGCTCCAGGAAACACACCTGCTCCAAAAGGACTCACATAGAATAGAGAACCATTTGTACAAACTGGCTGCTTTTTCATCAGCCCCAAACAAAACTAAAGGTGTAATCATAATGATACATAAGTAACAAAAAATCACCATCTTGGGTAAAGACCAAGAATGCAGAATCACTTTCCTTAAAGTTATCCATAATGGAAAGAAAATTTCCTTTATTAATGCGTACGCTCCAAATTCATATTATCCTACGTTTTTTGATTCTCTGAACAGCATACTGTTAGAATTAACTGAATTCCATCTGGTTATTGGGACAGACATGAATGACATTTTGGACATGCGGGACAAATCTAATAAGAACAACTACAATCCACACACAACCAAGGCCTGGCGAGCACATAATCCTAAAGCAAAAGAGTACACTTTCTACGATTATCTACTCCTCTATTTTCTTTAATTGAGCAAATAGACATTTGACCTATGCGCTTGTCTGACCACCACGCTAACTACTGCCGACTTCAAATGTCAGAATCTCCTAAAAGAGCCACAAGATGGCGTTTCAAAGTTTAATTACTACAAAATCCTACCTTCTGTGATCAATTTGAAATGTAACTAAATTAATTATCCGAAGGGAGAAGAGGACTTTTTATTGTCAACAGTAACACGAAAGTCTGAATGTCATCTAAATGTAAGTTGCAGTGGGGTTTTAATGGTTTTTTTTACCATGCTGTGTAGGGTACTAGGGGGTAACTATCCCCCTGGGGTAACTCCGGTGACGACGAACGCCGAAGCCTGCCCGAGCAAGGAGGAGGAGCAGCCTCGGCTGAATCCGTGACATGCAGAGGTAGTTTGGGGGGTTGTTGTATTGGTGGGCATGGTCTTTTGCATGCACAGGCTACCAAAGCGTTTGCCATAGTGGCCTTTATTAAGGTGTTTTATTGTGCTGCTATGGGCAAGCTTCTAGAGTCATCCCAGACAGTTCTTGGAGCTTGCTCATGCGCAGAGTAATTTATGACCCTGTGGCGCCAGGGAAGATCTGATAAGGTCTCAGCCTGGCAGATTTGCACACAAGGCTGGAGAGAGAGGGTGCCATAAATCTTGACCCTTTGTCAATCTAAGTAATTGGTTTCTCATTCTCTCTCCAAGAGGTGAATGTTTAAGTTTGTTATATTGATGCTGTGCTTATAGCCCTTTATAGACATGTTGTAAGTGTAATGCCATTTGCCATTTATTCATGTACATATATGTATATTGCAAAGTTATAACCCTTAACTAATACTTTTTACATGTGTGTATATTTTTGTCTTATATAATCGCAACAATTGTGGTGACTATCAAGAGTACAGTGATGGGCCTCAATATCATGGGCCTCAATGGGCCTCAATGGGCCTCAATATCATGTTCTAACCGGACAGCACTATAGGGCGGCAGGTAGCTTAGTGGGTAAGAGCGTTGTGCCAGTAACCGAAAGGTCGCTGGTTCTAATCCCCGAGCCGACTAGGTGAAAAATCTGTCGATGTGCCCTTAAGCAAGGCACTTAACCCTAATTGCTGATGTAAGTCGCTCTGGATAAGAGCGTCTGCTAAAATGACTAAAAAAAAAAAAAAATAGAGGGCAGAACCAAACCAATCAGTTGTAAGTATATAGCGGGTGAGGGTATTCACAGCCTACCGCTCAGACGGGTGAGGGCATACCAGCCAACCGTTTTTACATGGTCCTTCTAGAAGGATTTAGTGACCAACCGTTTTTTATATGGTCCGTCATTTCTCCAAATTTAGCGAACAATCGTTTTTTCAAAAATACTGTATGCCAATCCCTCAGCCATAGTTATAACAGCCAATATCTGCTCTGCCCCGTTCAGAATCACTAGAAGTAGCAGACACGGCGATCCAATTTCGCCTTTGCTATTATTTTTATCCATAGAACCCCTGGTCCAGGCAATTTGTCAATCGAAGGAAATAACACCAATTTACCTAAAATCTACTGATCACTTCATCTCATTATACACAGACGATATTTTACTATATCGCTCCCAAACGATTGAAGATACATTCAGCTTTATCTCAAGTTATACAATTAATCTAACCAAATCAGCCCTACTGCTTCTCAAGACCGTTTCCCATTTTAAATATTTGGGAGTAGATATATTTCCTTCCTTAGATAAAACCATTGCCAGAAATTTTAACAGAACTTTCAAATCAATTCAATCCAACCTCAGTAGGTGGAATAATATCCCAGTTGCTTTAACCGGCAGAATATCTATTTTCAAACAAAATATATTGCCACAGCTGAATTTCTGTAGTTCAGTGCTTCACATGGCTCCCCCTTCTGGCTATTGGGATAAAATTCATAGTGCGGTTTCAAAATGTATATGGAAAGGTAAAAGCAACATGCAACAATTTCCACTATTTTACTGAGTTACAGTTCATGTAAGGAAATCAGTCAATTGAAATAAATAAATTAGGCAGTAATCTATGGATTTCACATGACTGGGCAGGGGTGAGGCTATGGGTGGACCTGGGAGGGCATACGCCCACCCACTTGGAGCCAGGCCCACCCACTGGGGAGCCAGGCCCAACCAATCAGAATGAGTTTTTCCCCACAAAAGGGCTTTATTACAGTCAGAAATACTCCCCAGTTTCGGTCTCAGACAATCCCGCAGGTGAAGAAGCCAAATGTGGAGGTTCTGGGCTGGCATGGTTACACGTGGTCGGCGGTTTTGAGGCCGGTTGGATGTACTGCCAAATTCCCTAAAACGATGTTGGAAGTGGCTTATGGTAGAGAAATGAACATTAAATTATCTGGCAACAGCTCTGGTGGATATTCCTGCAGTCAGCATGCCAATTGCAGGTTCTGGCATTGTGTTGTGTGACAAAACTGCACATTTTAGAGTGGCCTTTTATTGTCCCCAGCACAAGGTGCACCTGTGTAATGATCATGTTGTTTAATCAGCTTCTTGATATTCTACACCTGTCAGGTGGATGGAATATCTTGGCAAATGATAAGTGCTCACTAGCAGGGATGTAAACAAATGTGTGCCCAACATTTTAGAGAAATAAGCTTTTTGTGTGTGTGGAACATTTCTGGGATCTTTTATTTCAGCTCATGAAACATGGGACCAACACTTTACATAGTGCGTTTATATTTTTGTGTAGTATACAAAGAGGGAAAGACGTAGAATAACTATTCGTACCAAACTTTAAATTGTATTTCCAGTCACTAGCATTTCGCCCCATCTTAAATTGGTTTAGACATGATTCTTCCGCCCCCTTGCTGAGTATAGAGAGAAATATGGTGTATCCTATTGCCCTGGAAGAGGTTGTCTTCACTGATATATCCCTTAAAGCTGCAATATGTAACTTTTTGGGCGACTCAACCAAATTCACATAGAAATGTGAGTTATAGATCTGTCATTCTAATTGAAAGCAAGTCTAATAAGTGGTAGATCTGTTATATGTGCACTATTTCTATGCTTCTCGTTCTTAAGTTTCGGTTTTGTACACCAGCTTCAAACAGCTGAAAATACAATATTTTTGGTTATTGAAAAAGTTTCGATGGTAGAATGATTCTCTACACATTGCTTGTTTTGTCACATAAACAGAACTATTAGAATTTTTGCAACCTGGAAATGGCAGAGCTATTTCTGCATATTGCACCTTTAATCAATGTAAACTATGCTTTGGTCCTATTATTGCTAACACGATTTCTATTTCGCTCAAAATAAAAAATGAAAATGTAACTGAGAATCAACATGGCATGCCCATACTCCAATATTTCACAATAATGCCTTGCAATCTGGAGGGTGTGTGTGTGTGTGCGCGCCCGCGTGCGCTCTATGACATACCTCTCCCCCTTAGGTCTGAATAAGGGCTGTGTTTTCATTCTACGCCCTATAAAACCATATCACGGAGTGAGGTCACATGGGTCGTACTGGTACGGATATTAAAATCCTTAAAAATCTGCTGTTGACGCCCATTCTAATTAGCCCCACGGTTGTCTTGTTAAATCTTGTTAATTCTCTTAAATTAAATACCATTACTGTTTTCTCATTAGCTGGGAATGTTGTTTGAAATGTCCGAAACAACATACAGTACGTTGGTGATATCGTTATCAACCTACCGCATACCCCTTAAAAATATTAATGTTTGTGTGCAGTATGTGCTATTAGCATGCTAACACTCATTAAGACAGATTGGTAGAATAACTAGCATAGCTAGCCATCACTAGCATTCTGTTAGGTTCTGAACAAACAAAGTAAAAAATCTAACGGACGACTAGAAAAAGCTCAAACAAAGTTTATTTGACCGACTGGGTGCTTTAGCTGCAGACACAACATACAAGTCACACAAGCACATACAGTGGCTTACGAAAGTATTCACCCCCCTTGGCATTTTTCCTATTTTGTTGCCTTACAACCTGGAATTAAAATGGATTTTTGGGGGGTTTGTATCATTTGATTTACACAACATGCCTACCACTTTGAAGATGCAAAATAGTTTTTATTGTGAAACAAACAAGGAATAAGACAAAAAAACAGAACTTGAGCGTGCATAACTATTCACCTCCCCCAAAGTCAATACTTTGTAGAGCCACCTTTTGCAGCAATTACAGCTGCAAGTCTCTTGGGGTATGTCTCTATAAGCTTGGCACATCTAGCCACTGGGATTTCTGCCCATTCTTCAAGGCAAAACTGCTCCAGCTCCTTCAAGTTGGATGGGTTCCGCTGGTGTACAGCAATCTTTAAGTCATACCACAGATTCTCAATTGGATTGAGGTCTGGGCTTTGACTAGGCCATTCCAAGACATTTAAATGTTTCCCCTTAAACCACTCAAGTGTTGCTTTAGCAGTATGCTTAGGGTCATTGTCCTGCTGGAAGGTGAACCTCCGTCCCAGTCTCAAATCTCTGGAAGACTGAAACAGGTTTCCCTCAAGAATTTCCCTGTATTTAGCGCCATCCATCATTCCTTCAATTCTGACCAGTTTCCCAGTCCCTGCCGATGAAAAACATCCCACAGCATGATGCTGCCACCACCATGCTTCACTGTGGGGATGGTGTTATTGGGGTGATGAGAGGTGTTGGGTTTGCGCCAGACATAGCATTTTCCTTGATGGCCAAAAAGCTCAATTTTAGTCTCATCTGACCAGAGTACCTTCTTCCATATGTTTGGGGAGTCTCCCACATGCCTTTTGGCGAACACCAAACGTGTTTGCTTATTTTTTTCTTTAAGCAATGGCTTTTTTCTGGCCACTCTTCCGTAAAGCCCAGCTCTGTGGAGTGTACGGCTTAAAGTGGTCCTATGGACAGATACTCCAATCTCCGCTGTGGAGCTTTGCAGCTCCTTCAGGGTTATCTTTGGTCTCTTTGTTGCCTCTCTGATTAATGCCCTCCTTGCCTGGTCCGTGAGTTTTGGTGGGCGGCCCTCTCTTGGCAGGTTTGTTGTGGTGCCATATTCTTTCATTTTTTTAATAATGGATTTAATGGTGCTCCGTGGGATGTTCAAAGTTTCTGATATTTATTTTATAACCCAACACTGATCTGTACTTCTCCACATCTTTGTCCCTGACCTGTTTGGAGAGCTCCTTGGTCTCCATGGTGCCGCTGCTTGTTGGTGCCCCTTGCTTAGTGGTGTTGCAGACTCTAGGGCCTTTCAGAACATGTGTATATATACTGAGATCATGTGACAGTTAGATTGCACACAGGTGGGCTTTATTAAACTAATTATGTGACTTCGGAAGGTAATTGGTTACACCAGATCTTATTTAGGGGCTTCATAGCAAAGGGGGTGAATACATATGTACACACCACTTTTCTGTTCTTTATTTTTTAGAATTCTTTGAAAAAAAAAATCATTTCACTTCACCAATTTGGACTATTTTATGTATGTCCATTACATGAAATCCAAATATAAATCCATTTAAATTACAGGTTGAAATGCAACAAAATAGGAAAAACGCCAAGGGGGATGAATACTTTTGCAAGGCACTGTATGTATACCTTCCGACTAGGTGGAGTGACCTCCTTGCATGTCTAAGATAAACAATCCTTCTCTGTTGTTAGGCAGAAACTCAATGTGTTCTTCTTACTGGTATTGTCATGGCCTGCCTAAGTCTAGGACCCTCATGGGCGTGGAAGTTTGTGGGCGGCAGGTAGCTTAGTGGTTAAGAGCGTTGTGCCAGTAACCGAAAGGTCGCTGGTTCTAATCCCCGAGCCGACTAGGTGAAAAAAGGCACTTAACCCTAATTGCTCCTGTATGTCGCTCTGGATAAGAGCGTCTGCTAAATGACGTAAATGTAAAAAATGTGTATGAGATAGAACTGTAGTCAGATGCTCTTCAGGGGTGGGACCCTATGGCCCCCCTCCCAGCAGTGTATTCTCTCTTCAACCGTTGACCTTGAGTTGAGTTCCACATCCCTCATTGTCCTAGTTTCACAGCAACTGGCCTGCCTTATCAGGAACTGAAACTAGACTGCTACCCTTTACCTCCTTCCTTAGAAATATTAATTATCAGTAATAACATGTTTGAACAGAGTATCAACTTTCTACACTTCCCCTTGTCTCACTCAGCAACTTTCCGTATACAAAGTTCCTATTCACCCGTCATTGACCCCTAACATATACATTTCTTATATTTATTTATTTGTCATTTAGCATATGTAAAGTAATCAATACATTCTACTATGATGACAGGAATAAGTATATAAGCCAGAAACCAACAATTCAATGGCTGAAGTTGAAGTAACTTTTGACTGTAATAGAGTTGACAGGTGACTATGACATTAATATATTTAATTCACAACATTTTGATAGGAGCTTTAATCCAGTTATAATACAAATATATATATACGGTATATATATATATACATCTATGTGTGTCGTTATTGCTGGAATTCAGGATTGACTAAACTGACTTAGGCTGAACTGCTTTCAATGGGTAGACATTGCTTCCGTGATTTTCATTGAAAACGTCACTTTCCCGTATAGACCTGTGGACCATTTTTATCAATCATTACCCTATGATGTACTGCCACTAGGTGGTCGAGGACTGCTATGACATCATGGAGGAGTGTGGATTCCGCTTCGTCCGGAGAGGGCCCATCTTTGTCAAAGGGAAGGGGGAGCTACTAAGCTTCTTCATGAAAGGGGAAGACAAACCAACCCTTTAGCAACGGCACTGATCCCACCACTACAACCCTGCCTCACCAAGTAGTGGACCATTCCTGACCCACACCTGCTGATACAACAGACATAGTACAGATTACGCACAGATTTTTATTTATTTATTTTATTTAACCTTTATTTAACTATGCAAGTCAGTCAAGAACAAATTCTTCTTTACAATGACGGCCTACCCAATGACGGACGACGCTGGGCCAATTGTGTGCCGCCCTATGGGACTCCCGATCACGGCGGTTGTGACACAGCCTGGGAACGAACCAGGGTCTGTAGTGACGCCTCTGTAATGAGATAATGCCACTTGAAATAGTATGTATCTATAATGTGTTAATTAAAAATGTTTTCATTAGCTTTTATGTGGTCTGTGTGTATTTGAACCTACTACCGAACAGTATTTCCAGCAATCCTCATCACAGTGAAATGACCGTGAGTTGCAGTATTATTTCTGGCCTCTGGATGTCACTGTTGCTCCATGTATGAATTCTGCTTACCGTTCTAAATTAATTTAGCAAATCTGTCAAATAGAGAACATGCACTAGACACGCTTTCAGTGGTGGAAAAAATACCCAATTGTCATACTTGAGTAAAAGTAAAGATAGTAGAAAATGACTCAAGCAGTGGCGGCTCCTGAAAAAATTCTCAGGAGGGGCAATTTTTCTGATGATTTAGGTGACCTACACACGTGCACGAGTCCGTGCACGCGATTCCAGATATCTTTACCTCTGAATAAACTGCCTTTATTATACCATATCCACCCTGTCCAAAGTCTCTACTTGGTCTCAGTTCTCCAGTAAACTTGTGATTATCAACAGTACACAACGGTAACAAACAATTGGGGGAACTCACGGGGCAGATAGTAACCACTTAAAAGGAAGCGATTCCCAAACCTTCCATAACAAAGCCATCACCTACAGAGAGATGAACTTGGAGAAGAGTCCCCTAAGTAAGCTTGTCCTGGGCCTCTGTTCACAAACACAAACAGACCCCACACAGCCCCAGGACAACAACAACAACAACAACAACAACAACACAATTAGACCCAACCAAATCATGAGAAAACAAAAAGAGAATTACTTGACACATTGGAAAGAACAAACAAAAAAACTGAGCAAACTAGAATGCTATTTGGCCCTAAACAGAGAGTACACAGTGGCAGAATACCTGACCACTGTGACTGACCCAAACTTAATGAAAGCTTTGACTATGTACAGACTCAGTGACCATAGCCTTGCTATTGAGAAAGGCCGCCGTAGGCAGACCTGGCTCTCAAGAGAAGACAGGCTATGTGCACACTGCCCACAAAATGAGGTGGAAACTGAGCTGCACTTCCTAACCTCCTGCCAAATGTATGACCATATTAGAGACACATATTTCCCTCAGATTACAGCGATCCACAAAGAATTCGAAAACAAACCCAATTTTGATAAACTCCCTTATCTACTGGGTGAAAAACCACAGTGTGCCATCACAGCTGCAAGATTTGTGACCTGTTGCCACAAGAAAAGGGCAACCAGTGAAGAACAAACACCATTGTAAATACAACCCATATTTATGTTTATTTATTTTCCCATTTGTACTTTAACTATTTGCACATTGTAACAACACTGTATATATACATAATATGACATTTGAAATGTCTTTATTCTTTTGAAACTTCTGAGTGTAATGTTTACTGTTAATATTTATTGTTTATTTCACTTTTGTTTACTATCTACTTCCCTTGCTTTGGCAATGTTAACACACATTTCCCATGCCAATAAAGCCCTTAAATTGAATTGAATTGATAGTAAGGTCGCAATGACACAGAAAGCAGTTCAATGTCGGGGTACAGAGTCGCTCTCTTACCAGGATCGCGGTCCGCTCTGACCAGGGTGAAGGTGGCCGGCTCCACTTCTCTGTCCGGGACTCATCCAGCCAAGTCTCCCAGCTGTATTGGGATTCAGCTGCCAGCAGCGTTTTCATTATTTAGTCCGTTCGTAGCGGGTATGTACACGATCAACAAGATCAGTCCAAAACCAACCACTGGAAATCCATGGTTGGCAGAATGTTTGTAAACTAAGTCTACAAATGAAAAACATAAAATAACGCCGCACTGCAGGTCGCAACAGAGACGCTTCTAGCCGCCATTGTCTTAGTTACGTTCAACGTTACGTCACGTATGACGAAAGCGCGTAAGTGCAAGCCCACAGACACCCATAGAGAATGTATTGAAAGCTTTGAAATGTGAAAAAAATAGATTTTACATGACAGGCTATGAGAGACTTCTGGGCGATTTTCAACTTGACTGAAATCGCCCCAAAAACGGGCGGGGCCATTTAAAGCACGACTTTAGCCTGATTTGACATTTAGTGGCTGGCAGATCAGACGTGAACACTGATAACTGCTGTTGCCGTGATATAATTGATTAGAAAAAAAATCCCTTCCTTTTCCCGTTTGGCAGTGCGTCGCCCATATCGCCCTATTGAACAAGCCGTCCCTGGACTCAAGTACAATTGAAAGTCACCCAGTAAAATACTACTTGAGTAAAAGTCTTATTTGGTTTTCAATGTACTTAAATATCAAAATAAAATGTAATTGCTCAAATATACTTAAGTATCAGTAAGTAAAAGTTTAAATCATTTTAATTTCCTAATATTAAGCAAAACATATGGCATCATTCTTTTATTTTTTATTTTTGTATTTACGCAAAGCCAGGGGCACACTCCAACACCATTTACAAACTAATCATGTGTGTTTAGTGAGTCCGCCAGATCAGAGGCAGTAGGGATGACCAGGGATGTTCTCTTAAGTGCGTGAATTGGACAATTTTGCTGTCCTGCTAAGCATTCAAAATGTAACGAGTACTTTTAGGTGTCAGAGAAAATGTATGGAGTAAAAAGTACATTATTTTCTTTAGTAAAAAGTAGTCCAAAATATAAATAGTAAAGTACAGATACCCCAAAACAACTACTTAAGTAGTACTTAAAATATTTTTGCTTAAGTACTTAACACATCACTGCATACTTTTCCTCGAAGTAAGCACTATATGCCTAAGGGTTTATATCTTTTTATGAGGTTCTGTTGGCCATTGGCGGGTGGGGACCAATGTTCCCTCAAAAGAAAATTGGCACTGAGAACATTTCAGGTCGGCTGAGGGCAAACTTGAACATTGTGAAAATTCTGTGCAACCTTCAGCGTGCGTTTACTGTGAACACTGAGGCTGTACCTGCTTTAAGTTATAGTTTCAGACAGTGGTCAAGTAGGCTACTGTGGATTATCATAATGTAGGCCTACCAGAGTGGCCTACCATAAAAAACAATGGAAACATTTTAACATGGAAATAGGTGTTCTATCATTCAGCCCACAGTAGCAGCCAATGTGTGGTGTTCAATGTAGGTCCTACATTCCATGAGAGTTTTGAAAAAAGCATGAAGGGCTTGACATTAACCTGTTTATCCACTTGTCCTTCAGACAAGGAGGTGACTGAAAATGTTGTTGTGTTGTTTGATGCATGAAACCACTTTACAAAATAAAATGCATTATTATTCCCATACCATTATTACAGAGAATCAGACAAATTATGCTACCCTCTGCCTATTGGCTACTTAGCTTATTCAAGCCTGTCTGAAAATACTGTCCCTTTAAGACAAAAAAAAAGCTCTTTACCCAGACCGCTTTTCAAAGATGTCTAGAAATGTACACATTTTGTGCTCTTGTAAGAAGCAATCACTCCCTCATTGCTGACTACAAATTATCAATAACTCACTAACTAGCAAAGGATATGAACAAATGTGCACAGGTGGCTACATGCAGCTCTCACTTTGATCTCAAAACAAGCACCCATGACTGCTCATGTTGTAAACACAGTCCAGTTCAAAGTGAATGGCACAGATCCATTATGGCAATTGCCTGTTTGCATATAGGCCTACTGCAGCTCTGATTGGTTATGCTTCACTGGTCTGTGAGTACAGGCTGAGTCGCTTGTCAATGCAATAGAATCCTACTTCAATGCGTTCTGTCTACAACACAATCTCTTGCATAGTTAGTTTTGCATACTAAGTCTTGCATAGTTTGTTTTGTTTCGGTATGTTTTATTGAAAGTGACAAATATTGCGTTGATTCGATCACAATTCCCACAGTAAAGGGAAATGCTGATAGTGTTAATTAAGGGAAAAAACTCTAGAAGGTTGAGTGAAGTTCAATCTCGTGCTTCTCTGTGCAGGCTGATATTTCTTCTGTGCTGCAGTCCCGGGGGAGCTGTGCGCAGTTTAGGTGGAACATTGGTGGGGACTATGAGACAGTATGAGGATTCCACTGTTTGAGGACGCCATAGAAAGCTCTCAAACATTCAGTTCAGATTCAAATTTGAGAGGAAGATTTGATCCTTAGAGAAGCAAGAGAGGACTAAAAACGGATTTACCACAGAATGTTATCAATTTACAACTATGCAATGATTTCAGACAGCTTTATGAATATTTGGCTCCTCTGAATAAAAGCCATTGCGACTCCTCCAATTCTCTGAATCAATTTTTGCCTGCCATTTTAATATAACATCTTTATTGCTATCATAAAAAACCATAATCAATATGCAAAATTGGTTCTCATGCGCCACCTATGGAGTATATAATTCTACCGGAAGCAGGGTAGTATAGGAATTTCCGGTTACGTCAGCGTGTCTGGACTCCATTAGGGGGTTGCAGCTGTTGAGAGAAACAACAACAAAAACGGAGCGATTGACGGGAATACCACAGAGTCAGTGCGTTCTCAGCCGGGTTACGAAGTCTAAATTCTGGGAGCTAAAACCTCCTTTCCCACCCTGGGCTTCGCCGGCTTCTAACCACGGCCGCTCTCGGTGAGGAAACTCTGGCCTCCGCTTCCTCCTCCTCCGACTCGGACACCGGCGGAGCGTCGCCGCCCCCACGGAAGAAACACCGAGCCTCGGCGGCGGAGGGAGCAGGAGAGCCCGGGGCTTCAACAGTTGCGACAGGCCTTTCTGGAGTTGTTTTGGGACTTGCTACTACTTCTCCACATCACCAAGCCACCTCTGCTATTCACTTTAACCGGACCCTTGTCAACAATCTCAGCGGCAATAACATGCAGTCAAACGGGGCAGGACAGGATTCAGAGCTTTCCTGCCAAAACAGTGCACAAAACGGGGAGTCATCCTCGGCTGGGGGAACGCACTTCAACGGGCTTCTGGTCAGCACAAACAATGGGAATAGTGTCGGTACCAATAACGGAGCCGGACCGGGCTCAGGGACCTCCACAGCCTCGGGTTCGGAGGTCGGCTCCATGAAAAAGAAGAAACGTCTTTCGCAGTCGGAGGAAGATGTCATCCGATTAATAGGACAACATCTCCACGGGTTAGGGCTAAAGTAAGTTTACGTGACGTAAAGGAAAAGCTCCTAACATGTCCAAGTACATGATTCATGAAATCTCATTTATTAGTGATAAAAAAAGAAAAAAAAAGAAGCAAAACTGCGTGGTGGTAGTTGATGAACACGGAATTCTGCGTTTGACAGACAAACATGGGCTGGGGGAGGGGGTAGTTAGCAAGCTAGTTTGAAGAAGAAGGGGTCCATTTTGCACAATACAGAGTGGTAGGTTGATAGTACCACTAGCCTTCGTAACGATTGTTATTCAGACATTTTATACAGAATAAAGACTCAAGACAGTTCACAATTTGGTTGGCTACCTTGACCTCACACCAATAACTGTTCAGTGTAACCTTATAGGGGCTAGTTGAACTGCGTGTTGTGAGTTGTATATATATTTTTTTACACGGATGGAAATCGCATTACATCACCTTGTAATCCATCGAAAGATGCTGCAAAATCCATAATGATTTGTGGTTACTAAGGATGTAAATGGCTATAGCCTGTCATTTGAAATGGCCTTATAGATTTGGCCTGTTTTATACTGTGGAGGCACTGTGGAACGTTAGAATAGTTGTCTGAAATGAAATGCCTGCGTTTTAGAGGATTGCGCAAAAGTGCGTAGGGAGAACAACGATACCCTGTTTGACAGCGTCGATTTGTTTTCGTTCTCCTGTATTTCCCATATTGTCCCTTTCGATGGCTTGGGTGTTTTCATGACATTGACATTTGATGTTTACAAAGAGAACATCGATAAAGGAGTTTACTTGATACGTTGCTGTAAAGTAGAAAAACAGACAGGGTCAGTGTTACTTTTGAAACCTTTTGAGCGGCGGTCGTCTTGAACAACAACCATGGTACAGCCCGTTAAACGAGTGGTTATATCTTTCGAACCGCGTATATTATTCTGACGTTATTGTCATATTTTTCTGCAAATAGCAGTCTGTCATCCATGTCAACAATGTCAGTAGTGTATGGACACAAAATCGCCATTTATAGCCCCAGATGCAAAGTCAGAGCGATGTTTAATTCGTTTTACCATTATTGGTGGAAATGGTGGCTCGTGAAGTAATCAGAACGGCTTCCCGGATAGGGTATGGTTTCATGGCGGCTGTGGAATGCGCGTCTATTCAGTTGTTTTAGATTAGAAACGTTGGTTGACGCTAATAATAGATTGAGCCTAGTAAACCCATCGGGACTCCGCAGTAACACAATATTTTGAGCCCTCCATGGCTATGTCACCATAATGGACTGTTAATGCAGTGTTTTGAGAGACCCAGCCTGCTACTGCTCGCCACTGACTGTGTGCCAGTGGAACTGCCATTACAGGAGCTGCTAAGACAGCCTGTTTGGTTATGTTTATATGGGGGATAAATACATGCATTGTCTGCTATGGAACTGACGCCCCTACGTTTCAAATGTGGAATGGAACGTGATAATGGTGTCCGAACTCATCAGGGTGATGCTGAAAACACTTCTGCACCACTCTCTTCTTTGATACCTGAGGATGA
The DNA here is from genome assembly GCF_964263955.1 of Coregonus lavaretus. NCBI lineage: Eukaryota > Metazoa > Chordata > Actinopteri > Salmoniformes > Salmonidae > Coregonus > Coregonus lavaretus. The sequence continues at coordinate 20,402,603 of NC_140020.1, read as the reverse complement.
TGTCATCATGCCATGGTGTCAGTACAGCCCACTCCATTTGATCATAGTCACCTTTTAAGCACACTAATAGAGATTTACAGAAAAGGCACTCACAGTTGACAGGTCTAGTCTAGAATTATAACTAATGCCACATCTCTTATTGCTGGATATGGTTTAGATTGTTATGCCCGTCTCTCCCTCTCTCCTGTGTCTGTCACTCTGGTATAACATATCAGGTCCATTGGCTGTCTTGTTGGCCAATGTTAAGCTGTTTTCTATAAACGTTTATGCAATTAATGTTTAATCCGTCTCTCCGTAGTCAATTGACTTTGGGCTGACATTTCAGTTCCTTTACATCTGTACGTTAATGTCTGTCTTGTTCTAATGTTCAGCTAACGTGTGCTGTAAACATTGAGGTAATGTTTCCCCACTCTCTTCTCTGCAGTCAAACAGTGGACCTGCTGATGCAGGAGTCGGGCTGCAGACTGGAACATACCTCAGCCACGAAGTTCCGCAACCACGTCATGGAGGGGGAGTGGGACAAGGTGGGTTCCAGGTTACCATAGTTACACCTGCACCTTTAATGTTATGCATAGCCTGCACACACCTACTTCGAGAGAGTACCCATAACATGGTTCTGTTACTAAGTATCGATCACATGTACAACACCAACATTAAGCTACATATGGAGTAAATAAACAGTGCTGTTCATAAACATTTGTGCCAATTAATAACATATTGGAACTCGTTGATGAAAATATATGTAGTTAAGTTCCTAGAAGGGATCTTTAAGAGTTGTTAGTGTAATTACTTTCTCTTCTACATTGCCACAGTACTCCCATTCCAAGAGCTTTGGGTTAAGGCTTGTAAAAATGTACATCATCTCTTTTTTAAATCCCATAAATGTACAGACATTACTGAGCATTATCTGAACTGTAGCCACAAAATGGCTTCACACACCATGATAATTACAGTTGTTGACTTCCTCCACTGAGAAAGAGTGTGGTTATTGTAGTGGTCAACTGTTTTGATTTGTCGTTTTTGTGGCTTGAAAGTGCTGAGCCAACTATTTGTCTCCCCTCCCTCTCTCTCTTTGTTTTGGTCCAGGCTGAGAATGATCTCAACGAGTTGAGGGCACTGATGCATTCTCCCAACGCTATTGTGGTAAGCCCAAACCTGACCTGAATGACAGTCATCAACGCAGTGAAAGGGGACCATGGGTTCTAGAACGGTTCTGTCCCCAACCTGACTGTTCTAGATTAGAAAGTTTCCCCTTTGTGAGGCGGATCCATTCTGACTGGAATTTCAAGTGTTCCGGAATGTCTTGGACGGACTGAGTGGAATGTTTACAACAGATATCCTCATATATGGGGGTATAATATCCTGCATTTAATAATTTGCTAGTCAGATGCTAAGTGTATGGTGTGTTTATCAGTAAAATGTTCCACCAATATTATTATTCAACAAAAGCACAGTTGTATAATCACATTGTTAGTGTTTAAATAATTTTGCATTATTAGTAGCTAGGTTTCATCCAATTGGCAACAGATTTTCATGCGAATATTCTAAAATCTGCATAAAGATAATATATGAATTTCCCCACTATTGGTGTGTTTCCGTCAAACTGACTTGTTGCAGATAAAAATCAGTGCGTGATGACTTAGTGCACACAAAATGTACTTTTTCGCTTAAGTTTTCATGTACGGAATAAAAATAGAATGTTCAATGTGTTTCCATCACATTTTCATCTCTACGGATAGTTTTGTCACAAACTGTTGCGTTAAATAGCAAATGTGCCCACTCTGGTCTTTGCACGTGCGCTCTAGCCAACAGCTCGCAGATACAGTGCAGGTAAGCTAGTCTACATGATGAGATTATGGAGATTTCTTTGTCAAAGCGGCAGTCAAGCATCGAACATCATGTCACCAGAATAAGACCCTCGACATTTATTGGAAAGGAGCATCAAACACATACCATGCACTTTCACTACACTGTGAAGTTCATCATAACTTATTTAATCTTTAGCCTAATTTAAACTGCATGATTTCCCGTGTCGTAGTGGGAGGACACACCATGTCATCGCTCGTGACTCCGAAGTTTACTTTGATATGATGGTTATATCAATTTTTGCTCGTAAAGGTGTTTCCGCCGCCATTTTTTGCGTAATTAATTTTAGTCACAAAAAGATCCCACCATGTCGAACAAACAAATTATCTGTCGGCATTTATACAATTTGAATGAAACTTCCTGTTTCCATCACTGCTGTCGTGATATTTTTTTATACGGTATGAATTTAGTCTCATAAACACTGTAGATGGAAATGTGGTTAGTGAGTTCACCATAGATTATTCAGTCAACTGTATGTCTTGTATGTTTATTGTATATGATATCATATAATATCCATACATATTCTGGTGGAGCCCTGAGATTTGTCATTCAGCTGTTCTTCTAAGATTGTAAATGAGGGGAGTCGCCTCTACCATGGGTACAGCAAGTTTAGATGTCATCTAAAGAACACTCGGAGGACTGCAGCTAGGCTAAATGATGATAATTAGATCTAGCTAGCTCATAAGTAGACAGGATACATTTTAGTCATTTAGCAGACACTTATCCAAAGCGACTTAAAGTTAGTGCATTCATTTTAAGATGGCTAGGTGGGACAACCACATATCTCAATCATAGTAAGTACATTTTTCCTCAAAGTAGCTATCAGCAAAGTCAGTGCTAGTAGAATAAAAATGATAGATCTCAAAATGGTCTGCTGTGGCTTAGTCAAGCGCCTGTGGAGTTTTATTCTGGTCAACCAAAGGCTTGTTATTGCACAATCCATTTTAACTCCAGAGGTAGGCTATCCTAGTTTATGAATGTCTAATAACTAAGTTATTTTCTGCCCTGCCATATACCATGAAGGTATGCAAGATATGTCAAGCTGGAATGGCTGCTACTATGATTATGGTGAACACTTGACAATGGTAATTTATATGCCAGAGTCATGGTTATAATTGAAAAGGTCAAACCGTGTTGGTTCTTCTGGCAGGTTGTGTGTGTTGTGCGCTTGTGTGCCCACCACATGACACCAAGGCAGTGAGGTTTCTGGGGTTAAGCCAACGCCCCCCCCCAGTCTGGTAGCTGTGTGTGTGTCTGTCTGGGTGGGGTTATTCATGAGTGTGTGCTAAGGTGCCGGGAATCAGATCTCTTGCTCCGATACCTTCTGCCCCATGGTAAGGGAGAGAACGGCTTGTGTGTGGGGTCTTTGATGATGCTGCGTGCCTTCCTTGGGCACCATTTTGAGTAGATTTCCAGGATGGGTTGGAGCACGGTCCCAGTGATGTACTGGGCCATCTTCACCACCCGCTGGAGGGCCTTGCGGTTGTGGATGGCGCAATTCCTGTACCAGGCTGTGATGCAACGATAGTGCAGCGGTAGACGACCCAGGTCGGCATGCCGAACTTCTTCAGCCGCCTTAGGAAGTAGAGATGCTGTTGCGCCATCTTGACAAGAGTGGTGGTGTTTCATGACAATTGGACGCCGAGGAACTTAACTCGTGACTCTCTACCATTGATGTGGATCGGGGCATGTTCCCTCCTCTGCTTCCTGAAGTCAACAATCAACTCCTTTGTTTTGCTGAGTGAGAGGTTGTTGTCATGACACCACAATGCCAGTTCACTACCTCCTCCTTATAGGCTGACTCGTCATTGTTGGTTATCAGGTCAGCAAACTTGATGGAATTTGTTGTTTATAAAGTCACACAGTTGTGGGTGAACAGGGAGTACAGCAGAGGACTGAGGACACACCCCTGGGGGGCCCCTTTTTAAGACTCAGTGTGGAGAGGTGCCTGTTGTTCACACACGTATCTGCACAACTCTGATATAAAATAGTTTTTCTCAAAGTTGCCGGAATGCCACTTACATCAATACATTTGTAACAACCTAAACATGAAACTTCTATCCGATCAAATAAGCCTCACATAGCAAATTAGCAATAACATTTTATGTTGACCAAATTCAACACTCATTGATTGACCTTCATACCAATAATCCCCACTTCCTCTGCTTCTCGCTTTATTTTTGCTCTGACAGATTTTGGGGTGGAGTCAAGCCTCTCGCTTCGTCTCTTTCTCTCTGGTATGACTGCCTGCACCCTTTGAAGCACAGGATTAGAGTCATTGGATGCGTCATGTTTTGAATGTATAAATGGGAAATCTGTTGGTCAGGTTTCTGGGCTCTACTTTTTTATGAAACCCTTTTGTCACCATTTGCTCACTTCATTTGTTTCTCCTCTCCCTCCTTTTTACTCATCTTTTTCTTCCCCGCTTCCCTGTCATCCTTTCTCTTTGTCTACATAATCTATCTACCTCCCTCCTCCCCCTCTCTCAATTTCTCTCATTTCCTCACCTCTCTCTCTCTCTCTCTCTCTACCCCTCTCCCCCTCTCTCTCTGTAGCGTATGAAGTTCCTGCTCCTGCAGCAGAAGTATCTGGAGTACTTGGAGGACGGGAAGGTTCTCGAGGCTCTGCAGGTGCTCAGGGGAGAGCTCACGCCGCTCAAGTACAACACGGACCGCATCCATGTACTCAGCGGGTATGCCATTACCTATCAATCACTTTAATCATCTAATTATTCAATCGATCAGTGAACACACTTGCTCCACACAGTCAGTCAGTATGGCATTACTGTTCCTACCAATCATATCAATCCGCTGTCTGATCAATCTGTGCAAACAGCATCCTCAGTGGGTTTGCCTGTCTATCAATCACACCATTTTCATAAGTCAACACAAGTCAATCATCAACTGTTACGCTGTCGAATACATCTCTGACAGCATCCAAATATTCAGCGGGTAAATAAAATAATCAATCAATGAGTCAATACCAACTGCATCCGCATACTCTGTAAGTATGCCAGTCTGTCGCTCAAGCAGTCAATGGAAACCTACATTATCAGGAAAAACACAACCAACTTTGCATCAGTGGTTGATCAGTCACATTGTCCTAGTTCAATGTGGCTTTGGAGTAATAACCAGCGTATACAGTGTTATTACAGTTAATAAAACTGTTATTAGAGGTCATGGGCGGCAGGTAGCTTAGTGGTTAAGAGCGTTGTGCCAGTAACCGAAAGGTCGCTAGTTCTAATCCCCGAGCCGACTAGGTGAAAAATCTGTCGATGTGCCCTTGAGCAAGGCACTTAACCCTAATTGCTCCTGTAAGTCGCTCTGGATAAGAGCGTCTGCTAAATGACTAAAAATGTAAATGTAAAATGTCATGCATAACAGTGATGTACCCAGTGGAGTATGTTGTAGTCTGACTGGTTTTGTGTTGTGTAGGTATCTGATGTGTAGCCATGCAGAGGACCTGCGCGCCAAGGCAGAGTGGGAAGGCAAAGGCACAAACTCCCGCTGCCGACTGCTGGACAAGTTACAGAGTGAGAACATACCACATACCACCACTCACACACACATTATACCTCATACACAGGCACACACACACATTTTACTTAATATAAACACACAAATACAGTGGGGAAAAAAAGTATTTAGTCAGCCACCAATTGTGCAAGTTCTCCCACTTAAAAAGATAAGAGAGGCCTGTAATTTTCATCATAGGTACATGTCAACTATGACAGACAAAATGAGAAAAATAAATCCAGAAAATCACATTGTAGGATTTTTAATGAATTTATTTGCAAATTATGGTGGAAAATAAGTATTTGGTCAATAACAAAAGTTTCTGAATACTTTGTTATATTCCCTTTGTTGGCAATGACACAGGTCAAACGTTTTCTGTAAGTCTTCACAAGGTTTTCACACACTGTTGCTGGTATTTTGGCCCATTCCTCCATGCATATCTCCTCTAGAGCAGTGATGTTTTGGGGCTGTCGCTGGGCAACACAGACTTTCATCTCCCTCCAAAGATTTTCAATGGGGTTGAGATCTGGAGACTGGCTAGGCCACTCCAGGACCTTGAAATGCTTCTTACGAAGCCACTCCTTCGTTGCCCGGGCGGTGTGTTTGGGATCATTGTCATGCTGAAAGACCCAGCCACGTTTCATCTTCAATGCCCTTGCTGATGGAAGGAGGTTTTCACTCAAAATCTCACGATACATGGCCCCATTCATTCTTTCCTTTACATGGATCAGTCATCCTGGTCCCTTTGCAGAAAAACAGCCCCAAAGCATGATGTTTCCACCCCCATGCTTCACAGTAGGTATGGTGTTCTATGGATGCAACTCAGCATTCTTTGTCCTCCAAACACGACGAGTTGAGTTTTTACCAAAAAGTTATATTTTGGTTTCATCTGACCTTATGACATTCTCCCAAGCCTCTTCTGGATCATCCAAATGCACTCTAGCAAACTTCAGACGGGCCTGGACATGTACTGGCTTAAGCAGGGGGACATGTCTGGCACTGCAGGATTTGAGTCTCTGGCGGCGTAGTGTGTTACTGATGGTAGGCTTTGTTACTTTGGTCCCAGCTCTCTGCAGGTCATTCACTAGGTCCCCCTGTGTGGTTCTGGGATTTTTGCTCACCGTTCTTGTGATCATTTTGACCCCACGGGTGAGATCTTGCGTGGAGCCCCAGATCAAGGGAGATTATCAGTGGTCTTGTATGTCTTCCATTTCCTAATAATTGCTTCCACAGTTGATTTCTTCAAACCAAGCTGCTTACCTATTGCAGATTCAGTCTTCCCAGCCTGGTGCAGGTCTACAATTTTGTTTCTGGTGTCCTTTGACAGCTCTTTGGTCTTGGCCATAGTGGAGTTTGGAGTGTGACTGTTTGAGGTTGTGGACAGGTGTCTTTTATACTGATAACAAGTTCAAACAGGTGCCATTAATACAGGTAACAGGTGGAGGACAGAGGAGCCTCTTAAAGAAGAAGTTACAGGTCTGTGAGAGCCAGAAATCTTGCTTGTTTGTAGGTTACCAAATACTTATTTTCCACCATAATTTGCAAATAAATTCATTAAAAATCCTACAATGTGATTTTCTGGATTTTTCTTTCTCAATTTGTCTGTCATAGTTGACGTGTACCTATGATGAAAATTACAGGCCTCTCTCATCTTTTTAAGTGGGAGAACTTGCACAATTGGTGGCTGACTAAATACTTTTTTTCCCCACTGTACACCCGCTACGTCACCTACAGCTTCATGACACCTTATACATACAGTCACACAGGGCTTCACAGGGGTCTAGGGATGCGCTTCAGACTGGACTATAGTTTGACTCCTGTCTCTGGTCCTTCTCTCCAACCCACTCCCTCTCCAGCATACCTGCCCCCGTCGGTGATGCTGCCCCCACGCCGGCTGCAGACCCTGCTGAGACAGGCTGTGGAGCTGCAGAGGGACCGCTGCCTCTACCACAACACCAAACTGGACAGCAGCCTGGACTCTGTCACCTTGCTCCTGGACCACGTCTGCAGCCGGTCAGCAACACACTCAGGGTGACATTTTCTGCCAAACACAGCTGAAATGTGCAAAAAACTAGACAACCTGAAAACCTCTCCTTTTTATGATGCCTACTGTAGACATCGGTAAAGATGGAGGCAATAATTTATGCGGATATAAAGAAAAGCGTGTGTTTAAATACAGGGTCTTTGTGTATGATATAGAGCTTTCCTGACCTCTTGACCTGAACTGGAAAAACACAGAGCCCAGATCACTGTTGCATGTAATGCAATAGCGATCTGCAATATTTTTGGAATGCTACGTTGTTTTTTGATTTCAGAAATGTTGCGCGCTGCAAGAGTCGTAAAGTGAACCGAAAATATCACCCTCAATCGTTTACTAAATACATTTTATTTGTCACATGCTTTGTAAACAACAGGCGTAGAATAACAGTGAAATGCTTACTTACGGGTCCTTTTCCAACAATGCAGAGTTAAAGATACGTAAAAAAAAAATGTGGAAATAGCGCCACAAGGAATAAATGACAGTACTAACTCCCTCCCATCAGTAGTCTCTCTATCCTCCACTCTCTTCACCCCTTTTATTTGAGCCTTTGACCTTGGTTGACCTCTCTCCTGGTTGGCCCCGTCCACAGGAAGCAGTTCCCGTGCTACACACAGCAGATCCTCACAGAGCACTGTAACGAGGTGTGGTTTTGTAAGTTCTCCAACGACGGCACCAAGCTGGCTACCGGCTCCAAAGACACCACCGTCATCATCTGGCAGGTGGACCCTGTGAGTACCACACTGAGCCCATATCCCCCACACCATCTGCTGTGTACATTCCCACTATATGCCTTATATGAGTCGTCATCTGCTGCATACATGTCAAAGATAGCCACCATCTACTGTCTTTCCATTAGTGCTTTACTCTAACCCAGAGCCTGGTGTCTGTGTGTGTGGTGTCTAGGAGAGCTACCAGTTGAAGCTGCTGCGGACCTTAGAGGGCCATGCCTACGGTGTGTCCTACCTGGCCTGGAGCCCCGACGACGCCTACCTGATCGCCTGCGGACCCGATGACTGCTCCGAACTCTGGCTCTGGAACGTCCAGGTATGGCAACACACACGTACACACACCCCGCCCGGCGAAACAGTATGTTAGTGCTGATATAAAATGAGTACAGGCATACACTGCAGCTGTCCAGGACAAGGATTGATTGATTGATGGAATTAAATGGAAACACATCAATTCATGTAATTTATTGGTCATAGAGTCTCTGATTTAGATGGGGCCTGTTAAAAACAGTGATGCAGTAGGCCTCCAGGTTGGGAACTCTTCAGTGTCTGTGTAGTTACTGAGTGGTGTTTGTCCCCTGGTGGGCAGACGGGGGAGTTGCGGACCAAGATGAGCCAGTCCCACGAGGACAGTCTGACCAGTGTGGCCTGGAACCCTGACGGGAAACGCTTCGTCACAGGGGGACAGAGGGGACAGTTCTACCAGTGTGTAAGTATTGTTATAGAAGGATGTGTGTAGTAGTGTGTTCTACCAGTTTGCTGTGTGTGATCTATCCACCAGATATACAAGTGTCAGTTGGTTCTTCTAGTTTGTCCTGCCAGTGTGTGAGTAGTGGGGAAAGTACAGGGTGATGCATACACTACGGGGAGGGACTAATACAGTTCAGTAAATGGGCAGACTGCTTTTAGATATGCACCTTCACTTCTTATTGATTAGCTGACTAGACAAGTACCTGCTGGCCTTCAGAAAAGAGACTGTCAGGATCTAGTGTGTTACAAACTGTGTATTTGTGTGTCTGAATCTGTCTGTGCCTGTGTGTCTGATTTTCTACCTGTTTCTGGCCTGTGTGTGTGATTGATTGATTGATTCCCAGGATCTGGACAGTAGCCATTTGGAACTATGTATTTAATTGATTGATTGTTGTGTTAATGGTAGGACCTGGACGGTAACCTGTTGGACTCGTGGGAGGGCGTGCGTGTGCAGTGCCTCTGGTGTGTGGGGGACGGCAGGACGGTGCTAGCGTCAGACACTCACCAGCGGATCCGGGGTTACAACTTTGAGGACCTAACGGACAGAAACATGTGAGGGCTGCGGTTTCTCCCCGTGCCAGATCAGAATTTACCCTCCTGACTATTAATCAGTAGATTAACAAAACATTTTGTTCAGAAATCTTAGTAATAAATGGTTTATACATGCATAATGAATACATTAACACATTATACATGATGAATTACTAACTGTTTACTACTTTTATTCATGTTTTATAAGTAGTTTATTAACAGACCTCTAAAGGAAGCATTACTGAACCAAGTAATACCTTCAGAATGACTAATCTTACAATAAAAATAGCATATATACAGTTATCATTGAACAGAACACAGATCAGTGATTGATCATCTCTGTTGTGAATTTCTCTTTTACAGAGTTCAGGAGGACCATCCTATCATGTCTTTCACTGTTTCCAAGAACGGAAGATTAGCTTTGTTAAATGTAGCAACTCAGGTGAATGGGGAGAGGGTGCTATACTTGAACACTGAAAGGACTGTACCGGCGGTATTCTGTGTGTCTCTCTGTGTGTGTGTGTGTGTGCGCGCGTGCAGGCAGGCTTTGGGCTAGTGTCTGTTTGTGTGAGGGAGATTGAGGAGTAGGAGAATGTACCAGTGCTAATGGCTGTGTTTAGTGTCTAACTGCTCCCTCTCCTTCCTCCCCTCCTCCCTCCATTCTCCCCCCACAGGGAGTGCATCTTTGGGACCTGCAGGACCGAGTATTGGTAAGGAAGTACCAAGGTGTGACCCAGGGCTTCTACACCATCCACTCCTGCTTCGGAGGCCACAACGAAGACTTCATTGCCAGCGGCAGCGAAGGTACTACCCACAGACCCAACAGCAGCCATTTTAGGCACAGCTACTCCTCAAGCTCAGGATTAGTGTTGTAGTTGTTATTGAGCCCAAAAACAAACGTGTTCACCACTGTATCCCTCACTATGGGTGCGTCCCAATTATCGATGTGTCCATCTCTCAAATACATAAGCACTCAAATACAGCTACTTTGTCAGGGACTTTGACTTGCAGCATATCATAGGAAGGTTTATAAAAGGCTGATATTTTCTATGTTATACCATTGTACCCCTCTCCTTCCTCCCCGTCTCTTACCCTCCCCCTTCTCCTGCCTCCCCGTCTCTTACCCTCCCCCCTCCTTCCTCCCCGTCTCTTACCCTTCCTCCCTCCACCTTTCCTCCCCGTCTCTTACCCTTCCTCCCTCCACCTTTCCTCCCCGTCTCTTACACGTTCTTCCCTCCTCTCTCCCCTTCCCCCCCCCCCCCCCCCCCCCAGACCATAAGGTGTATATCTGGCACCGACGCAGTGAGCTGCCCATCGCTGAGCTGACGGGGCACACTCGCACAGTCAACTGCGTTAGCTGGAACCCCGCCATCCCAGGCCTCATGGCCTCTGCCTCGGACGACGGCACTGTGCGTGTCTGGGGCCCCGCACCCTTCCTCGACACACAGGTGGTCGACGGGCTCAACGGTAACTACCACTAGCATTTTGTTAGTTCAATGGCCGTAGTAAGGCCGTTAGTTCAATGGCCGTAGTAAGGCCGTTAGTTCAATGGCCGTAGTAAGGCCGTTACTTCAATGGCCGTAGAAAGGCCCTAAGTTTTACAGGTACTTACAATACCGTTCAAAAGTTTGGTGTCACTTAGAAATGTCCTTGTTTTCAAAAGAAAAGCAAATTTTTTGTCCATTAAAATAACATCAAATTGATCAGAAATACAGTGTAGACATTGTTAATGTTGTAAATGGCTATTGTAGCTGGAAACGGCTGATTTTGCAAAGAAAAAGCCATATCTCAGACTGGCCAATAAAAAGAAAATATTAAGATGGGCAGTCTGAGATATGGCTTTTTCTTTGCAACTCTGCCTAGAAGGTCAGCATCCCGGAGTCGCCTCTTAACTGTTGACATTGAGACTGGTGTTTTGCGGGTACTATTTAATGAAGCTGCCAGTTGAGGACCTGTGAGGCGCCTGTTTCTCAAACTAGACACACTAATGTATTTGTCCTCTTACTCAGTTGTGCACCGGGCCCTCCCACTCCTTTTTCTAATCTGGTTAGAGACAGTTTGCGCTGTTCTGTGAAGGGAGTAGTACACCGGGTTGTACGAGCTCTTCAGTTTCTTGGCAATTTCTCGCATGGAATAGCCTTCATTTCTCAGAACAACAATAGACTGACGAGTTTCAGAAGAAAGTTATTTGTTTCTGGCCATTTTGAGCCTGTAATCGAACCCACAATTGCTGATGCTCCAGACACTCAACTAGTCTCAAGAAGGCCAGTTTTATTGCTTCTTTAATCAGCACAACAGTTTTGCAAAAGGGTTTTCTAATGATCAATTAGCCTTTTAAAATGATAAACTTGGATTAGCAAACACAATGTGCCATTGGAACACAGGACTGATGGTTGCTGATAATGGGCCTCTGTACGCCTAGGTAGATATTCCATTTAAAATCTGCTGTTTCCAGCTACAATAGCCATTTACAACATTAACAATGTCTACACTATTTCAGATCAATTTGATGTTATTTTAATGGACAAAAAAAAATGCTTTTCTTTCAAAAACAAGGACATTTCTAAGTGACCCCAAACTTTTGAACGGTAGTGTAAGTCTCTCTCATCTCTCCCCAGAGAACTGCAGTAACATGGACAGTTGATGGTGACGTTGGAATGGAAAACTTATTCTCTTTTACAACAAGAAATACAACCAACCGACAACAAATAAACATCAAAACGAGAATGAAATCCCAACACCTGACGAAACAAAAAAGAGAAAACAAAAGTAAATCAGTTGTCTCATGACCTGGCAAAACTATGGAGGTGAGGATGAACACACTCTTACAAAACCAGGTCTTCATCCAGAACCAGTGGCCTGGAAGACCAGTGACCTGGGAAACCGAGCCGATCCATTGGTACTCCCTGCTGACTTCCTCTTCCTCCGCCCCCCCCCCCCCCTTTTTCTTAGCAAGGCCACACCAGGGGCTCTCCCCTGAATATTCCCCTGGAAACCCACCTCTTCACTGGGCCTCAGGCCCTGCGTCACGCCCCTGACCCCTTCAGACAGCCATTACAGACCATCTACACTGATTGGACCGCGTCTGTCATCTGTCTCTCTCTCACCTACCTGTGTATGTCCGTGGGGAGGGGTGTTAAAAGGGGTGGAGGGGGTTATAGTAACTCTTCAGTTTATTCGTTTTTCTGTTCTCCTTCCTCTTCTCGCTCCTTTCTTCGCACTTGAGTTGTTGGACGAACGCAGAAAATCAACACAAAACCAACCAACCGACAAAGAAAAACGCAAAGGCTATGCTTACTTTGGATTTTTTTGTTGTTGATAGTCATAGCATTCTTATTGTTATCATTTAACAGGTGAATCCTAGGTTTGAACTAGGAGTAATGGCCGTGGAGTGCTTTAGTGTGAAGAATGCTCTCTCAATTAGGAAAAGCTCTTTTTATCCCTTGTTTAAAGTCTGTAACACGGACACATTCGCTCCAATGTCCCCAGAGTCTCACCCTCTAACTCCCCCTATCTCCCCCCCTCCCGCTTCTGAGTTTAAGCTATCAACTGCACAGCTCACAGTTCCATTAGATCTGCCTGTTGGGAGGGGGTAAAGGTCAAGGGGAAAGGTCAGCTGTCAAAGGTGAGAGGTCCGTGGTAGCTGGTGTAGTGTGGTTGGGTCTCCGCTGCAGGGCCAAGTGTGAAGCAGTCCTCGTGTTGAGTAGCTCTAAGAAGGACATACTCTTGGATGTAGAGGTCTGTACATGCAACTATTGCAGTACACTGAGGACTGCACCACCTGTGTGTGTGCTTTTGTGTGTGTATGGGTACACTTCCGTGTGTTTGTTTAGGAGAGTGAATGCAGGTGCATGCAGACGTGTATGTGTGTGTGTGTGTGTGTGTGTGTGTATTCACACCAGCAGAAGATCATGCTTTCCCCTCCTCCCCAAGTGAAATTGTAAAGAAGATTTTAATCCCATTCAGAGTTAATCCAAAGCCCCAGAGCGACCTCTATCTGTGGAACAAAGAGTACTTGAGAGCCATTTTGTATAAACTATTTTTTTTAAACTGGGGCTTTTCTTTTTACATTTGACTTTGCTTTTTTATATTTCTCCTTAACACCACCCACCATTGGAATGGCACTGAGATACCAGAGTTGGATCAGTTTTGTGGGAAAATTAAAAGAGAAAAAAAGAGGTGAATGACGTGACTTTCTAAAGAGCTGTAAACTGTTGTAAGCAAAGGCTCATTTCATATGAGTAGGTGTTATTGATTGTACTGTTGGAAACAGATGTTTAATGTTTTGCGTGTATGAAAAGGAAGAGCCACACATTCACAGCTTTACATAGTTTTCCCCTTAACACAATCACCCCCGCCTCTCCCCCCAGACACACCCACATGTACACCCAAAACACACTGCTGCACTTTGAGGTCTACCCCAAGTCACACCTACAAATGCTCAATTCCAATATGATCACCTGCTCTTAGCCCCCAGTCTGACAGGACTGGATAGGTATAGGCAAGGTCATATGGATTAAGTGATCATATTGGAATCTGGCTCACGCCACACTTCCATGCACCCTACACAGTACACAGTAGTACAGCATTATTGATGTTAATGATACAGAACCAAACACAACCTCCCACATATACACAGGCATAGCTGCTTCATCTTACATAGGCTTACAGCCCTTACGGAGCAAGACTGATTTCTGCACAACACCCATTTCTCTCCAGCCAAGTCCTCCTTATCAGTGGTGAAGGCACCATACAGAGCTTTCTTCCTCCTGATTCAGGGTATGTAATGACTTTGCTATGGACTGATATTAAATGTTTAAAAAGAACGCTTTTCTGTCAGTTTTTATGAAATATTTTGTTACTTTCATTTTTTGTTCTCATATCATTTCATTCTCTCCCTGTATTATCATATTAAAATATAACCAGACAACTGGTGTCCTCATTTTTTAAATTCTTCTTATGATTTGTTTTGTCTCTTGGGTTCTCTTGGGTTTTTACTTATCCACTACTTCTTACATATTAGTAGTGAATATGCACAGTAACACTAATGCAAATATGAGTGGTTGAGTTATGCTTTGGGAGTGTGTTACCTTGTAAGAATCCGTTTTAAAATGTCCACCCCTCACCTTTTAAAAGAGACTCCTTGTACAGTGATTCAATACTCGCGTCTCTGTGGAATAAATCCAGGGAAAAAATCTCGCTTTTTTTTGTGCCACTGTTGGTTGCGTTTGCCATTTCTACCCTTACCAAAATCAAAACACTTGACTCCATAGTGGCTCTGTAGGTGTGTGTGTGATTCCATGTTCTGAGTTTCACATTCTGGGATTGCGCTTTTCTCTATTCTAGAACCATACATCTCTTGGACCCCTGAGTGGACTTGAACTGCCCATCCACACCTTATGTCATGTCTGAAGAGTTGAGGCAAATAAAAAGTGAAGAACCCAAAAGCTTTCACAAAGTTATAATTAACTTGCTGGTGACATATGTTATGCCTGTATGCAACTTGGTGTCTACTCTGTTCCTTTGTCTTGGAGTTTCTAGGATGGTTTATGATTTGATGCTAATAACTATCTTATTTCTCTCTCTGGGGGTGGTGGGGCTGGCTTGGGGAGTAAGGGTTTACGGTAGCAGTTTAAAAGAGTAGTTGGGGGACGGGGACCTGTTTGCGTTAAATGTTTTATTTACAAAAGTGATTGTACTGTTTTGTATCGTTGTGTAGGAGAAGTGTTGTGTGTGTGCATATTTTCAATAAAGCATTCAGGGTTTTGAAAAAGAGCTGTGGCCCAAAATAGAAGTATCAAGGGGCTGGAGCATAGATAAAGTATCAGTTTAAAGTATCCAATCCTATCCACAGTTCCCCATAATCATGATGGAGTACAGAGCTAAATTGACCTTAGATTTGTGTAAAGAGGCAACATTTCACGACAGACTTTAGAGGAAAGTTTGACTTCTCAGACTGAAAGGAGCTCTCCATTTTCCTGTTTAACTTTGTACTGTTGACTGGTTCACACACTTGAAATTGTGATGAGATTTGGTGTAATTCAGAGAAACAGCATGGCAGCAAAGAGGCATAGTTGTGTGCCCATCAGAGGGGATCAAATGCCACATTTAGGATAAACAAGAACTGTTACCAATAAAATGTGACTATTTTAATTTAACAATCTTGTTTGAAATACATTTCTAATTTGAGGTCATTTTCTCCATTTATTATACAGGTCCATTCCTCTTTACATTTGCTCAACACCGCCACCAGGTGGGAAATTATATGCTTGTAATAACATTTTCCACAGCATTTTATGTACATAACATAGCCTACATACAACAAAGTCTGTGGTTCAATGTCGAAATAATCAAGACAATATTCAGCGGTTATTCATTTGTTTTACCTTTAACCTCCAGTTTGCAACAATAGGGGAAATATGCCAAATGTGCATTTTAACTTAGAATCCTGTAAGGCAAGCTACTGACCACAGTTACATACGTGAAGATAAAAGAGTAAAATTACATAGTTTAAAACGTTCTAATACTATGATAAAATATTGAAACGATAACCCCCAAAAACACCTTCAAAAGCCATGTTTGTTTTGCTCTTCCATCGAAGAGGCGGCAGGTAGCTTAGTGGTTAAGAGCGTTGTGCAAGTAACCGAAAGGTCGCTGGTTCTAATCCCCGAGCCGACTAGGTGAAAAATCTGTCGATGTGCCCTTGAGCAAGGCACTTAACCCTAATTGCTCCTGTAAGTCGCTCTGGATAAGAGCGTCTGCTAAATTACCAAAATGTAAAAATGTAAGAGGAGGGATGCCCACCACGCGTGACGTCAGCAGAGGCAGATACCTCTAGCTTCTTCTCCATGTTTATCATCCGCGCATCCGATATCAACGAGGATTGAGCACCATCCAGGGTCAGGGCAGCCGAACCGAATCATGGCGGCGCCGTTAGCCCACTTCGATGAAGACTGGCAGGATTTCAACGAATTCAAGGCGGCCTCCGGGTCGCCGAACCGACTGGACCATCTGAACTCGAACGTAGCTGACACGGGGTTGGTGGAGGATTTCTCGGACCTCGACAACAGCTTCTCGGGGGAGATATGCAGCTTCAAGTCAATGGAGGACCTTGTCCACGACTTCGATGAGAAACTGACAGTTTGCTTCCGAAATTACAACACTAAAACTGAAAACATAGCCCCCATTAAACCTATCACAGAAGATAATTTCCTCAAGGACGACGAGTGAGTGTTAATTTTGTGCTACTTTATTACTTTAGCATTGTTAACCTAGCATCTGAAATCAGTTTTTGCCAAACTAGTTAGTAGTTAGCCTACCATTGCTAACGTTAGTCTGCTGCTAGCGAGCCATTTAAACAACATGGTTGTTAGCTAGATAGCGAGCCAAGGTTGTGTTGAATGCATGTGACACGTAAATGTAACTAAGAAAATCAGGACTTCAGGACAAGCCTTCAAGAGGTTACATTTGTATATTGTTGCTAGCAGTTAGCTACAACACATTAACGTTAACTGACCTTTGTTTTCAATATAGCTAGCTAGTTACCCAACTTTAGTTTGTAAACAACTTGATATTTGCATTGCATGATTTCCTTCAGTCCCTCCTTTCATAAGTGACTTCAAAATACTAGACTACCTGTGTCTCGTGCATTAGCTATGTACACTGCAATTCATTTACCCAATTCTGGAACTGTAGCTAATTATTGTACTGAATACTGACTTTCGAGTCATCCGAGTCTGTCTAAACTCAGGACAGAAAGGAGTCCGGGCTGTTCTCTATTGACGCACTGCCGATGAACCACATCTTCATTGATTCACTGTGACATTTTAAACAAATTAAAACACATACACAGAGGTAAATCTTTGTAATTGTTATTGAAAGGGCACGCTTCAGCTCAGATTGTGTGATGGACAGCGTTTATAAAACCAGTGATCTGTAGTGTAGAGGACATCTGAACTCAACCCTCCTCTTCACCCCCTCAACTTGCTCTATACACACGCACACACAACCTACACATTAACACATAGTCGTATGCACACACCAAGATCGTGTCAGTTGATATTGGCAGCCCTATATGTTGTTTCAGTTGCTCTTGAGTCAGGTCCAAAGAATCTTGGGGGAAACACTGTACCCTTTTACAATAAGATGAGGCCCATACTTAGGCCTAAACTAAACAATCCATGTTATCTTAGAATGTTTTTAAAAATAATATTATAAACCAGGTGGTTCGAGCCCTGAATGCTGATTGGCTGAAAGACGTGGCATATCAGACCGTATATCATGGGTATGACAATTACTTTTTACTGTTCTAATTACATTGGTAACCAGTTAATAATAGCAATAAGGCACCTCCTCGGGTTTGTGGTATATGTCCAATATACCACGGCTAAGGGCTGTATCCAGGCACTCCGGGATGCGTCCTGCGTAAGAACAGCCCTTAGCCGTGGTATATTGACCATATACCATACCTCCTCATGCCTTATTGCTTAAGTAACACATGCTGTAACAAAGGTAGCTAGGGTATCACTATAATAAAGACTCGTGGAGATGGCAGAGGATCTGTTAGCCTGTGATGTTGGTCTATGTATTACTCATCATCATGTTCCGACTACAGTATAGTCAGTGTCTTCTCCCTAAAATGGCCTCCTGGTCTGTCACACTCAATACAGATACAGGTGTGACAATTGGTCATAATATCAATTTCCAGGGAAAGAGAGAAAGGAATTCACGCACACATACACACAGAGAGAGAACATGTATATACAGCACACACAGACCTAGTTTTGCAGTGCCAATATTAGGACCAGGGTGAAGTGTGTGTGTGTGAGGGAAACAGAGGATGGAGGTGGAGGGGGGAGTTTGGACAGAAGCCTGAGCTGGGCTGAAAGAGCAGTGCACTGAGGGCAGGGGAGTCCTTTCATGAGTGACTGCCCTTTTGGAGGACATGCCTTGCCTCCTAACAAGCTCTGTAGCTGGCTAATGACCTAGCTCCAAGCAGAGACTCACAGCGAGGATGACATGAAGACCGGAAGGAGTGTGTGTTTATATTCCCGAATGTGCTTTTGGGAAAAGTTTCAGGATCAACTTTCCTTGGTGTAGGAGGACAGAAGGAGAACTACTCATGAAGCTACATAGAGCCACTGGCCACAGAGAGGCTTGTTTATGCAGGGCGTGTGTGTGCATTGTTGACGGCCTGAGAATAGCAATGCCATGATCAAAGGGTGACACAGCCACAGGGCCAAAGCGGTTCCTGCCGGCATTGCCCAATTTTAGGGAACCTATCCCAAAACGGTGTGTGTTGTTAATGGTAATAATGCAGTTTTTTGTTGTTGTATATTTTTTAGTGGGTAGATCAGCTTTAATATTGCAGATAGATTGAAACTTCCATCAATGTAATTGTCTGCATCACTTCCAATCCCCTGTGTGTTTTTTCTCTCGCAAATATATATGTATACATATACACATGCATACATATGCATACATACATATCCTTTAATAAAATGTATTTTCCTTTATTTCTTTCCAAGCCCACCATAATGCTGTGTTAGTGAGAGAGCAAGAGTGAGGGAGAGACTGGGGTTATGTGAATAACACATGTCTTCATTGGAGTGTGTGGGTAGCAATCTCTCTGATGCAAAGCCTTTCTGACACATGGGTTCACAATGCCCATCCTCTCATTGCTCGCAGCAGTCAGGGTTAGACAGACGCACACACACTCAAACTCGCATGTATCTTACGCACAACACATTCTTATCCTCACATGTATCTTACACACGCTCACTCCAATTGAGTAGCAGTATCTATGTACAAAATGGAAGAAAGGTCCATGAAAATGTATTTTCCTGTAGCGCAAAGCCCTTTTTAAGAAAGGACTTGGACAATATATTTGGCATTAAAATCATTAGGCTGTTGAGAAATGCTAGATTCCTGTGCTGTTAGCAGCGGGCAGAGAGAGACGAGCTGTGTCAGAGACAGAAGTGGTGTGTGGGTGGCTGGTGAGAAAAGTTGATGATAAACAACTGCCAACTGATGAAGTGTCAGTGGGGGAAGGTTTTTTTGTGCTGTGAATTAAAATGTTCTGTCTTTCTTCCTTTCTTTCTACCTCCATTGTTCTCCTTTAATTCTCCCCCACTTATTCTTCTCTCATCACCCTCTCTTTCTCTTCATTCCCCTCACCATCTTCCTCTTTCACCCTTCTTTCCCTCTCTCTCTCTCCCCCTCAGGGTGTGGAATGCTCTGACCGATAACTATGGCAACGTGATGCCAGTGGACTGGAAGACATCTCACATTCGCTCCCTGCATCTCCCCACACTCAACCTCCGTGAGCAGGGGGTAAGACACACACACACACACACACACACACACACACACACGGTCTGCACCTCCTAGGGCGATATGGCCTAAAAATCATATGTCGATTTTTTTTTTCCCCAATATTTTTTCAAACGATATACATCTCGATTTTTGAAATGTTTTCTCTAAGCTTTGTTGTACAATAAAGGTGAAATACACTGCATTTCAACAGTCAGCAATAATGTAATGAATTCAAGGCTTGTGAAATTATACCTAAGCTTAATATAAGCCTTCCACAACTATAGGACCCACTAACATATAAAAAGAAAAAGAAAATCAAAATAGTTTAACCCTGCTTTTTTTGCTATAATCAATGATCTGGCATTCAAGTCTGTCTATGAAAATGTCCTTTTTGTAAAAATTTTAACCAGAACCATGCATAATGCACATTCACTAAAAATGGCTAACATCTTGTAGCAGGCATTATAGAAAATTAATACAGGTCTCATAAACAATATCTCAAGCACAAGCCCACGTGCTAGTGACTAGCCAGCTACGTTTTATATTTAAAATGTAGCCAACTTGGATCTGTTTGCTAGCGAACAAGGTAGAATTGTTATGAACACACCCTTCTGTCCATCTCCAACTGTTTGAACAGCATGCTAGCCTGTCCATTTTGTTCAGATGTTGAAATCAAGTGGCCTACCTTATTTCTAAGAGTGAGAACGAGTTGACAATTCCTTATATAATTGTGTTTTATGCTTATTGCAGATTTATAAACCACAGAATAGACAGCTAGTATATCAGTCTTTGGCTACAATACTGCTAGTGGTACGTGGTAACGCAATGCCACGCACGACAAACTGAGCATACATTTTCCAGAATCAATGTTCATTGATATTCCTGTTTTAGTAGTGTCTGCTCTGTGTTTTTTGAGGAGTTAAGACATAAAAAGGGTATTGTTAGAAAGGGTAACTTCTCTATTACAGTAAAATAATGTCTCAATGTGTTTTGGTGTCCATATGACCGATTCTGTTGGACCATGCCTTGAATGCAAATAGCGAGTTGAACCCGCTTGTCAGAGAGGAACAAGTGATCTATCATCTTTGTTGTTGTGAGTGGTAGGGGGAGGGGCTTGGAGTGTGTGTGTGTAAATGGGAAGGTGCACACAGTACAGAAGGAGCGAAGGAGACGAGACCAAAAAGACAACATGAAAACAAAAGGACATAAACGCTCTTAAAAATGAAAAATATAGGCATTTGGAATATCGCGCTAGAATGAATTTGATATATCGCCCTAGCACCTCCCTACTCTCTGTACACTTTCCCCCGCTCAGCCTCCTAGAACCAAGCTGACTCGCATCCCCCTTTTTGCTCTCTCTCTCCCCATCTCTCTGTCCCTCTGCTCTCTCCCTCCCTCTCTCTCTCTGATGGACAGAAGCTGGACAACATGCCTCTGGACCTATCTGATGATGAGGAGCTGAGGGAACAGATGGACATGCACTCCATCATCGTGTCCTGCATCAACGACGAACCGCTCTTCACCGTCGAGCAGGTACACACACACGCTTGCTCTTTCTGTCACGTCTCAAATACACCACACACACTCCTACTTACAAAGCCACACTCATAGTAACACACAACCCTGTGTGTGTTGCAGGTGATCGAGGAGATTGAGGAGCTGATGGAAGAGTCTCCAGACCCAGAGGATGATGAGAGCCCGTCCCAGTCAGACCTGTCCATGCTCTCCCAAGACCTCAGCAACCTCAAACGCTCCAGCTCCAACACCAGCTATGAGGACCGTGAGTTACTCCTAACTCTCATCTAAATCCCTAACAACTCAAGTGTAAACAGCTCTGTGCAGCTCCATTACACAACTCTGGACATATATACAACTGGACAGCAGATACAGGCTCACAGTAGCATTGTTACGTAATATACATTAGATACAACTGGACTGCAGATACAGGCTCATTGTTGCGTAAGAGACATTAAATACAACTGGACAGCAATTACTGCATGTTTGTTATGTAACTTGTAAATGCACATCAAATCAAGCCTTAATGCAAACATTTGTGACTGACCTCGTAAGTGTATGTTAGTATGTGATACCCCCAATGTGAAAATGTGATATGTCAAGGCCTATTTAAGTATGTGTTTAAGTTGTTCTAACCTCTAACCCCCAGGCCTGCATCGTCTGTCAGTCTCCGAGCTGAGCGAGGCCTTGGAGGAGGTGGAGACAGCCATCAGGCGCTACAGTGAGGAGCTGATACAGGCCCTGGCCCTGAGGGACGAGCTGGACTTTGAGAAGGAGGTGAAGAACAGCTTCATCTCGCTGCTCATCGACGTGCAGAACCGGCAGAAGGAGCACCGCGAGCTGCTCCGCAAGAAGAAGAAGATCAGGCCCACAGGCAGCAATCCGAGGGCAGACAGGACACACGTCCCTGGGACGGTGAGAGAGAGAGGGGGGTGATAGACACAGATTCATACATAGTATTGTATACATTGAAATCCATATAATGCACATTGTGCTGTATACAGTGAGGGGAAAAAATTATTTGATCCCCTGCTGATTTTGTACGGTTGCCCACTGACAAAGAAATGATCACTCTATCATTTTAATGGTAGGTTTATTTGAACAGTGAGAGACAGAATAACAACAACAAAATTCAGAAAAACGCATGTCAAAAATGTCATAAGTCGATTAGCATTTTAATGAGGGAAATAAGTATTTGACCCCTCTGCAAAACATGACTTAGTACTTGGTGGCAAAACCCATGTTGGCAATCACAGAGGTCAGACGTTTCTTGTAGCTGGCCACCAGGTTTGCACACATCTCAGGTGGGATTTTGTCCCACTCCTCTTAGCAGATCTTCTCCAAGTCATTAAGGTTTCGAGGGTGACGTTTGGCAACTCGAACCTTCAGCTCCCTCCACAGATTTTCTATGAGATTAAGGTCTGGAGACTGGCTAGGCCACTCCAGGACCTTAATGTGCTTCTTCTTGAGCCACTCCTTTGTTGCCTTGGCCTTGTGTTTTTGGTCATTGTCATGCTGGAATACCCATCCACGACCCATTTTCAATGCCCTGGCTGAGGGAAGGAGGTTCTCACCCAAGATTTGACGGTACATGGCCCCGTCCATCGTCCCTTTGATGCGGTGAAGTTGTCCTATCCCCTTAGCAGAAAAACACCCCCAAAGCATAATGTTTCCACCTCCATGTTTGACGGTGGGGATGGTGTTCTTGGGGTCATAGGCAGCATTCCTCTTCCTCCAAACACGGCGAGTTGAGTTGATACTAAAGAGCTCCATTTTGTTCTCATCTGACCACAACACTTCTGATCACCCAGTTCTCTTCTGAATCATTCAGATGTTCATTGGCAAACTTCAGACGGGCATGTATATGTGCTTTCTTGAGCAGGGGGACCTTGCGGGTGCTGCAGGATTTCAGTCCTTCACGGCGTAGTGTGTTACCAATTGTTTTCATGGTGACTATGGTCCCAGCTGCCTTGAGATCATTGACAAGATCCTCCCGTGTAGTTCTGGACTGATTCCTCACCGTTCTCATGATCATTGCAACTCCACGAGGTGAGATCTTGCATGGAGCCCCAGGCCGAGGGAGATTGACAGTTCTTTTGTGTTTCTTCCATTTGCGAATAATCGCACCAACTGTTGTCACCTTCTCACCAAGCTGCTTGGCGATGGTCTTGCTGCCCATTCCAGCCTTGTGTAGGTCTACAATCTTGTCCCTGACATCCTTGGAGAGCTCTTTGGTCTTGGCCATGGTGGAGAGTTTGGAATCTGATTGATTGATTGCTTCTGTGGACAGGTGTCTTTTATACAGGTAACAAACTGAGATTAGGAGCACTCCCTTTAAGATTGTGCTCCTAATCTCAGCTCATTACCTGTATAAAAGACACCTGGGAGCCAGAAATCTTTCTGATTGAGAGGGGGTCAAATACATATTTCCCTCATTAAAATGCAAATCAATTTATAACATTTTTGACATGCGTTTTTCT
Source organism: Coregonus lavaretus (assembly GCF_964263955.1). NCBI lineage: Eukaryota > Metazoa > Chordata > Actinopteri > Salmoniformes > Salmonidae > Coregonus > Coregonus lavaretus. The sequence goes on along the minus strand of NC_140020.1, from coordinate 20,378,863 downwards.
GGATTTTTTTGTTGTTATTCTGTCTCTCACTGTTCAAATAAACCTACCGTTAAAATTATAGACTGATCATTTCTTTGTCAGTGCGCAAACGTACAAAATCAGCAGGGGATCAAATACATTTTTCCCTCACTGTACATACGCGTATAGATATGTGTATTGTGGACACTCCCTCATTCATACATACACGCACCACAAGGGAAGATGCATGCACTGGAAACTGAGGGGACAGGCACATGCATGGAAGAGCAACAAAACAGACTCTGCAGTGCTGTACTAACTCCTGCCACACTCACCCTGCAGACCCTGTTGGGTCTTTCTCTCCCCTTACGCTTTATTCTACAGTCCACTATTTTCCGGCTAGTTACTATTTTACATGGTGAAATTTTGACGTCTTAGTAAATACCATCTGAAAACAGGACTGTCAAATAAAGCACCCTGGCGGTCTGAATTCACCCTGCCATTGTTTTTGTCCAATCTGAACTGTTGGACTTCCGTGTGGATAATCTGTCCTTTACGGAACCTAAGACGATGGCGGGTTGAATCCAGCTCTATACCCCTCTCCTGCTCTCTGGAGTGCTCATGTCTTTTTGGAGGGTTTCTCATTCTTTGGTAGTTTTATCTCTCTCTCCCTCCTTCCTCTCTGTTCTTCTAGCTCTTCACTATGGAGGGACTCTCCACTGTCATTCAGAACGGTCTCCGTCAAACTTTCGGCAGCACAGGAGGGGACAAACAGGTGCCCCTCTCTCTAGCTACCCCTCTTTTTTTCAGTATTCCTTCTAAAAAATGTTGATAGTTCTTTTCTCTACAGCTATTGCCGCTGCTGTGTTCTCCACCTGTCATCTTTATTTTCACGTCTTTCTTTTTCAGGTTTTCTATCCGTTTTATTTACTCATTCTTAAGCCCTCTGCTGTCTTATCCTCTGGCTCATTCTGTGTCCATCAAATACAAATGAAGCAGCTCTGCTTCTGCTTTCATATCCTTCTTTTTCTGTCTTGTTTTTTTGTTGTTCCCCTTTTAGATTTTTCCTGTAGTATATTCTAATATAATAATAAATCATATATAGTAATAATATCCCATTTAGTAGACGCTTTTATCCAAAGCGACTTAGTCATGCGTGCATAAATGTTTACGTATGGGTGGTCCTGTTTGTTGAACTGAGCATTGTGTCTTGAGATTGGCAGGAACTTGAAGCTGAATCATCCAATAGTGTGCTCTCCTTATTTCCTGCAAACAAGCGTCCTCCTGTTACTATGGGTGGCTTCATGTGCTCATGGGAAATTGTGAAGTTGTAAGTCCGACATTAATTCGTTCACGTGCCTTTTGAAGTCGAAACAATTCTTTAACCAATAAGATTGTACATTGCTAATAATAAAGTTAGTTAGCTTGCTTAACATTGACATATGGTCAAACTAGCTACATTCTCCATATTGATAAGGTTGTAATTGTCAACTGATTTGTTGACATCTTTTGGTTGAAACGGTCAGTGGTGAAACGTCGCTACTCGGGTAACAACACTTTCTCTGTTTCCCACTTGTAATTCCGACAGAGGGTCATTCAAGTGAAATTTCCCACTGGGAACTAGGAGCTTCTGATAGCACATGAACGCAGCATAATGCCCAACTGTCTCCCATTAAACTAAAATTAACCAATGGCCTTAACTCACTCATTCACCTATAACCACGCACCAACCAGTCACAACTTACTCTGTCATTATTGGCTCAGTTGACCAATGAGTGGTTTGTAGTATTGAAATATACACTCACGGCCAGTTTATTAGGTACCGGGTCGGACCCTCCTTTGCCTCCAAAACAGCCTGAATTCTACAAGGTGTGGCGTTCAAACGTTGCTCAATTGCGATCAAGGGACCTAACGTGTGCCAGGAAAACATTCCCCACACCATTACACCACTGCCACCAGCCTGTACCATTGACACCAAGCAGGATGTGTCCATTAACTCCTGCTGCTTACGTCAAATCCTGACTCTTCCATCAGCATGACGCAACAAGAACTGGGATTTGTCGGACCGGGTGACGTGTTTCCACTCCTCAATTGTCCAATGTTTGTGATCGTATGCCCACTCGGGCCGCTTCTTCTTGTTTTTAGCTGATATGAGTGGAACCCGGTTTGGTCGTCTGCGACAATAAACCATCCAAGACAAGGACCGACTAGTTGTTTGTTCCGAGAATGGCGTTCTGCACAACACTGTTATACTGCGCCGTTATTTGCCGGTTTGTGGCCTGCCTGTTAGCTTGCACGATTCTTGCCATTCTCCTTCGACCTCTCATCAACGAGCTGTTTTCACCAACAGGACTGCCGCTGACTGGATGTTTTTTGTTTGTCGCACCATTCTCGGTAAACCTTAGACACTGTTGTGCGTGAAAAGCCCAGGAGGCCGGCCATTTCTGAAGTACTGGAACCAGCGCGCCTGGCACCAACGATCTTACCACGCTCAGTTGCTTAGGTCACTGGTTTTGCCCATTCTAACGTTAAATCGAACAGTAACTGGATGCCTGTCTGCCTGCTTTATATAACAAGCCACGGCAACGTGACTCACTGTCTGTAGGAGTGAACCGTTTTCGTGAACGAGTTGGTGTACCTAATAAACTGGCCACTGAGTGTACTTTTTATTATTCCCATAATTCTCAATGAGTTTCTCTTGTATCATGGTGCAGTTTTTCCTTTTCTTTGTGTTACCTTTCTTTTTGTCTCCTTTTTCATCCCCCCTCTATCATCTGCCTTCCCTCTCTCCTGTGTCTTGTACTCCCCCCCCCCCCCCCCCCCAATCATCTGCCTTCTCTCTCTCCTGTGTCTTGTACTCTCCCCCCCCCCCCCCCTATCATCTGCCTTCCCTCTCTCCTGTGTCTTGTACTCCCCCCCCCTATCATCTGCCTTCCCTCTCTCCTGTGTCTTGTACTCCCCCCCCCCCCCCCCAATCATCTGCCTTCTCTCTCTCCTGTGTCTTGTACTCTCCCCCCCCCCCCCCAATCATCTGCCTTCCCTCTCTCCTGTGTCTTGTACTCCCCCCCTCTATCATCTGCCTTCCCTCTCTCCTGTGTCTTGTACTCCCCCCCTCTATCATCTGCCTTCCCTCTCTCCTGTGTCTTGTACTCCCCCCTCTTTCCTCTCGTTCTGTGGTTGTGACGTGTTTCTCTCTCTCTCTCTCTCAGTATCTGACCACAGTTATCCCCTATGAGAAGAAGGCTGGCTCCCCCTCTGTGGAAGACCTTCAGATCCTCACCAAGAGTGAGTACTGCTCGCAAACCACACTTGCCTGTCAACTAGCAATTCACCATGAAAGTTGAACTGTAATGCCAGAATAGTCGTGTTATAACAGTAATATTCACTCCCAAATCACTTTTACTCTCTTCCCTGCAGTTTTGCATGCCATGAGGGAGGACAGTGAGAAGGTGCCCAGCCTCCTAACAGACTACATCCTCAAAGGTACTCCTTCTCTACCAGTTACAATGCTCTTACTCCCATTCAAAATACCAAATGTTACCACACATGGCGAAGTACATTCTCAAAGGTATTCAATTCCTTTGAGGAAATATTACTCCCATTCAAATGGAACTTTTGTCCAGATTGACCGTCTCACTACCACCTAGTGCCCGAGAAAGATACTGCAGGACCCGAGGGTTAGGACAGGACACATGTTGTAGTAATAATAATAATATGCCATTTAGCAGACGCTTTTATCCAAAGCGACTTACAATCATGTGTGCATACATTTTTACGTATGGGTGGTCCCGGGGATCGAACCCACTACCCTGGCGTTACAAGCGCCATGCTCTACCAATTGAGCTACAGAGGAGGGTCTACTTCCAATGTGTTCTTTGTTCCCTGAAGTGTGTCATACTAGGCTTGCAGGGTTGTTCTGAGCCTTCCATCTTGACCTTTACCCTCCTTGTCTCTCGTCTCTGCTGCGCTGCTCTCTCGCTAGCTCTGGTATGAGAGAGGTGGACGTGGAGGTTTGTGAGGCACACAATCACAGACTCACACAATCACTGACTCACACAATCACACACACACAGACTCGCACAATCACACACACAATCAGACTCATACAATCACACACAATCGCACACACAAAATCACATACACACAAGAATCACACACACACACACACACACACACGAACACTCATACACAAGACACGCAATGTGTCAAGAGCCCTCTCACACACACCTCCTTCCAGACATCACCCTTCACTGGGTTTGTGCTATAGTGCACCCATACTGTGCCGTGCTTCCTCCTAGACTCGCACACACTCTTGCTCACTCCCACTCCCACTTCCCGCCAAGCTTCTAGCACTATAGAGCTGTTCACGTGAGTGCTGTCCTGTCCACCTAAGCGAATCACCCTCTTCTTTCTCTTTCGCACACCTCTCCTCTCTACCCTTCTTAGTTGCTCTCCTCCCTGTGCGATGAATCCTCTTTTACGCACATATTTTCATTTGGTGGATCATTATTAGTTGACAGCTGTTTTCTGTGTTCTTGTCCCTGCAGTGCTGTGTCCCACATAGACCTAGTGGAGGAGCCCCCTGTTCTAGAATGTTCTGACAGAACACTCAGGAGCTGCAGAGTTCTGGAACATACCAATGGAAGGAGAGCCCCCCCACCCCTACAATAAGGTGGACTCTTCCTGTTGGAGTGTTTTTTTCCCCCCACAACATATTTTCCCTCGACTTATGAGATTCACATTTTAATGCCTGATGTTTTACCTTACCTTTTACGTGTAATTTTAAGTGTGTTTTAATGTTCTAATGCTATAATCTCACCTTCTCTGCATGTTAGTGACTCTGTTAGCCTGTTGCCAGTATTACTCTCAATTGTCTAAAGTGGCTTTCTGTACTTATCTCCATCTTCCGTTTGCACTAATGTAAAATAACTTGAGAGGGAAAACAAATTCCTGTCTCTAAATTCACCGGCCTGTCTTTTCACATCAGTTAAGAATAGGGTGAGGAGAAGTCACTTGACAATTGGAATGCAGCTTTCCTCTCAGTTAGACTGGCCAATGCCCTCTTACTGGGGTATATAGGAGGGATGGGGAAATAAGGCTTCTTGAACCTCTATGGGCGGGATCAGTCATGGAGTCCAATGGGAGCTCTCCACTTTATCAGAGCGCTCATATGGGTCAGAGTAATTCATAATTGACAGACCATGGTATTGGTAGGGTTCAGAAGCCTTGTTTTATTTCCATCTCTTGGATTTTACATTTCACAAACCCTGTCAGTTTGTCTTTGCATGCTGCTACATAGGATTAGGGAGCTGCACCAGTGAAATGTTATAAAGCATTATTTTGTATATTACAATATGAAATTGCACAAATAGAAAATGTTTTTTTAAGTGATAACTTCTCGAAAAAGGGAAAAAATTATGACAGAAGTTAGTAAGAAGGTAACCGAAAGAACAAACTTGTACAGCTTTTTATTTTTCTGTAGTTTAAGAGAAATTAGGGACTTTTTGCTGCCAGTAGAGTGTGGCCACTTATTATGACATCACCATTGTTATGTAAACACTAGCTGTCAACCTCTGACCCCTCCTAGTGACATGTTACATTATGACATCACCCTGTATACTTGCCTGCCTCATTCCTCACCTCTTAGTATGTACAGTAAGTTCAGGGTTATTTGAGTATTTTAATGGATACAGCATCAATATTAGGATGTCAAATAATGGTTAAATTGCTGTGAGTTGATCCTACCATGTTGTTTTTAGAACCAATAACTCTTTGATGTTGTGTTAAGGTTGGCGATCAAGTGATGACATAATCAGTTGGTGATCTGTTCTTGTCCAGTAGATGTAGCAACAGTAGTAGTTCACAATAGTTTTATGTACTTATGGAGACAATGTAACGGATGAAGGGAGGTTTCTGTACAAAGGCAGGAGAGATCCTTCAAACGCAAACATTTCTAAAACCTCTTGTCTTCATCCACAACCACTAACCTTCAGCACTATCTATCATATCAACGCTATACTTGGTACGCCACAATCCTGTCAAATCGTCAGCAGTAACTAAGCTCCGTGCACAATAATTGCAATCGCACACAAACCGATCAGGTCCAGTCTATCACTACTCTATACCCGGCGCAGTGGTTCCACAACCGCCTCCACAGTAGTAGAGCATTATGGATCGTGTTAGGATGAAGAGCGCCGATGTTGTTACTCCATGCTTGGGGATAATGTTGTAACATTAGCAAGCCCCGCATCCTACAGCTTGAGTAGCCATGTAGTAGGGTTCGTCAGTCCTAGGCCTGAGTAGTAGTATAGTAACATAAGTCATAAGGCTACAGACAAGTATAGGCTAGAACCTGAAGACCTAGCTAAGTGGTTGTTGTTGCATCAGCTTGTAGTAGCTCAATAGTAAAACTACTGTTGCTTAACTGTTGGAGTAACTGCTGGACAAAGTATTTAGTAGCAGCCAGACACCTATAGACAGCAACTAGACATCCCAGGTACCCGGCCGGCCGCTGGAAGTCGATGGTAGTGCCAGTTCTGTCCTCACTATTAGAGGTCAGGGGTAGTGAGTCGGAATCATGGCGTCTAATGGAAGCTCTCTTTTCCCTGGATCAAAGTGTTGTGAAGAGGTAATGGGTTTTAGTTGAGGGTCTCAGAAGGTAGATTTCTTTAGTAAGGGAAGCCAGCAAAGCCAGTAGACCTCTACGTACTGTACAGAATCACTTGTAACTATCTTTCAATTGTAGCAAGCTTCAAAAGCATTCATAACCCCTAGCATGTTCTGCATGCACTTTATCGACTTTTACTTCAAGTAAATCAAATGAATGGTGAGCAATAATGTCACACTGAAGGAATCCTTAGCATTGAACCACATTGCAATAAGAAAGTTAAGCCGAACTGAAATGTAAACTAGCTTGGGTGGGGTTTGGACTCCATGAAACTGGAGTTGAATTGAGAAGTATAATTTGGGTTGTCTTGGAGCCCCGTCCCTCTCTTGTCGCCTGGTCCCTCTATTTTAGCAAACATATCAGCATATATCCACACTTTATTGAGAGAATTATATTTATATAAACATAAGCAACAACAAAGGCTGCCTTTGTAAATGCCTGAAATTTTGTATATAGAATCTACTCATTTATTTTTAATGCAATATACTTCTTCCCCCATTTGGGGTCTTTATGTTTACTTGTCTTGTTGTCATGTGGTACTACAGTACATTAATTTATTCAGTAAATGTTTGTTTTGTAACCATATTATTGACAAGTGGTTAAAACTTTTTGTGCCAGAATTGCATTTGGTGCTCATTTTAAAATAAAATAATGATACGTTGACTACTTTGCTGTCATGCTATTGGTTTGTAGGGTGTATCCATGATGATCAATAATTGTTATTAAATCACCCTTTTACACTCATTTAAGTTACTATCAAAATAAATTGGTCCACACTTTTATTAGATACAATCTGTACACAGAAATTGTGCAGCGACTTATCAAAAGGCATTCTTACATTCAGAGCAACAGCAAGTCAATATACAAATATGTTTATATAAAATGAAAAACACTTCTCTTCTCTTTGTATGTTAGGTCAGTGTAGCTATAAGAAAACCAAAAACGAATTTGAATTAAAATGGATGCCTTGATACTGCTCATTGAAACAGGGAAATGTTATTCTCAGTGAAACTGAAAAATCAGTGAAATCTCTCTCAGTTCCTCTACCTCCTCGGGAGTCTTCTCTTTCATGGAAGCAAGTCCTTTTCTCAGATATTGTTCAGTTAGTCATATTTGCACATATTATTATTCGTTTTTATTTAACCCGTGCGTGTTGTTTGGTAGGTCGGTTGCCGTCATAGTCAAATAGGATAAGTTATTAGGTAATGTTATTAGTGAATGTCTATGGCTTGATTTGTGTACCCCTCCGACCTCCCTTCGTGAGGGCCTGCCCCTCCAGTCGACCTGTCTGACCTGACAAGGTGAGGGGTGGAGTTCAAAGGTCACAGCAGGTCACAGGTTAGTGTCGGTAAACATGGTGTGTTCCTTCCGCACCGTGCTGAAGCCTTTAATAGTGTCGACAAACTCCTCGTCCTCCATAAACTGGTGGATGATGAAGGGAGGGAGAGAAAGGAGGAGTTAATAATAAATAAACATGGAAGAAAAACGTCCTCTAAGCAGGCCCTAGATTTCAGTGTGTCTCACCATCCCGCTGTCGTGGCCTTGAATGTGAGAGTCCCACACTTCCTCCTCCCCCGTCAGCGACTTCCTGTCCATTATCTGGCTCACGCTGCGCCGCAGGGAATTCTGGGAGTGAGCAGAGCCATGAATAGCGGAGACGTGGAGGCTGGACACATTAAGGATTCCCAGCTCGCCCTCCGGAGGAGCGTCGCCACCTGCCCAAAACTTACTGTCCTCCACACCCTTGGGGCACAGATAGGAGACAAGGGGGCAAGTTACCGTTGTCCAAAATGTATGTGTATGTGTCAGTGGGAGAATTTCAATTGCACACTCCTCGTGTCCTCTCCTCAAAACCCATTGGAGGAGAAGATCAGAGGAGAGGAACCTCTGGCTTTCTCATCCAATGGGTTTTGAGAAGGAGGAGCGAGGACGCGGGGAGTGTCTGCCCGGTCTCTAACCTCCAGGTGCATGGTGAACCCTTTGAGTGTGACACTGTTGGAGGAGCTTGTTGTGTTGGGCACCGTGTCAAACTGAGAGAGCAGAGAGAATGTGTTACAGAGGGAGACATTTGACATATATCTCATGTTTTCCACTGTGAGTCAGAATAAACCCATCTGAGATGAAATATTCCACCATGTTGTATGAAAACTCGTCTGAATAAAGTGCATTTCTACATGCTATGAAAGTGAATGCATAATTTAAGTTGAATGACCATCCCTTTCATAGAATGTTCCCACATACCCAGTTGGGCCGTCTCACCAGGTAGGAGTCACTGGGGGGATACACGGCCATGGGGCTCCTCTTCTGCATGGGCAAGGCCACCAGAGGGGGGCGCTCTCGAGTAAAGGGGGGTCTTTTCAGGGCCTTGTGCAGGATGATCCCCAGAACGATAGCTAGAAGCACCAGGGCTACCCCTGTCATCAGCACGATGAACCACAGCTCGCTGTAGAAAAGAGACCCGTTCCCCTTACCCCCCTCCGCCCGCTCCCCACCGGGAGGAGTGGGCTCCACCTGATCTAGAGGGGGAGAGGGGCAGGGAAGAGGAAGGGAGGTAACACAAGTGTACAACAGTTGGCCTGTTTAATTGGGAATAATATCCAACTTGCTGTCTGATTCTTCAATCCTAAAGACGTCATGCACCCGCCACTATCACGTCTGGGACAAACCATACTTATCGTTCCTATGTAGCTGATTCTGTCTGTGTACTAATGGTCTCTCTATCAGTAAATGCCTTACTCTGAGTTCTATGGCCTACAGCTCAAGGTAATGGGCCCAAGTCAACACTCTCTTTCTTAGAAAGGTGATCACACAGTGAGAGAGAGAGGAGATAACCAGGTAACTGGAGAAGCACTTGTTGGCGTGGCCTACTTTCTATCCCTCTCTGATCGCACTCCTTAAGCAGTCATCCAACCATCTCTTACTGACCCACTGCTGTGACATTTCTGTTCTTTGTTTGTTAATTCCCTGAACCAGAGCATTTGTGGTGTATACACAGTGCAACATGTTTGTTTGACACATACACCACACTTTCTATGCACAATGACTAGAGCTTTCTTAACTCTTGGTAGCATCAAACCCACATATTTGTACAACTCCATTTCATCTGATATATGTTAGTTTAGAAAATCACATCTACTGTAGACATAGAGAAGGCACCAGATGAAGACAATGACAGTTGACAGCAAAACAGGAAAAGCGAGACTAGGGGTATGACAGGGAAAGAGAATGAGAGCAGGTTGACTGGCCAGTCCAGAGCCTCACCAGTGCTGGTGTCCGTGGTGTAGTGTGTGGCGGGGGCGTAGACACCCCCTCTCTGTGAGGTGCATGTGATCAGGGGGGCAAGGACTGACCGGCGGTAAGGGATCACACCTGTTGCCCCATCAATATTTCACACCGCCGTTTACCTTGGCTGATACACACTCTGCAACACCCCACAAATGAGAGCGAACGTCTTCGGAAGGTTCGAAAAATCTAAGTACTCTGATGTCTTGTCCACCCTGCTTCCCTGCAGTGTGGTCTAGTGGTGTGGTCAGGATGCCGTCAGTGAGAAAGAGAGGCAAAACGAAAGCAATAGAGAGATGGAACTTCTAAGTGCTGTTAAGGTGTCCTCCTCACCCCAGAGATCTCCCATCAACCCCTGCTTCCCCCCAGCAGCGTCATGGCAACAGCCAGGTGTCAGGTATCAGCTTACCTTGGGAGGCAAGGTGAAGGCCAGTCAGAGTACCATGCCTCTCTAATACACACATTTAACAGTAACTGCCTAGTTCCACCTCACTGGAAAAACAGCAGTAGTAGTAGTAGTAAGTGTCTTTATGATTTGCAGGAGTTGGCATGTTCTGGTGAAGGTCACTTTCACTTTGAAAGTCACTCTCAAAATGTCAACCCTGATGTGTATGGATTTCGAGCTGTGTTCCAAAATGAGAACTAGAGGAGTGGTAGTATTACATGCATTACACAACAGATCCAAGTCAAAGGGACATGAATGCAGTGTCGTCTGTACAGAATTACTTTGCCACATGGTGGCGCTAAGTAACAACTCAATATTACTTCATGGCCTGCTACTGTGCAATACCTGCTCTGAGTCCTCTAGTATTGTATGTTCCATCATGTCATGTGGAAGATTGTGCAACACATTGCCTTTTAAGCTAAATGAAAAGAAGCCTACTAAAACTAGTGCACTATACTATACATGAGTGTGTAAGAGATAAAGCTACCCTATGAATGTATTTTGAGAAAACAAAACACTTATGTAGATGCATATGAAAGCCTAAAAAGCATTGTTTGCTGTTTGAAAAGACTGAGACATCACTGTACAGGTGTTATGTTCTACTGACTTCCTTCTGGTGGTTTGGTTATTGCTGGATCGTGGTCTGACTATAGCGGGAAAAGGCCCTTATATTACACCACAGCTCGTCTGATGTATTTAGATGGGAGGGAACGCCGCTCATCCTTATAATACTCTAATCAGCATTCATACCTCGCCGGGATGATTAGGGACAATGGCTTTTTATTGTGGAAGTGATCTCATTGCAGAGTGGCAGAATCAGCCTTTTACAACCCATCTCCTCCAGACCCCATCCATCACTGGGTGTCTGGGAGACCGAGTCGGCGGACACACACTAACTCACTTAGAGAGAGTGACACATAGGGATGTCAATCACAAGGTAACTCACTTAGGGTAGGTGATATATTGGGACCTCACTCGCCATCACTAACTCACTTAGAGGCAGCCGATGTGGCGCAAAATGCGTTGTCTGCCCAACTTCCATCATGCCCCATTTCATCTTGAATGACTGGTAAATAAACTGATGGATGATTTTTGGGGAGATGTCGGCTACACTCGTTCATTCATCCATCCATCTTGAGTATGCTCTGTGCAATTAGTCTCAAGACTGACACTATGACCCAGCGCCGCCCTCTCCTCTCCTGGGGCCTCATTTATCAACCGCGCGTACATTTCTTACAAAATTCTGGCGTACATGGAGATTCTATGATTTGCGTGCTGAAAAAAATATTGGGATTTATCAAACTGTCACACTCAACATATAGGGGAGAGTGGTGTAAGTTGAGCCATTTTTTACATTTAGCATCACTCGTCAATATAGTATTATTTCTAACAAAGATATCTACATATACAGTATTTCAGGATGCTGTGTATCCCTGGAAATAATCAGATTTCATGTAAACATTACAGTTTTGAAAACATAGCTTTGTCCCAAAATGGGGTCTCTTGATACAACTTACCCCGGGACGCCGACACATTTCTGTACTGAATGAAATATGACCACTACCTTTTTAAAACCATGTATATATTTATTTACCAAACACAATCGCTTTTTGTATTTTAATCATTTGAAGCATCTTTAAGCACAGGCTTAACACCTAACAAACACTGCACTGCACAGGCCCTGTTGTTACCTCATATCCCCGCGATAATGCCTTGCATTATGCCTGGGAAGAAAACGCTTCAATTTGCTCAACTTGCCATTGAATCAACCATTGGCCCAACTTACCCCATGGCAAACATTTAGACTATATTAGCCCACACAGCTACAAGGATGTAGCCTGACGACTCAAACTAAATTATTCCGCTGCTCTGTCGTTCGCTACATACTTAAAGAAACTAACGTCAAAGGGCGGGGCGAAGCGTTTGACATGAGCAAGGAGTAGCCAGGATGCACTTCATGCTAGGTTTAGGACCTCATATTGAAGCTGATAGAGACCCAACTGATCTTACAATGATCTACATTGGTTTAGATACAAGCATCATGAAACCTCTATCACTTGGATGGGCAATTGGCAGCCCGCAGGCCGCATGACCCCCTTTTGTAGGCCCGCCGATCAATTTCCCACCAAAAAAACAGTCGTGTCTCAACTTGCTGTTCAGAGTTAGAATAGTAGAATACAATTTCGAAATTTGATTGCGCATCAGCAGTTTTTATCTTGTTATGTCAGTCACTAACCAGGTTTCCATCCAACCTTTTTATGCGAGTAAAGTACGTCGGATAAAAAATGTAATGACAGGCCTAATGGATGCAGAAAAATGTTCTGTAAACTTTCCAAATGTCGACAAAACAAAATACGCTAGACAAGGTGGGATTTTATTGTGTCGGTAAAATTAATTATGCGAGAAATGTCGGTGGAAACATTTTTATGCTGCAAATATTGATATAATAACCATCATTATCAAAGTAAACGGAGTCACGCGATGACATGTTGTGTGATCCTCCCACTAGGACTCGTCAGGAAAGCATGCAGTTTATTAGGCTACAAATTAGAATTGCAGCAAACTTGCTTTAAAACTGCAACATTTTCTCTACGACCCATGGCAAAATGTGTAGAATTGCAGGACATTTACTCTAAAACGTACATTTTTTCCCTCTCCATTGTCAAGAGGGGGTCCACTAAAATGTTTTGCTCTTAGGGCCCACAAAACATGTGACTGCATAGATGGGTATGGATGTGGGTAGAAGACCCACGAGCCACTGGGGGCCCCTCGTGATGATTTCAGATTTTTAGTGGCCCCCACCCCCATCAAAGTTGCCCATCCCTGCTCTAACACAATAAATTAATTTGACTTGGTGAAATTCGTTTTTTGGACCTAACTTCCTTACCACTTTGTTTCTATCTCCTGCCTTGGTATAGAGCCCCACAGTGGAGGTGTCATAATACCCATAAAACAAAGCGGTCAAACAGGGAAATGCTTCCAATCGTTTTTCCACCATTCATTTTTCCCATAGGGGATTTTAGAAACACATAAAATAAGGGCTGTGTTTCGTGTAGGCTTACCCTGGCGTGACGTTTTGATAACCATGTAAATCTCTCTCGGACAAGGTGACTTTTATTATACTGTGGTACTCTATAGGCTCTGATATTAAACAGGCTATGATGTCCCGCTCCTATCGCACAGCAATACTGTAGCCTACCCATATGTTTGCAAAACAGTTGATCAACCACTAGAAGTTGTGCGTAGGCCTATGCATGATCTGAGATTTGGGTGGAGATACGCACACTTTCCCGTCAAATTCAACATTTATAAATACCAACTTTGCTGGAAAACTGGCGCATTCAAGGTTTAGTCTTTTTTGTGCCCACACACCTTTGATAAATGAGGCCCCTGTCCTCTTCTCTCCTGTCCTCTCCTGTCATCCCCTCTTGTCCCCTCTCCTCTTGTCACCTCTCCTCTCCTGTCCTCTCCTCTTGTCCCCTCTCCTCTCGAAAATGGTTTTTCTTAAGTTTTGTTATAATTAAGAGAGTAGCCTACTTGACAGATACAATGCACAATTCTGTCATCACAGTGTCTGAATCCTATTTGTACATTGAAAAAATATTTAAAAGCAACATGTAAAGTGTTGGTTCCATGTTTCATGAGCTGAAATAAAAGATCCCAGAATCTTTCCATATGCACAAAAAGCTTATTTCTCAAAAATGTTGTGCACAAATTTGTTAGATCCCTGTTAGTGAGCATTTCTCCTTTGCCAAGAGAATCCATCCACCCGACAGGTGTGGCATATCAAGAAGCTGGGGGCAATAAAAGGCCACTCTAAAATGTGCAGTTTTGTCACACAACACAATGCCACAAATATCTCAAGTTTTGAGGGCACGTGCAATTTGCATGCTGACTGCAGGAATGTCCATCAGAGCTGTTGCCAGAGAATTGAATGTTAATTTCTCTACCATAAGCCTCCTCCATCGTCGTTTTAGAGAATTTGGCAGTACGTCCAACCGGCCTCACGACTGCAGACCATGCGAGCGGTTTGCTGATGTCAACGTTGTGAACAGACTGCCCCATGGTGGCGGTAGGCTTATGGTATGGGCAGGCATAAGCTACGGACAATGAACACAATTGCATTTTATCGATGGCAATGCACAGAGCTACCGTGATGAGATCCTGAGGCCCATTGTCGTGCCATTCATCCGCCGCCATCACCACGTTTCAGCATGAGGATCTGTAGCATATTCCTGGAATCTGAAAATGTCCCAGTTCTTCCATGGCCTGCATACTCACCAGACATGTCACCCATTGAGCATGTTTGGGATGCTCTGGATCGACGTGTATGACAGCGTGTTCCAGTTTCCGCCAATATCCAGCAACTTCGCACAGCCATTGAAGATGAGCGGGACAACATTCCACAGGCCACAATCAACAGCCTGATCAACTCTATGTGAAGGAGATGTGTCACGCTGCATGAGGCAAATGGTGGTCACACCAGATACTGACTGGTTTTCTGATCCACGCCACTACCTTTTTTTAAGGTATCTGTGACCAACAGATGCATATCTGTATTCCCAGTCATGTGAAATCCATAGATTAGGGCCTAATGAATGTATTTCAATTGACTGATTTCCTTTTAAGAATTTTAACTTTGAAATTAATAATGAGCGCCAACTGCATTTGTGTAATAACCAGTAATGATATATTGATATTGAAAGTCATGCAGCTGTAGCAAATGCTTCCCATATTGACTCTGAACACAATCATTGAGCATGTAATGCAATAGAAAGGTTTGCTCCAGTCATCTCTACTCTGAAAAACATACAACATTTATGATTGTAATTCTCCAATTACTTTTTTTCTGTAATGAACGTCTACACTCATCCTTTTGAGTGTTGATTTGTAATTAATTTAGTTACATTGTGCTTATCAAAAGCATTAAAGCGTTAAAGCATACTGAGAACGATTTTACTAGGAATTCAATTAGTTTTCCTTTGATGGAACTATGGTGTCATAGAGTTACTTACAACTCAGTCCTAGCATTACAGATAGGTTTCTATCAACAGAGCCACATTTCCATTATTATTAAAATCAAATAAATCTCCATCATGTAGCAGCTATACCCCTCTAACCCATCTTCTAAATAAGGTTGATATTTCAAGGATTATTTTCTTATTTGTGTGTAGTTTCCCTGTTAGGTTTGTGCTGGAAGACACAGTCTGTGATTGTCTCTGCCTCATAAAGGCAGTAATCCTGTCAGGCTATCTCAACCTTTGACTGAGAGGAAGTCAGGTGCTTGCGTTCATTAGCTTCCTCAATAACCTTGACAATCTGTTCCCAGCGGCGCTTTTAGACTTCATTAAAACAATGTTGTTAATTATGGATCCACTCTTATGAGACCGTCCCCCTTTCAGCCCCTACACTTCCTTCTCATCTGTCCAATAGACACACTTCAAGCCAACATTTATGGCCACCTTGGGAAACGAGGCGCCTGTCATAGACAATGGTTCAAAGTGACAGCGGTCTGTTATCTGACACAAGTTACTGCGGCAGCATGTGGGTGTCCATAATTTATTCTAACGTCCGACAGAGTGCCTCCATCCTTCACTACTCCACCTCTCTTCCTCACTGATCTTCTCTTGATTCATGTCTACCCCTCTCCATTGCTTCACTATATCCCTCTTCTCTCTCTCCTTTCATTCCCCCTCTCTTTATCAATGAGGATGTCTCCCTTTCTGCCTTCCCTTTTCCCAAAAGTCTGACTGGGACATATGGTTGTGTCATAAACCTATAACAGTTAGAGAGATGAAGACGCTTTCTGGAACTGGAAGCATCTTTATTGCCCTAGAATCCTCCTGAGAATGGTAGTAGTAGTGTACATCTCATCTGAACATGGGTTACAACTCAGTTGGCGCTAGACTTTATATACAGAATACATACATTTACATCCCCTCCACACAGTATTGCTGGATCACACTTTATGATATACTTTGTCACAAAAATATACAGATTATTCCGCACAGATAGAGCAAATAAAGTACTTCTGAGATAATTACATGACAGTTGTCAGTAATGTACAGTGAGTTAAAAGCTGTTTTCACATTCCTACCGATTTGGTTTCCATTCATTTGAACATTTCTGATTTTCCAAGATTTCTACTTTCTGAAACAGAAACACACAGAGACACGTTTGAAATACCACCACCAGATCTTCCTCATAAGAAAGAGAAGAGGTGATTTGCACAATTTATAATCAAAAAATACATTGTGTTCAATGTCATCAAGTACTGTACATCACGTTATTATATTGCCGTAGATGCTATGGTATAGTACAGGTATCAGTGCCAGGTATGAGTGAAGTAGTGAAGCTAGTACAAAATGTTTAATTTACTTATTAAAACAAAATTACTTCATCTTTAGAAAATGATCTGTATTTATTCCTTTATTATTCTTCGTTAATGCCACACTGGTAAATAAAAAACAAAAATAATCAAGCCAACAATAAATACATTTTAGGGCTCTATTCAATCAGATCTGCTTTAGCTGACATCTGCATAGCGGCTGTTTTGATGGTGTTGGAGGTGGAAATCCACAAGTGGCACCCGGCATTATACCTAAATCCGACATTGCCATTGGCTGCACAGAGTCACATTATCAGAAAACCCATGCAGCCTTGTTTACAAGTTCAACACCTCGATTAGGATGATATAAATCCTCATTATTTAGTTGAATGATTTTTCAATTTGATCTTATTTATTTCTATATAGCTTACTACACGTTTTCGTTCTGAACTTCTAACGCTAGTGGGTTTGACTTCGTGACAATGATCGGAAGAGCAGCTGCTCACCGATTTGACGGCTCCAATGCAGTTCCACCTCTGACACCGCCAAAACCTCCGCTATGCGGGTGTCTGCTATCACGGTTAATGCTTGATCTGATTGAATCTAGGCCTTTTTTCAATTTCTCCCCTCACCTTCATAATCATTGAGTTAAATGTACTTAATGTATTTAAATGAAATCAAGTTCCTTAACTTATGCTAGGTGAGTGCCTTACAGGACACCATACATTATTGTGACCGCTTGCTGCATCCTTTGACTGTGTGTCACACCGTTCTTTGGCAAGCCTGTCCACAATTAGTTTTATATAAAAAAGAAAAGTTATTAAAGCACTACAATGCAAGATGAACAGGCTTAGAGCTGGTTTCACACAAATAATAATCCTAGAGGATCTTCAAGTTTTGGGTGTCTTTCTTCATTTCACTAGAACTGTTTAGGTTTATATCAATAACTGCCATCAAAATCCCTCATAAGGCAGCTATCCCTGTCACTAAGGTGATGTCAGTCCTTCCTCCTCTCCTCTCCTCCTGAGTTTGTAATGGCGAGCAGGGTTTATTAGCCTTGTCAAACTCACAACAGTCCCAGAATGACATAAAGAAGGATCGGACAACAATGACTTAATAGAAGAGCAACTGGAACTTCACAGAGGAGCCATTTTGGCTCCGTTCAGGTCCACTCATTGCTGTTCACTCTGTTCTTCCAGCACAGTACCACTTCCTGCATTAATCTTGACCTATCACTACCCTATCCTTCCTCTATGTGATCCTAGTCCCACGTGGCTGGTCAGGCCCTGGCCTCCAGCAGTTCCAGGAACAGTTTGTGCATGGGCACACGGCCGTCCTGCTTGATGCTGCAGAAGTGCTGCACAGCCCTGGCGGCCGTCTGCCGGAGCAGGGGCAGGGTCATAATGAGCTTGCCTGCCCGCCGAGGGTCCTCCGTGTGCTGAGCACTCTCGTAATCCTGCAGGGCCCCATGGAGCACATCCTGGAGCCTCTGGACTGCATCTACGTCCTCTATCTGCATGGAGTCTGTGGAGAAGGGGAGAGACAGATGGAAAGGAAGGAACATGGATAGGGCAGAGGAAGGAAGATATTGAGAGATGATGTTGGCATATATGCAGAGATTGAACGCTAGCAAAGCCAAATAGTCATTGGAAAATGCATGCCTAACTCAACCTCAATTACACCAACACAGTGAAGTTTCATACCTGAGTTAGCCAGTGAGATGGCCTTGAGGACAACAAACTCCTCCTTTTCAATCCTCATGGCTTTGTATTTCTTCACCAGCTGCAGTATGGTGTTGTTTAGGTCCAGTACACCTGCCAGTTTGGACTGCTCCTCATCCATGATGTAGTCCTTAGCATACACCAGTTTATCCTCCAAGGCCAGCGAGCGAAACACCACACGCAGGATCAGAATCTCCATCCATCCGCTCTGCAGTAGACTCATCTGGTCTGCCAGCGAGAGCGAGGGGAAACCTGGAGAAAGAGGGATGGAGGAGAAAAGGGAGAGATGGAGAGTTTATAGCAAGGTCTAATTAGGGAGGGGAAGGACCATTTTAAAGACATATCTTCATCGAAAAGATACAAACGAAAAGTACACCAAGGTTTCAAAAACATTGGCATTCGAAAATATAATTGTGATGGTTTTAGTCAGAATGGCTGGACCCGTTGGAATTATTAGACCAATGTCAACTGAAGGGTCATTGGATGAGGGGTCAGTTGAGGTAGAGGGGCAGAGGCAGGGGTGTGAAGTAGTTTAATAGTGAAAGCCCATAAGTTGTCAATCCAATAAAGACACCCCCTTTGACAAACAGATACACACCCATGTGAGCATGATTAGATCCACACAATCTGTAGTCTCCTCGCACACACACACACAGCATAATTAAAAACCAGAGGATTCGTTTTACAGAAGGAAAGGAGAAGGGCTTTTTTTTTTTTTACACCATCAGTGATTCTTATCAGGGTCCGGGTGCTTTTATAATCGCCATGTGGATGCCTGTGGCTCCCGCTCCTCTCTTTTCTCTCCCAGATTGATTGGAATGAGAGGGAGCAGCATTGTGTGAGTCTGTGTGTATGTCGTTGTCTTTGAGGACACCTCTATATGGACACACACAAGGGGACACATAAAGGAGCATCAGAGACATCCTCTGTCCCGCAGAGACAAGACAAAGTCGGCAGAGACAAAGAGGTCCTCTTACTTAACCCAGAGTAGTTAGTCCATGAGATGTCATTCTCAACGCTGTAGTAAGGGTTAGGGTATGAGAAGAGCTTGGGACAATGATATGCGTACAGGCTTCAATTTGAGGTTATCTGGGCATGAAGGGTTCAGCTGAGCCCCTACAGACACACACACTAACTTCACAGACAATTTACGGCAGCCTAAAAAAGGCCAAAGTGTGGTGTGAGAGAGGGTCTTAAGCTCATCTTCTCCCAGCCTAGCCCTCAGACAGAATCAACGTCAGTCTCCATGACAGGACCAGGCAGAGGAGGGGACGGGGGACAGGCTGCTGAGTGGCCAAGCTGGACTCACCTCCCCCTGGGCAGTAGCAGATAGCCTGGGCCCCTCTGCCAGGACATTGGTTCCCAGCCATGTGCCGTAGCCTGCCACTCAAACAGAGTTGATGTGACACCACCATTACGGTGCTACCAGGGGTCTAGAGCTGACACTACTTTCTCTCTGTCCTTCCTCACTCTGTCCTTATCTACTGTATCTCTTCCCCTCTCACAACATCTCGCTGACTCTCTCGATCTCTCTCTCTTGCCCTCTCGCTCATTCCCTACCGCCCTCCCACTCTCTCTCTCAGTTTCTCTCTCTCTCCATCATGCCCTCAAGTGGGTCCCTGGTGTGTCTGTGTCGGTGGTTGTTTCTCATGGCTGCGCCACTCCTCCAGAGAGACAAATGCTCCACTGGCAAAGGGCTACAAATACACACATCCATGTGACTGATTATGTTAGACTCCCACTCTGACAGTAAACACTGGTGACAAGCAGAGAAGAAGAGTTCCAAGGCAGCCAGGAGGGGAACGCTTTGTTGCTCTTCATCCTTTCTTTGAGAACGAAGAAAGTGCTGAACAGGAAAGTCTCAGACACGCACGCACGCGAACGCACACACACACACACACACCTGCTTAGGCAGCTTGTTGGGTAAGCATTACTGGACAAGCATCAACAAAAACACAGGTGTTTCCCTGGTGATGTTTTGGGTGTGAACAGGACATTAACTGCTGATAGAGCCAAAATACTTTCATCTGAGTGAGAGAGAGAAAAAGCTTGGGGAAAGAGAAAGAGAGTGAAGGAAGAGATACTGGATATATGTGATTGAATTCAGGATCGGGGGCGTTTGACGCCATTTCCTACTTCACAGTAGGGATGTTAATTATATGCATATACATACACACACTACCAGTCAAAAGTTTGGACACACCTACTCATTCAAGGGTTTTTCTTTATTTTCACTATTTTTTACATTGTATAATAATAGTGAAGACATCAAAACTATAAAATAACACATATGGAATCATGTAGTAAACAAAAAAGTGTTAAGCAAATCAAAATATATTTGAGATTTGAGATTCTTCAAAATAGCCACCATTTGCCTTGATGACAGCTTTGCACACTCTTGGCATTCTCTCAACCAGCTTCACCTGGAATGCTTTTCCAACAGTCTTGAAGGAGTTCCTACATATGCTGAGCACTTGTTGGCTGCTATTCCTTCATTCTGCGGTCCAACTCATCCCAAACCATCTCAATTGGGTTGAGGTCAGGGGATTGTGGAGGCCAAGTCATCTGATGCAGCACTCCACCACTCTCCTTCTTGGTAAAATAGCCCCTACACAGCCTGGAGGTGTGTTGGGTCATTGTCCTGTTGAAAAACAAATGATAGTCCCACTAAGCCCAAACAAGATGGGATGGCGTATCGCTGTAGAATGCTGTGGTAGCCATGCTGGTTAAGTGTGCCTTGAATTCTAAATAAATCACAGACAGTGTCACCAGCAAAGCACCCCCACACCATAACACCTCCTCCTCCATGCTTTACGGTGGGAAATACACATGCAGAGATCATCCGTTCACCCACACCGCGTCTCACAAAGACACAGCGGTTGGAACCAAAAATCTCAAATTTGGACTCCAGGCCAAAGGACACATTTCCACCGGTCTAATGTTCATTGCTCATGTTTCTTGGCCCAAGCAGGTCTCTTATTCTTATTGGTGTCCTTTAGTAGTGGTTTCTTTGCAGCAATTCGACCATGAAGGCCTGAATCACACAGTCCCCTCTGAACTGTTGAGATGTGTCTGTGACTTGAACTCTGTGAAGCATTTATTTGGGCTACAATTTCTGAGGCTGGTAACTCTAATAAACTTATCCTCTGCAGCAGAGGTAACTCTGGGTCTTCCATTCCTGTGGTGGTCCTCACGAGAGCCAGTTTCATCACAGCGCTTGATGTTTTCGCGACTGCACTTGAAGAAACTTTTCAAAGTTCTTGAAATGTTCTGGATTGACTGACCTTCAAGTCTTAAAGTAATGATGGACTGTCGTTTCTCTTCACTTATATGAGCTGTTCTTGCCGTAATATGGACTTGGTCGTTTACCAAATAGGGCGATCTTCTGTATACCCCCCCCCCCCCCCCCCTTTCATACTTCAACTATTTGCACATTGTTACAACATCGTACATAGCCAATAATGTAACATTTGAAATGTCTATATTGTTTTAAAACTTTTGTATATTTACCTTGTTTATTTCCCTTTTTGTTTATTGTCTATTCCACTTGCTTTGGCAATGTAAACACAAGTTTCCCATGCCAAGAAAGCCCTTTGAATTGAATTGATTTGAGAGACAGAGAGAGAAACTAGGGGGCTGTCACAAGCTCAACCATGTATCCACAACAGAGTGGAATGCAAACTCAACGGAGGGGCTGAAGATAGATGGCCTCTTTCCTCTTTATCTCCACCATCAGTGTGTGTCCGATGATCCATATGTGTTGTCACTACACAACTAAACCATAGATTGATCTTAATAGGCTTAAACAGCTTCTCTTGCTTCCAACGCTTCCATCCAGCAGAGCACTAATCTAGAAGTTCAGCTTCGCTTGCTTCCAACGCTTCCATCCAGGAGAGCACTAATCTAGAAGTTCTTCCTAAACACTTCTCTTAGCAGCGGGAAATATCCTTTGGGACGAAGGGCAGAAACATTAAGGGGGTAATTCCGACCTGAGTTAAGCGGGCGTAAATGGAACTTAATTCTTATGCACTTTTCTCTCTCCACGTATTCTGACCTTGAATTTAAGCATGAGAATAGTATGATATTCACCCGCTATTCATTTGGGGTGGAGATTTAATAAATGAAGGTGTGGCGGAGGTTTGTCTACAGATGCGCCGTGTTCTGACCTTGACCTAATTCCCTAATAATTCCACCACCTTTACTCGCGAGGAAGCCATGAATAAGGTCTAGCGAATCTGCCGCTTCCAAGTGGAAAAAGCATCTATTTTATTTTTTCCGATATAATCTCCATGCACTGTAATTTATACATTTATAAGAGTTATCAATAAGAGCTAGGTAAATGAGTAATCCTTTTGGAGAACACATAGCAATTGTTTTATACTATTTTTCCTTATGATCCCTGGAGATGAATGTGAAACCAGTCATATGGAAGCAAACTGAAAATCGTGATAACATTACATGTTTTGTGGCCCTTTTTCCACAGTGATGTCGGGCCCTAAGAGTATTTAAGACTGCCACATTAAGGTTGTGAAGGAAACTATTGCTAATACTTCCAGGTAGCACTAGACTCTGGCACATCCTTACCTTTGCTTAGCAGACTACAGACACACAGACACAGACACAACCACAACCACACACAGACACACAGACACACACACACACACACACACACACACACACACATACACACAGTTTTCTGTTTCTGGACTAAAGTCTTAATCCAACACAGGGGGCAATAATCTCCACTCTGAGCTGATAAGAGTCTTATTGAATATTATGTATTTTTTATAACTGTGTGTGTGTGTGTGTGTGTGTGTGTATATACCCATGTATTCGTATATGTGTGTCTGTGTGTGTTTTCCTACCTGGGATGTGTTTGGCCCAGCCGATGTTGACAACCAGTTCGCGGTCGGCAAGGTCACACAGTGTGGTCAGGGCTTTGATGTCACTGTCGGGGACGGTGGGGTCCGGCATGGCAAAGATACTCTCTGGTTCAGCCACCAGCAGGAGAGAGACCACCTTATTCTCTACCAGACCACCTAGAGGAACTGAGAGAGAGAGACAGAGACAGCGAGAGCAAGAGAGAGAGCAAAAAATAAAGGCAGGTAGAGTGTGTTTTGTATTCTTGAAATTACTACTTAAGTAGTTTTTGGGAGTATCTGTACTTTACTATTTATATTTCTGACAACTTGTACTTTTACTCCACTACATTCCTAAAGAAAATTATATACTTTTTACTCCATACATTTTCCCTGACACCCAAAAGTACTTGTTGCATTTATTATGCTTAGCCGGACAGGAAAATGATCAAATTCACACACTTATCAAGAGAACATCCCTGGTCATCCCTACTGCCTCTGACATGGCGGACTCACTAAACACATACTTAGTTTGTAAATGACGTCTGAGTGTTGGAGTGTGCCCCTAGCTATCCGTAAATTAAAATAAACAAGAAAATGATGGCGTCTGGTTTGCTTAATATAAGCAATTTGAAATGATTTATACTTTTACTTTTGATACTTAAGTATATTTTAGCAATTACATTTACTTTTGATACTTAAGTATATTTCAAACCAAATACTTTCAGACTTTCACTTTTACTTGAGTCATTTTTTATTAAGGTATCTTTACTTTTACTCAAGTATGACAATTGGGTACTTTTCCCACCACTGATTCTTACATGTTCTCTTCTGTGGCAGGCCGTGTTGAGGGTTGAGGTAGGGGCTGTTCTCAGAGTCTATCCTTCTCTTGTACTTCTGTCTGCCCCCACGGACCCGGTCCAGACGCACACCTGAGAGAGAGAGAGAGAGAGAGACACACACACACACACACACACACATTTAGGTACATTAAACACACACACATAAATGTACACAAAAACACAGTACTCCTGTTTAGCAGACTACCCCAATTTCAAAACCAGGAGAGTGATGCACTCTTCAAGTTCATTTGATTGACATTTCTCCCTCGTGACATCTCTAAGATTATAGGGAGCCTTAGAGAGAAGTCACATTGCTGGCATAGCAACATCAACCCTGTAACACAATATGTTACAGGGTCATCTTAACAAGCTCAGCGGTAACCTTATCGCCATGGAGATGAGGAGCTAACAGCAAGGTTAGGGGGGTAAGAAGGGAAACATGGTGGGGGTTGGTCACAGCGGACCATTTACATACACACACAAACACACACAGACATGCACATACATGCACATACATGCACATACGCCCATAGTTTCAAGTTCAAGTTTCAAGTTCAAGTTTTTAATGTCACGTGCACTAGTACAGGGAAATGCCTTTCTTGCTTGCTCTTTCCCAACAATGCACTATAAAATAAATGAAAAAGTCAAGTAGAACAAAAACACACGAGAAATAGAAATAATAACAACACGAGAAAGTAAGTAAGCTATATTATGTCGTAGAAACATTTGACTAAGAAATAATCAACTCAAACAAAATATCTCTATAGACACGGAAGCCTGTGAATTCAAGAATTTAGACTCTTTATTGCATAACAAAAAGCCTGAGTTTTTTCTCCATGGATAAACTGTCTCTCTCTGACTTAGAGATCTCTTTTATACACACAAATAAACAAACATGCGCACATTCCTAACTTATTTTAGTTCTGCACCGTCCTTCTTTTTCAACATCCAGCTGTCACATAATGTCCACTCCAAAAGGTCATGAATGCTTTTTCTATATGAAGCCTTTTCATTCTATCATTCTATTGGCTGCGTAACGCAGGCCCCCTTCTTAAAACAGAACTAATGCAATGCACACTGTTGAACGCCTCTGTGAAAGAACACATGCATTCATTTAAAACATAGCATACACTTAATGTCTACATTTCTTATTTAAACATGTTTCTTAATTATACAATATCAAACATGTTTATTACATTTTACCTTTGGCATCTCCCCACATGTCATAATGATACATAAAATAATCCTACATATCCCCCCTATGGGACATTCCAATATTGTCCCAAATAATACAAAGATTAATTACCAAATATATGTAAGCATATGCAGTTACTTATTCTTAGCCTTGCCACATTTGGTTTCACTTCACACACACATATTCAACCCAATATATCTTCCTCATTACTTGACCCATCCTGATGAGGACCCAGAGCCCAGTCAGGTATAGGATACAAGTCAGGAAGGTTCTCCTCTAAATTAACCTCCACATTTTCCTGTTGGGCTTTGTAACCATGACAGACCCATCCACCCCCAGGGACAACTCCATACAGACATTCAGGATTCCCAATTGGACAGTCCATTGGTCCTCCTTTAACATTACAAGATTTCCCAAATTTATTAACATACTGTCCTGGAACTCCCTGAACTGGGTGTATTTCTTTGGCTGAAATAGTAACATTTGTCTGTACAGTCATTTGTTTTACTGTGGTTTGAATCAAAAGTGATTTTAACAAAGGTAGTATACAACAAAACACTACTCCCATTACTACAAGTGATATTCCTATCATTATTCCCATCTTTGTAAACATTGCACCCCATTTTCTCAAAGTTAATTCCATCCAGTCCCAAACATGAACATCATACCCAGCATTCTCCTTAACCTCTTTTCGTAGTCCCTTGAGTTTAGTCATTGCTTCCGTGAAAGAACCATCCGGGGCAGTATTATTGGGGATAAAAGTACAACATTCATCTCCAAACATAACACAAACTCCACCTTGGCACATATCGATACTGGCCGAATGTACATTTATATTATAATAATTCTAGCATTAACTTCCTCATACCAAGAATTACATCAGATCAGTACCCTAATGCATTGTCCCAATTACTATAAATTTAGTAGTGTATAATACCTCCTTAATCAACAAACACTCCCTTCCTCTACCGGCACTCAATCTCCTGGCGTCTTCATTATGTCCTTCATAGTTCTTCATAGTTCATATTCCAATGTCACACCTGAACCACCACACCTCCACCATCATCCTGTTTTGTCCATGTGCAAACCAGTATACCCAAATTAGGAAGAATGTTGCATTTGCATAGACATCTTTCCTCACATTCTTGAAAGAAAAAGCACAAAAGAGAAAGCATTTGATTGCTTTGATTTGATGTTGAATTCAGGTCAGAGGTGGGTCAGACAGGAACATCTTCAACGCCTTTGTTGTTCCTCTTCAGCCGAGTAGAGGATTTTTGGTTTTTATTGAGGTTTACACCGTTCTGAGCCAATTGATCTCTGCAATGCATTACGACACCATCCGTTGTAACCTCAGGAAAGGACAGATCATAACAGTTCAGTTGAGTTAATTTCCAATCCAAAACATCCCTATTAACATTGTCTACATGACAAATCATTATGTTTCACATTCTCCCTTGAATTCTTCCAAATTATATAACCCAATTGTTTTATTGTAACATTCCTATATTTTTGCTCATAACAATTGCTTACACTTCTCTCTTCTAATAACACTTTCCCCTGGAAATCTAACACCAAATACTACATCAAATTGTTTATCTAAGTATTGGACTGTTTTCCTTATGTCTATGATTCACCTGTCTCTTTCTTTCATTACCCTAAGGTCACACTACCCCATGTGACTTCCCCATACTCTTTGTGCTGGTTTCTCACACACCAATACTATTTAACCCTTGTATTTAAATAGTGATCCCTTCCTGTATTTTTAGTTATGGTTCCTGCCTGTGCAAGAATCTACATTCTACTCCTGCCTATATCCCTTCTATGTCTTGTTCTTCTGCTCTTTATTTTATTATCAGTACTCCATTCCCCTTATTCTCAGGTAACTAGTCTAGTACATATTAATCAATGATAAGGATATCTGGTGCGTCTTGGAGGTCTGGGATCTCTCAATCATCAGTTCCCTCACTCTGGTACAATGGTTAAGATGATACCCAATACTCCCCTCTATCAGTACCATCGTTGGTATAACCTGGACAACGATATGTAGGTCACTTCTGTTGTTAACCTTCCCCCGTCACTAGGGTCTCCGGATCAGCCAAAGTCCCTCTCAATCTATAGACATCGGTCTGTGAAAAGTGTCCTTCTTTCAGCCTTTCCATAGGGAAGCTCAGAGTTACTGCTGCAAAGACACAAGCACAGACACACACAAAAGACAACAATGCTACCCAATGGCTGAGGTTGGAACACTCCTATAGTGGGGAACATGGATCTTAGTATCTGTCTCCACCACTTTTACCATCATTAAGGTAGCCTACAACCCTGGTGCAGGCCCCTCCACATAGGGTCTTTCCAGCTCTTTCTTCTGTAGTCTTTTGCCATCACATAGTCTCCAGGGCACAGAAAATACTCAGATTATCCTACTCAGTTGGGCAGAGTTATCTTCACTCATGAAAATAAAATCTTAAGAACATTGTTATGTTAGGTGAGACACAGTATGCTACTCCTGTCCTCTCATCCGTCAAGAGAAGCCTTGAGATTATGAAGCACACCTGCTTCCAGCTTGTTGTCATCCACTTATTTCATAGACAGACCACCTCTACACCATGCCTCCTATTACAAAAACAAAAATGATTTAACCTAACCCATAACACATTATTACTACTGCTCACATCCTTAATACTCCTTGCATACTTCCCCCCTTGGACACATACATCACATCGTGATTCATGTGTACAAAAAACAAAACAAAACAATGTTGCCTATCAAACCTAACATAATAACTAACCTTAAAATGACAACCCTTGAGCATATCTTTACTTAACTGTATTCTATAACACTATTCAAGGAATACTTCTCCTTCAGGACTAACTCTCTCACTTCATCCTTGTCCTGTTTAGACTAATTTATATATAGGATTTTTCCAATTTGTAAACTTCTTCACAATTATCCTTATTTTATCTAACCCCTTAATTCAGCATGCCTCTAGAATTCATAGTGCGGGTGATCAGGTCACACTATGAAGCCAGGACAGATTTCAGAGGTCATTGAAATCATTCAATGAATTGTTTCATCCTATAGTCTACTACTTCTAACAACCATCAAAACCTTTCATAGATGTTGTAATTCCTTAGTACAGCTCTTTTCAAAATAAATCATACATATTTACTTATCCCTCAGTAAATAACCCAAATTACATGTGTATGCCCCTTTAAGATATTTCACTTCCATCCTGTCAAAAAAACCCAAATAGAAATAAAAATCCTATACAACTAACTTTTCATACTAAGTAGTTTGTTTGTGGTTATTTGAACACCATACAGTAAAACAATAAACAAACAAAAATGGCCAGGCCTTATTTATTTTTGTAGCTCCCTATGACAACCTAAAAATAAAACTACTTAATTTTACTATCTAGTTCCACCCTAGCCTACAGACTTTTTAAACCTCCCACTAAAGAAATCCCCATGTTCCTGGAAGAGAAAGTATACATGTCGTTAACATATAATCAACAATCCAAAGATAGTAATTACACACAAAACATCATACATATCCCCAGTCCTATCTCATCAACAATCATTAACCCCAGCATCCATTTAAAATTGTTTGATACGTCGCCCTACTTTACCCCTAACCTAATAATATAGGAGACTCCCATCAATCCTTAAAAGAAAACTCCCACTTAGAAGACACTAGATAATAACCCATTTTATTAAGTTAACTACACCTTCCACCATTGTCATTTGTTTAATCTAACAAAACCTTATTCAATGACTACCACGTACTCTCCTCTCCATACCCATTATCATTTTAGCAGATGCTCTTTTTCCAAACAACACTCCATTCATGAGCTCATACCTTTCTATACTTATACTAGCCCCCCTTGGGAATCGAACACCCAACCCTGGCGTTGCAAGCACCGTGCTCTACCAACTGAGCTACAGCGGACCACAGATGAGCATATAGTGCCTTTTTCTGATAATGTTATAATTGTAGCCTATTGCATTACTTTAGTTTAAAATATAAGTTTGTTTATTCAACAAATCCAGAACCCACTATAAATTGATGCTATTCCCTCAGCAAAAAAGCCAACGCTCCTTGCATCCCCTAGTTCACGTAATAAAAATACATTATCATTCTAAAATTCACCAAATATTCGCATACATTACTGATGTCACGCAAACCATAGAATAAAGTAATAACAATTAGAATTTTGTCAAATAAATTTTTTCCATCCAGCTATTCAAACTTTCTTTAAATAACTATTTCAGCTCGATACAGTCAAACAAGTATGACTCTCTTTTAACCGGAAACTAATTCATGGCATTAGTAAAGTCTATTCACATCCCAACAATAACTAATAATATATGTATATTCATATATTAAACTACCTTACTTTCATTCCAGTCTACCTAAACAATTCAAATTATGGCCAAATCTCTTATCCAAATTGCCAGTCCGCTATTCAAATGTAACTGTCCTTTCTGATTTAGACTATAGACACTCCTCCTTTCCCGTTGAATAAGTGAGTCCTTCAGTCTGAAAAGACGCAGGCTACTAGATCTTCCAATCTTATCCTGACTGTTCCTTCAATCTAAACACCCCACAACTATAGCTAAACTATACTTAGAAACCCTAGACTCTGTTCAGCGATGCAGAATCTATGCTTTATCGAAATGACAAGTTAATCCTCTGTTATTCCAATGATAATGGTCAGTAATTTTAGTATCTAACACATACCACACTTTATCAGAAAATAGCTTTGAAGGACACAGATCTCACACGCTCAACGTACTCAACTTAGCAGTCAACAAGTCAAACCCCACATTCATTGATTTGGAAACAGATCTAACAACCTAACCAAATGAATTATATATATGCTTCTGAAATAATAGATAGTTTATTATATTGCTTAATTCTACCACATGTCCTATGTACTCTCTCCCATTTCCACGTCTGTCTACGTGTTTGAGCAAGTCAACACCTATAATTTTATCCAATCCCTCATATTTACCATACCCACATAAAATTCATTATACTCCAATTTATTCATATCTACCAAACCCTTCATGTTTCTAATTATTCTTTATTGCCACAATCTGTTAATCACCATCTAGTCTCAGCAGAACAAACAACAAATTACTCAAATCCTTTCCCTTAGTCATAGAATCCTCCTAGAATCATATAGGCTGGTCACTATTCCCCGATCTTACAAAATTCTATGACAGGCATTGTTGTACGAAACTCCAAGATATCATATACAAGAAAAGCTTATTATTTCAATGTATATATAATTATCAAACACACCTCTATATCTCATCATTCAAACTTCAGAGTGTGACCAATTTACATCATTATACCACTCTTATTCCATATTTATGTTGTTCTTAAACGCCCTTAATTACTTTGTATAACCTACAGGAATATTTTATTCTATCAAAAGGCCCAAATTTGAAGTGTTAACCCTATTCTAGTTATTATTTTACGTAGTCAATTTATCATAATACTGCATTACCTCTAAAGTTTCTAAATATAATGTCAGACACATACCCTAACAGATTTATCAAATTACAATGCATAGACGTCGTATGACCACACCAATAAATGTGACCTGTTCCTCCAACAGGATTTATTCTACCCCTCCTGGTAACGTGAATTTTCTACACTCAGTTGGTCAATGAATATCCACGCACCATTTATTCTTCTCTTTCCTAATGTGAGATTGGGCACACCCTTTGTCCATCAGACAGAAGCTTCAAACAACCTCAAATAGATTTCCTTTCCTTACAGAAAGGCTATTTACTTGCAGGATTTCATATTATTCTCACTCACACAGATGAGTAGCCACTTGTGCCCAAATGAATCAGACAGTTGAATGACTCACAGCCACCAAGGTAAACCACTCATGAGCAGATGAGCAGACCTAGTCTTGGTTTACACTTTATCAAAAAGTTTGAGCCCCTGTGATTATTTAACCCGTTCACCTACTCAAGATGACCCAACTTTTTTACCTGTCCCACCCTACCTAATTTTGGCATCACCACACACAGGATGATGACCTGCCCGTTCAGTCCTCTGGAATTTTAGCTTTCCAAAGCGTTTATCCACAGGATTTATATTTATTAGCCGCCTAGGTCTTAAGCTTTCTCAAGACCTAATTTTGGCATCACCACACACAGGATGATGACCTGCCCGTTCAGTCCTCTGGAATTTTAGCTTTCCAAAGCGTCTATTCACAGGATTTATATTTATTAGCCCCCTAGGTCTTAAGCTTTCTCAAGACCTAAGTTTGGCATCACCACACACAGGATGATGACCTGCCCGTTCAGTCCTCTGGAATTTTAGCTTTCCAAAGCGTCTATTCACAGGATTTATATTTATTAGCCCCCTAGGTCTCAAGCTTTCTCAAGACCTAAGTTTGGCATCACCACACACAGGATGATGACCTGCCCGTTCAGTCCTCTGGAATTTTAGCTTTCCAAAGCGTCTATAAACGATATACTTTTGCTACACGTTCATAGCGGTATTCGAAGGACTTAACATGTTATTCCTGATCACTCAACCAGCTGGACAGCCGCCCGTGTCGAAATGACCCGGACAGAGCAATCAGCAAGATGAATCAGCTGAATCAACTGAATCAAATGAATCAAATCAATTGAACAGACGGTTCTGACAAACAACAGCGACATGTATTCTTAAATTCAAAAGCTCCTAGTGTCTAACTTTCTGGTTCTTAAATTTGGAGAGACCTACTTGGTATTTCTTTAGATGTTGCCGAGCCCCGGATCGGACC
The DNA here is from genome assembly GCF_964263955.1 of Coregonus lavaretus. Classification (NCBI taxonomy): domain Eukaryota; kingdom Metazoa; phylum Chordata; class Actinopteri; order Salmoniformes; family Salmonidae; genus Coregonus; species Coregonus lavaretus. The sequence continues at coordinate 20,346,776 of NC_140020.1, read as the reverse complement.
ACACAAACGTTTATACTATATTAGTAAGAACTTGGCTTACCTTTTAAAAGCGGCCGCTTTTGTTTGTATGGTCCGTCCAAGCCGTTTCACAACCGCAGATGCACACCGTCTCTGATCCCTATCAGGTCCCATCTGGGGTGCCAAATATGTCGTAGAAACATTTGACTAAGAAATAATCAACTCAAACAAAATATCTCTATAGACACGGAAGCCTGTGAATTCAAGAATTTAGACTCTTTATTGCATAACAAAAAGCCTGAGTTTTTTCTCCATGGATAAACTGTCTCTCTCTGACTTAGAGATCTCTTTTATACACACAAATAAACAAACATGCGCACATTCCTAACTTATTTTAGTTCTGCACCGTCCTTCTTTTTCAACATCCAGCTGTCACATAATGTCCACTCCAAAAGGTCATGAATGCTTTTTCTATATGAAGCCTTTTCATTCTATCATTCTATTGGCTGCGTAACGCAGGCCCCCTTCTTAAAACAGAACTAATGCAATGCACACTGTTGAACGCCTCTGTGAAAGAACACATGCATTCATTTAAAACATAGCATACACTTAATGTCTACATTTCTTATTTAAACATGTTTCTTAATTATACAATATCAAACATGTTTATTACATTTTACCTTTGGCATCTCCCCACATGTCATAATGATACATAAAATAATCCTACAATTACAGGGTCAGTTCCAGGGTTAGTGCCAATACCATACGCACATTCCACCATCCAGTGGTATCCAAAGAGAATCTCATACTAATGTGACTTGAGAGAGCTTTTATTAGCATGAGGGGATAGCGTTAGGGTTACGGTTGAGCCAGGATGTGGACGTGAAGCTAGAGGTAGGGTTGAGGCTCAGGGGTTTCATACTCTTAACACATCAATAGTCCATGAATAGTAAGATAAGAGGGGCCAGGGTTAAGGGGTGAGGGAAGGTATTAAGGATTGGATAGCCGGGTAAGCTAGGACCCCTGGACCTTTAGTGATGTCAGTCCTTCCACTGTGGTCGGAAACACGGTCTGGATTAGTCTAGCGGTTGGCAGGTGCTACAGTTTGAAGTTTGTGACGGGTGATGAGGGTGTGTCTGTAGGGAGGGATTTCACTGTGTTGACACACACACTGGATTATATGAAAGCAAAGGAGCAATAGGTGTGTTAGTGTGTAAGGTTTGTTCTGTATGTATGTATGTGTGTGTGGGTGTGAGGATGGTCAAAGAGTTAAACATAGGCATCTGAGCTAAGTGTAACTCTTCAGAGAGGAATGTGCTGACAACCAAAGGGACAAGAATAGCCCTGAAGGATAACAGTGTACAAACACATACAGACACACACACACACACATACATACACAGACACACATTCTACACTCTACATCTCTCTGTGTCGGAGAGATCTGAGGGTTCCAATAAGGAGGCGGGTGTTGGGTCACTTCCCCTCCCCCCTCCCCTCTCCCCTCTGCCCTCACCCCTGTTTGAAGTCCCCCTGCACCCTTCGAAGGGGGCTTTACACATTCCCAAAACACACCCGGCAGGATCAAGAGCACGGATATCCACTGAGCACAAGAAAACTGACCCGGATCACCATTCTACATGACATAATTTCCCCCTGGGAGAGACCCGGCACATATAGCCGTCTGCATGTACTGTATGTGTAGTAGAAAAGCCACTGACTGAGGAACTATCCTAAGCTGCTTCGGCTAATGGTCTGATGTCAACGAATGCCCTTCCTTATTAGCCTACTGCAAGCTTGTTAGTCAGGCTCTGGGTCATGAAAGGACGTCAAAAGCTCTTATTCTTTAAAGAGATAAACAAACTAAAGAATGGAGCTATTTTTGTGTATATAATAAGGTCAAGCCTTACCTATATCATTAGAATTCTACTCATTCTATTTCAACGGTGTGACCAGAACTTAGATTGTCTTCCATGTGATTAGTGCTATGTGATATGATTAGGACAAACCTCATAGATGCACACTGCTCTGGGGAGAGAGTATGCATAAAGTATTTTTTCTGATTTAACCACATGAGGTAAGAACAGTGTTCCAAGTAGTGGAACAATTAGAATATTTGTCAGTCCACTGCCCTACTGAATTGTGAAACGGAACACTGATTCCGTGCTCAATCAACTTCTATCCAGGTCTCTATTCTAGACCAAGGGTTTCTATCCTTTAGCTGTGTGTTGTGCTGACATGCACCTCTCTCCCCTGTTAAAAGTCACACCACTCTGTCTCTACCTTTACTGCAGCCCCCCAGAGGAAGAGGGGCGTTACCAGGCACGATGAGGCACGTTGCGAGAACCGCTACCAGGGGGGGTTACGATGGGAGTTACGAGGCACGGTTCACATTTCATGGAGGTCCAGAAATCCCACAAGGCATCTGGACGAATTTACGAGGGGGGTGGGGGGTGGGAGCGGGGGGGGGCATTGCTATAGGAGCCAGGGCTGGGTGCTGGAGATGCCCTTCCCCTATTAAAAATAAGCTAATTAAAAAAGGAGACACATGCACGCACGAGCACACGCTCGTACACATACAAACACACAGGGTGACCGTAAACAGATGTTGGATCCTTGTCACCCTGGTTGACGGATGATTAAATCAAAGCTGATGAGCTGAAGGGGGAGGGAGCAGGTGGCAGTAAACTCTCTTTCCTTCTCTCTCTCTATCCTCTCTCTTTCTCTCACTCCTCCCCCTCTTATTTGATAAACAGCTGTCGGTTGCTCACACGCAGCCTTCAATAAGTGGTTCATACAGTGAAGCTTTGCCTTTTTGGGTCACTTCTATATCTGGCCAACAATATGTCACCGGCAGCCACACACTTCAGTCTTGACCACAAGACCACAAGACCATGAGACCGCTGCACCAGACACTAACTATAAAACTCTCCAGAGTCTCTGGGGGCCATAGATGTAGAATGTAAGATATGTCTGTTGTTCTAGATAATCTATTTCTATTCTGTGCATGTGTGAGTAGTGTGACAAATTGGAAAAGAGACTGTATGTCGGAGAGAAAGAGAATGATAGACACACACGTTCACACACACATACTCTGGCAGACAGCCATTTTCTATTTCAGAGGTATCGTAGCCAGTAGCGTCCTATAGAGACACTGGGCATTGTTCTGCTAACACCATACATGAACACTGAGCAGTAACACTAGCAGGCACTAAGGGGCTGGACCTGTTTAACAGGCAAAGGGATTACATTTCCCTCTGTAGATCCAGACTCCCTCTACACTAATAGATTTGCCAACGTATGGAGACCTGTTGTCTTTACTTCAAAGATATCCTAGATCTTGATTTTTAGTTTCTTTCTCTTCATTGTATTAAAACACGGTTATAAGACTGAATAGATAAAGATCCATTGGGATATAGAAACATTATGAACACCTGCTCTTTCCATGACATAGACTGACCAGGTAAATCCAGGTGAAAGCTATGATCCCTTATTTATGTCGATTGTTAAAATCCCCTCAATCAGTGTAGATGAAGGGGAGAAGACAGGTTAAAGAAGGATTTTTAAGCCTTGAGACAATTGAGACATGGATTGTGTACACCGAGTATACCAAACATTAGGAACACCGGAACACCTTCCTGATATTGAGTTGACCCCCCTTTTGCCCTCAGAACAGCCTCAATTCATCAGGGCATGTACTCTACAAGGTGTCAAAAGTGTTCCACAGGGATGCTGGCCCATGTTGACTCAAATGCTTCCGACAGTTGTGTCAAGTTGGCTGGATGTCCTATGGGTGGTGGACCATTCTTGATACACACAGGAAAGTGTTAAAAGTGAAAAACCCAGCAGCATTGCAGTTCTTGACACACTCAAACCAGTGTGCCTGGCACCTACTACTATACCCCGTTTAAAGGCACTTAAATATGTTGTCTTGCCCATTCACCCTCTGAATGGCACACATACACAATCCATGTCAAAATTGTCTCAAGGTTGAAATATTATTCTTTAACCTGTCTCCTCCCCTTCATAATGTTTTCTACGCTCAGTTTATATTTAAAGGTACATAGAGGAGTAGAGAAGTTCCTTCCTCACCTTCTCTCATCATGCCCACGTTGAGACACTTCATGAAGCGACAGGACTGACACGACTTCCTCCTCCGCTTGGTGATCTCACACTCACTGGTGGCCGGGCAGCTGTACTCGATGTTACCTGTGGGTGGGAAAGAAAGGAGAGGGGGGATAGATAGAGCGAAATAGAGAGAAACATGTAAAGACAGAGAGGGGAGAGATTGAGAGACAGAAAGCCAGTCAAGAAAAGGGGACAATGTTCTCTATCACGTCTAAAACCGTTCATTCAACCACTTCAAAACAAACAAGATGCTGAAAAGACACAGGAAACTCCAATGAGGAAAACCAGGAAACTTTCCTGGAAGTCAGCTAATCAGCAGCACTCTGAGCTGCCACATCCTATTAAAATCAGGAAGCATCTGATCACCTGATCATCAGATCTAATGTAAGCATTTGATCTGGCAGCCATCCAGGTATGAACTTTGAGCCATTTGCATGTGGAGGCGGCTTAAGGAGCCTAAAGCTGGTCTTACCACGCGAGGGCCATGCCTCTGGAACACGCACAGTCACAGACAATCACATTAAAACCCCCACACAATATGCTGCAAACATATGGATGAGACACACATACAAACACACACAACCTGTAACGGAACCTGTAAGCTTGCGTCCTTAGAGTTGATCAGGTGTTGATACTAAAACAGGGGCTGGGAACTTATCAGCCTACTGCAAGTTTATCAGTACAAAGCAATACACCTCTGGTGTCTGTCCATATATACTGTAACACACGTGGGCACTTCAGGTGAACTCTTAACCCCATTGTTTCTATTAATTATTGTGTCTTACCCTGGATGGTCCTCTTGAAGAAAGCCTTGCAGGCCTCACAGGAGGCCACTCCGTAGTGGTACCCTGACCCCACATCTCCACACACCAGACACAGCCTCTTAGCCACAGAATCCAGCAAGAACTCACACTTCACCTGGCCATCCTCACCACCAAACCGCCTGAAGGGAGAGAGAGAGAGAGACAGAGCGAGAGAGAGAGAGAGAGAGAGAGAGAGAGAGAGAGAGAGAGAGAGAGTGAGAAAGGGGTTAGACACACATACTGTATATGGTACATGCACCCAAGCATAAAGCCCTACACACACACACACACACAGACAAAAAGACACACACACCTGTTGGCTGTGCCATTGTTCCCCATGCCCGCTGTGTGTCCATAGAGCCCTGGTGAGTCCAAGCCGTTGGTGTGGTTGTGACTCTTGCCCAGGAGACCAAAGCTGGAGTTGGTGTCTGAGGAGGAGCCCTCAGGGCTGGGTTGGGATGGGCTGTCCCCCTGGAAGCTGGGGCTGGGGCTGGAGGGCTCGCGCTTTATGGGGGGACAGGGGTGGTCCAAGCCCCTCACAGACATCCTGCCCAGGAGCCTGACAGGAGGAAAGGGGATTCATTTATGGTAACATCTGTTAACATAATGGGTGGTACATTGGCTTGGATGTGTGTAAGATATCCTTTCTGTCTAGATCTATCGGTCAGTTAGAACACTTGACCTCTATGCAGACCTACACAAATACACCCACCCATACAATCTCATACCTGTTCTGACCACATACACACTGATAACCAACCATCTTCCATCACACATTCCCCCTCCCCCTTTCCCTTACTCTATCACAGGGACAAAAAGAAAAAGGGTAGGAACCGTCTCCCCCTCTCTCCATTCTCTGTCACTCTCTCCCTCTTCCTCTGTGCCTCCTACCCCTATCCCTCTCTCCTGATCCCTTTATCTCTCTGTTTGTCTATCTATCCATCCATCTCCACGCTCACCCACCCAGCCGTTTGCAGTTTCCCACATATGCAAAGCTGGGGTCTATTAGACCAACTTGTTATGACAACAGGAGATTGCGTAGGCAAACATATGGAAACCAAAACAAAGATTCTGGCCCAGAGGTTTATTCTCACAGATCTCTTGGTGAAGGTATGATGCAGTAAATATTACCCATTGTGTTCAGTTACCAAAAGCCAAGTATTTTCATCAGAATTCCAGCTCTGTCAAGTTGAGAGTTGTAGAGGTATTCATTTTAGGAATGTACTGTGTTTGTATGCTAGTGCCGTATGTTAATGGAATTGTTCAAACTGTACGCCATGTGTTTTCACATTCTACTGTATGGATGGGTGTTCATCCCCCTACATTCATGCATGTTAAAGCACAGATGAGCCTGCCCATGTGAGAGATAAAAGCAGAATAGACACTAATGTTGTCATGTGGTCCAGGAACTGGGCACACTTATTCTTATTTTAGATTAACTGATACCTACAGTGTACGTGAAAGTATTCCAAAACATATGGCGTTTACATGCATGTTTAAATGCTGTGCTGACCCATGTGGCCATTGGCTAGCACACACACTGTACATACTTCATTCACATTTTTTCAAATGTGGCCTTGTGTCATCGTAAACACTCAAACACTCACACATGCTCGCTTGCCATCAAAGAGCCACTGAACACGCCAATTGGCACGTATGTTTTTCTGTTGCTCATTAGAAAAACAAGATTTCAGTCATGGAGTTGTGTTTCCTGACCGATTCTGCATTTGGTTAAGGATGTTTGTCCTCCATGAGATTAGACGGGGAAGCCTATTTCACGTCCTGAAAATCCCCAGAATAAAGCTCCACAGTGGAGGTGTCATAATACCCATAAAACCTAACGGTCAAACAGGGAAATGGTTCCAATTGTTTTTCCACCATTCATTTTTCCCATAGGGAATTTTTTTTACATAGAAAATAAGGGCTGTGTTTCGTGTAAGCTTACCCTTGTGTGACGTTTTGATAACCATGTAAATCTCTCTCGGACAAAGTGACTTATATCAATATATTTGTCTCTATTTTCTCTCAGATTCGAAAATGCTCATTAGCATCAAAGTAGACATCATTCAAGACTAAAAATCCCTGCAAGCTCCTGCACGTCATCTCTAGCTGACACCTTTGCTAACAGTTAGTGTCAATTTAAAACATGCACAAGACAGTTCGCAGAATTGTCAATTTAAAGAAACGTAGCCAATTTATTAATTCCTAAATTTTGCTGACATTAGACAGTTAATCCAGAGATTCTTACCTTTGCCTCGATTCGGCAGTCTCGTCCAGATCCTCATGGCATTTGTAGTTCTTTATGATAGCCACATAAGGAGCTAATTAGCATTTCATTTTGGGGGGGTAAATACAGGCGAATATATTGATAAAAGTCACCTTGTCCAAGAGAGATTTACACAGTTATCAAAATGTCACACCAGGGTAAGCCTACATGAAACACAGCCCTTATTTTAAGTGTTTCTAAAATCCTTTATGGGAAAAATGAATGGTGGAAAAACGATTGGAACCATTTCCTTATTTGACCGCTAGGTTTTATGGGTATTATGACTCATACTGTGGTACTCTATGAATCTAAGATAACTCAAGAAATCTAACTAAGGTGTTTGGTGCAGTATTCCTCAAATAAAGACATTTGCAACGTGTTGTCTTATGTAAACAAAGTCGGAGCTGCTGGGCAGATCTGCCTCACTGTCTATACTATTGGAAAGAGAACAATCACCGCAGCTGTTCACCCCATATTAGTGGGCAAATGGATATTGTCAAATCAAAACCCAACCTTCCTTTATCCGTTGTGACGCACGGATGTTACAAACTCTGTTTTAGACGAGACTGACTTTATGACCAAAATTATCCTAATTAAACTTTGTAGTCAATTTTGACAATAACTGTTTCTGACTCATATTGATATAAAATAGGCCGTTTTCAAAGGGATTAGTTGCTTTTCAAAGGCAGTCGCTCTTTAAAATCACTCACAAACTCCCTGTCTGTGTGGTGGAACCCAAGCTCTGTTCCTGCCATGTAAATCCACACGGTCATGACCACCACTCATTTGGTAGGCAAAGTATCTGGCTGCCCTAAACATCACCAGAGTCAACCATGACCACGCTCTATCGCCCCTCGAAATCCACAGAGAGAGAGAGATATTGAAAGAAATAGAGAGAGAAAGAGAGAGAGAGACACCTCTGTCATTCAAACTTCAACCTTATTCTACTTCAGCTCTAAAATGGATAAACTAATATATTGTTCCCTCCGAAGTGGTCCAACAAAGCTGGCAGAGGACAAGGGAGTGTGAAGGAACCAGTTTGTTCTCTCATCAGCTATCTATCACACAGGTAGATGTTGCTGTGTCAGCTGCCCACAGACCTGAATTAAGGCATTCTCCAATTACTTGGTGGCCATAGAATTTTCTCTCATAGGGCCCGATGACTTAGGAAATGTACGCCTTTCCTACGCACGCCTTTCCTACGCACTTCTCAGTAGTTGGTATTCTGACTTACCTTATGAAGGTGCTTAACAGGCTTTGCAGGCGTGGTTCCCTTGCGCACGCTGAATACATTTAATTAAACCGCAGAAAACCCTCCTACTTGCTGGCCAACAGATTTTCTCGTGGAGTTTTCATTCAGTAGGGTTTTTAGTAAATTTAATCTAAAGCCATCCCTTTAAATTTGGTGTACCTTGAATTAGAATTTTCTTGACAGGCTCACTAGAATATATGGAGAGAACGGTTCAGAATACTAGGAATCAATGAAAGAAAGCCATATAAATACACGGTATTTCAAATCAAATTGTATTTGTCAAATGTGCCGAATACAACAGGTATGAAATGCTTACCGTGAAATGCTTAAAAAATTAAATGAAATAAAAAAGTAACACAATAAAATAACAATAACGAGGCTATATACAGGGGGTACCGGTACCAAGTCAATGTGCGGGGGTACAGGTTAGTTGAGGTAATTTGTACATGTAGGTAGGGGTAAAGTGACTATGCATTGATAATAAGTAGCAGCAGTGTAAAAACAAAGGGAGGGGGGAGGTGTCAATGTAAATAGTCTGGTTGGCCAATTGATGAATTGTTCAGCAGTCTACTGGCTTGGGGGTAGAAGCTGTTAAGGAGCCTTATGGTTCTAGACTTGGCACTCCGGTACCGCTTGCCATGCGGTAGCAGAGAGAACAGTCTATGACTTGGGTGACTGGAGTCTTACTCTGATACCGCCGGCGGTGATGCAACCGGTCAGGATGCTCTCGATGTGCAGCTGTATAACTTTTTAAGGATCTGGGGACCCATGCCAAATCTTTTCAGTCTCCTGAGGGGGAAAAGGTGTTGTCGTGCCCTCTTCACGACTGTCTTGGTGTGTTTGGACCATGATAGTTTGTTGGTGATGTGGACACCAAGGAACTTGAAACTCTCGACCCGCTCCACTACAGCCCTGTCGATGTTAATGGGCCTGTTAGGCCCGCCTTTTCCTGTAGTCCATGATCAGCTCCTTTGTCTTGCTCACATTGAGGGAGAGGTTGTTGTCCTGGCACCACACTGCCAGGTCTCTGACCTCCTCCCTATAGGCTGTCTCTTCATTGTCGGTGATCAGGCCTACCACTGTTGTGTCGTCAGCAAACTTAATGATGGTGTTGGAGTCGTGTTTTGCCACGCAGTCGTGGGTGAACAGGGAGTACAGGAGGGGACTAAGCACTCACACCTGAGGGGCCCCAGTGTTGAGGATCAGCATTGCAGATGTGTTGTTGCCTACCCTTACCATCTGGGGGCGGCCCGTCAGGAAGTCCAGGATCCAGTTGCAGAGGGAGGTGTTTAGTCCCAGGGTCCTTAGCTTAGTGATGAGCTTTGTGGGCACTATGGTGTTGAACGCTGAGCTGTAGTCATTGAACAGCATTCTCACATAGGTGTTCCTTTTGTCCATGTGGGAGAGGGCAGTGTGGAGTCGATTGAGATTGTGTCATCTGTGGATCTGTTGGGGCGGTATGTGAATTGGAGTGGGTCTAGGGTTTCCGGGATGATGGTGTTGATGAGAGCCATGACCAGCCTTTCAAAGCACTTCATGGCTACCGACGTGAGTGCTACGGGGAGGTAATCATTTAGGCAGGTTACCTTTGCTTCCTTGGGCACAGGGACTATGGTGGTCAGCTTGAAACATGTAGATATTACAGACTCGGTCAGGGAGAGGTTGAAAATGTCAGTGAAGACACTTGCCAGTTGGTCCACACATGCTTTGAGTACACGTCCTGGTAATCTGTCTGGCCCCGCGGCTTTGTGAATGTTGATCTGTTTAAAGGTCTTGCTCACATCGGCTACCGAGAGCGTGATCACACAGTCGTCCGGAACAGCTGATGCTCTCATGCACACTTCAGTGTTGCTTGCCTCGAAGCTAGCATAAAAGGCATTTAGCTCATCTGGTAGGCTCACGTCACTGGGCAGCTCGCGGCTGGGTTTCCCTTTGTAGTCCGTAATAGTTTGCATGCCATTCCACATTCGACGAGCGTCAGAGCCAGTGTAGTATGATTCAATCTTAGTCCTGTATTGCCTGTTTGATGGTTCGTCTGAGTGCGTAGCGGGATTTCTTATAAGCATCCAGATTAGTGTCCCGCTCCTTGAAAGCGGCAGCTCTAGCCTTTAGCTTGGTGCGGATGTTGCCTGTAATCCATGGCTTCTGGTTGCAGTTTTTAATGTCCTGTTGGTAGGATACTCTTTGCCTCCTTTTTAGCACCAATTGGTAGATTTAAAAATACTTAGATCTCGTATATTATTTAGGGTTAGGAAAGTATTTATGAATAATAAATAAAAAATGGTTTGGAGAGCCTTTATGCACAAAATATATTGGTAAATCAAAAATAGTGGTTTGACTCATCCTGAAAATTGCCATATTCAATTGTTCAATCCATGAAATATTGGAAGGTGAAAAAAGTGTACAATAGAGATTGAACAATATTTCCTAAAATCTACCCTAATCCTCGAACTGTATGACAACGGTCCAGTCATCGTGAACCGTACACTACGCTGCAGTTTTAGTGTGGTCTGAGTTCCATAATGATTCAAATTTATTATTAATAAATTATTGCACAACGTTAGCCTAATATGATCCACTAATGCTAGCGACGCTCAGGAACAACGGCACGGGCATGACATAGGAAAGAAAGGTAAATGGAATGGAACAATGCAAAATGTAGGCTACAAAATGAAGGAAACAAACACTAAAGTGACACTTATAAATGCATGTGGGTATTACTGACGGTGTCTCCCGATAGTGGCTAATATTTAACATGATAGAAATTGTCAAATAAAACAGGGAAAAGCCAGGGCATACATAATTATAACATTTTAAAATGTGGGCCCTACAGAAGCATATAGCTTGGGTCTCCTAACCACTCTTATAAAAATGGTAGATTATCAGATACTCAATAAGAAGGTCTGATTTCATTATTACTGAAACATGATCCAAGTGGTAAATATAAAGATCCAGTCCATTAAAAAAATTGGAGGCCCCTTACACTTCAGTGTTGTGATGCAAAAATTATAGCAAAATGCATAGCGCATAGAATTAAAAAGGTATTGTCGGATATTATTCATCCTAATCAGACAGGTTTTTTACATGGACGATACATTGGAGATAATATAAGACAAGTACTGGAAACAATAGAACACTTTGAAAAATCTGGGAAACCAGGCCTTGTATTCATAGCTGACTTTGAAAAGGCTTTTGATAAAGTACGACTGGAATTATATATATATATATATATATATATATACATTAAAGTTATGTATTGTAACCCTAGGTGTAAAATAGTAAATAATGTATACTTCTCCGAAAATATTAAACCGTCAAGAGGAGTAAAATAAAGTTGTCCACTGTCGGCATATCTATTTATTATGGCCATCGAAATGTTAGCTATTAAAATCAGATCCAGCAATAATTTCAAGGGGTTAGAAATCCAGGGCTTGAAAACAAAGGTGTCATTGAAGGCTGGTGATTCATGTTTTCTTTTAAATCCACAATTTGGATCCCTCCACAGCCTAATATGGGCTATACTCGGCCTTGTCTCAGGATTGTAAGTTGGTGGTTGGGGATATCCCTCTAGTGGTGCGGGGGCTGTGCTTTGGCGGAGTGGGTGGGGTTATATCCTTCCTGTTTGGCCCTGTCCGGGGGTTTCTTCGGATGGGGCCACAGTGTCTCCGGACCGCTCCTGTCTCAGCCTCCAGTATTTATGCTGCAGTAGTTTATGTGTCGGGGGGCTGGGGTTAGTTGGTTATACCTGGAGTACTTCTCCTGTCTTATCCAGTGTCCTGTGTGAATTTAAGTATGCTCTCTCTAATTCTCTCGTTCTCTCTTTCTCTCTGAGAACCTGAGCCCTAGGACCATACGTCAGGACTACCGGGCATGATGACACCTTGCTGTCCCCAGTCCGCCTGGCCTTGCTGCTATTCCAGTTTCAACTGTTCTGCCTGCGGCTACGAAACCCCTACCTGTCCCAGACCTGCTGTTTTCAACTCTTAATGATCGGCTATGAAAAGCCAACTGAGAGACCTGAGCCCTAGGACCATACGTCGGGACTACCGGCCGTGGTGACTCCTTGCTGTCCCCAGTCCGCCTGGCCTTGCTGCTATTCCAGTTTAAACTGTTCTGCCTGCGGTTATGGAACCCCTACCTGTCCCAGACCTGCTGTTTTCAACTCTTAATGATCGGCTATGAAAAGCCAACTGAGATTTATTCCTGATTATTATTTGACCATGCTTGTCACTTATGAACATTTTTGAACATCTTGGCATGGTTCTGTTATAATCTCCACCCGGCACAGCCAGAAGAGGACTGGCCACCCCTCATAGCCTGGTTCCTCTCTAGGTTTCTTCCTAGGTTTTCGCCTTTCTAGGGAGTTTTTCCTAGCCACCGTGCTTCTACACCTGCATTACTAGCTGTTTGGGGTTTTAGGCTGGGTTTCTGTACAGCACTTCGAGATATTAGCTGATGTAAGAAGGGCTATATAAAATAAAATTGATTGATTAATAGAGGATCTAGATACATTTTCTAACCTATCTGGATTACAACCTAATTATGATGTGTACATATTGGATCACAAAAAAATACAACTTTTACATTACCGTGTAGTTCACCAATAAAATGGTCTGACGGTAATGTGGACATACTCGGTATACATATCCCAAAATAAATAAATAATCTCACTTCAATAAATGTTTATAGAAATGTAGCAAAAATAGATAAGATCTTGCTACCATGGAAAGGAAAATACCTGTCTAGTTGTGGAACAATCACCCTGATTAACTCTTTAGTCATACCTACCTGTTTTTTAAATTATATGAGCAAAAAATATTCCATTTTATTTGGAACGGCAAGCCAGACAAAATTAAACGGGCCTATTAATAATTAATATGAATTCGAAGGGCAAAAATGATTAAATATTAAAGCATTAGACCTCTCACTAAAGGCGTCAGTCATACAAAAGTTATACTTAAATCCGAACTGGTTCTCTAGCAGATTAGAAAGAATGTCCCACCTCATGTTCAAGAATGGCCTTTTTCCCTTTATTCAGATTACAACCTCTCACTTTCGGTTATTTGAAAATGAAATAATCTCCAAAATATCGCCATAGAAAGTTGGTTGCAATTTCAGTTTAATCCACCAGAAAGGACAGAACAAATAATACAACAAATATTGTGGTTAAACTCAAATATACTAATTGATTAAAAAAAAACATACTTTTTTGAAATAATGTTTAAAAAATGTATAATCTTTGTAAATTATATCATAAATAGGACTGGAGCTCTGTCAAAGTGACCATCGGGTTCTTGGTCACCTCCCTGACCAAGGCCCTTCTCCCCCGATTGTTCAGTTTGGCCCGGCAGCCAGCTCTGGATCAATGGAAACAGGATGCACCTTAGCTCAATTTCGAGTCTCATAGTGAAAGCTCTGAATACTTATGTAAATTGTGTATATCTGTTTTTTATTTTTAATAAATTGCAAAAATTCTAAAAACCTGTTTTCGCTTTGTAATTATGGGGTATTGTGTGTAGATTGATGAGGAAAACATTTTATTTAATCAATTTTAGAATAAGGCTATAACGTAAATGGAAAAACGGAAGGGGTCTGAATACTTTCCGAATGTACTGTATATACAGTGGGGGAAAAAAGTATTTAGTCAGCCACCAATTGTGCAAGTTCTCCCACCTAAAAAGATGAGAGAGGCCTGTAATTTTTATCATAGGTACACGTCAACTATGACAGACAAATTGAGAATTTTTTTCCCAGAAAATCACATTGTAGGATTTTTAATGAATTTATTTGCAAATTATGGTGGAAAATAAGTATTTGGTCACCTACAAACAAGCAAGATTTCTGGCTCTCACAGACCTGTAACTTCTTCTTTAAGAGGCTCCTCTGTCCTCCACTCGTTACCTGTATTAATGGCACCTGTTTGAACTTGTTATCAGTATAAAAGACACCTGTCCACAACCTCAAACAGTCACACTCCAAACTCCACTATGGCCAAGACCAAAGAGCTGTCAAAGGACACCAGAAACAAAATTGTAGACCTGCACCAGGCTGGGAAGACTGAATCTGCAATAGGTAAGCAGCTTGGTTTGAAGAAATCAACTGTGGGAGCAATTATTAGGAAATGGAAGACATACAAGACCACTGATAATCTCCCTCGATCTGGGGCTCCACGCAAGATCTCACCCCGTGGGGTCAAAATGATCACAAGAACGGTGAGCAAAAATCCCAGAACCACACGGGGGGACCTAGTGAATGACCTGCAGAGAGCTGGGACCAAAGTAACAAAGCCTACCATCAGTAACACACTACGCCGCCAGGGACTCAAATCCTGCAGTGCCAGACGTGTCCCCCTGCTTAAGCCAGTACATGTCCAGGCCCGTCTGAAGTTTGCTAGAGTGCATTTGGGTGATCCAGAAGAGGATTGGGAGAATGTCATATGGTCAGATGAAACCAAAATATAACTTTTTGGTAAAAACTCAACTCGTCGTGTTTGGAGGACAAAGAATGCTGAGTTGCATCCAAAGAACACCATACCTACTGTGAAGCATGGGGGTGGAAACATCATGTTTTGGGGCTGTTTTTCTGCAAAGGGACCAGGACGACTGATCCGTGTAAAGGAAATAATAAATGGGGCCATGTATCGTGAGATTTTGAGTTAAAACCTCCTTCCATCAGCAAGGGATTGAAGATGAAACGTGGCTGGGTCTTTCAGCATTACAATGATCCCAAACACACCGCCCGGGCAACGAAGGAGTGGCTTCGTAAGAAGCATTTCAAGGTCCTGGAGTGGCCTAGCCAGTCTCCAGATCTCAACCCCATAGAAAATCTTTGGAGGGAGTTGAAAGTCCGTGTTGCCCAGCGACAGCCCCAAGACATCACTCCTCTAGAGGAGATCTGCATGGAGGAATGGGCCAAAATACCAGCAACAGTGTGTGAAAACCTTGTGAAGACTTACAGAAAACGTTTGACCTGTGTCATTGCCAACAAAGGGTATATAACAAAGTATTGAGAAACTTTTGTTATTGACCAAATACTTATTTTCCACCATAATTTGCTAATAAATTCATTACAAATCCTACAATGTGATTTTCCGGATTTTTTTCCCTCATTTTGTCTGTCATAGTTGACGTGTACCTATGATGAAAATTACAGGCGTCTCTCATCTTTTTAAGTGGGAGAACTTGCACAATTGGTGGCTGACTAAATACTTTTTTCCCCACTGTATATACACTACCGTTCAAAAGTTTGGGGTCACTTAGAAATGTCCTTGTTTTCGAAAGAAAAGCAATTTTTTTGTCCATTAAAATATCAAATTGATCGGAAATACAGTGTAGACATTGTTAATGTTGTAAATGGCTATTATAGCTGGAAATGGCAGATTTTTTATGGAATATCTACATAGGCGTACAGAGGCCCATTATCAGCAACCATCAGTCCTGTGTTCCAATGGCACATTGTGTTTGCTAATCCAAGTTTATCATTTTTAAAGGCTAATTGATCATTTTGCAATTATGCTGAATACTGTTGTGCTGATTAAAGAAGCAATAAAACTGCTCTTCTTGAGACTAGTTGAGTATTTGTTTTATTTTTTATTTAACCTTTATTTAACTAGGCAAGTCAGTTAAGAACAAATTCTTATTTACAATGACGGCCTACACCGGCCAAACCCGGACGACGCTGGGCGCCGCCCTATTGGACTCCCAATCACGGCCGGTTGTGATACAGCCTGGAATCAAACCAGGGGGTCTGTAGTGACGCCTCAAGCACTGAGATGCAGTGCCTTAGACCGCTGCGCCACTCGGGAGCCCAGTATCTGGAGAATCAGCAATTGTGGGTTTGATTACAGGCACAAAATGGCCTGAAACAAATAACTTTCTTCTGAAACTCGTCAGTCTATTCTTGTTCTGAGAAATGAAGGCTATTCCATGCGAGTAATTGCCAAGAAACTGAAGATCTCGTACAACGCTGTGTACTACTCCCTTCACAGAACAGCGCAAACTGGCTCTAACCAGAATTGAAAGAGGAGTGTGAGGCCGGTACTGTATACATGTGTATGTATATATGTATGTATTTATGTATCTACAATATTCAAGCTGATCTACCCCCTTTTTTTTATTTGTACAAAATATAACTTCAAAGGGCTCCTGTACTAGGCTACCCGTGCATGTTCGTCGACTCACAGCATATTTCCAGCCTCCATATTTTACACAAAACACCAAAAAGTGTAGGCTTAATGACATTTGGCGATTGTCATTAGGCTGGAATTTATGCGTCCACTGTTTTCCGCACGTCTTGGTGTCGGCCACTCATCTCTGCCTTGGCAAAATGTCAGTGTTCTTGTCAAACCACATCGCATTTTGGAGCGTAGGCTATACCACCCATTTTCAAGTCCATTCACACATTTTTCATGCCTCTGACATGTGTTAATGATACATTATGGTATAATAACCTACAGTTTTCTTGACATTTTGTTTTAATTATTGTGATAGGCTCATGTTTTACTTTCACCTCTGGTTTGCTTCAATATGACTGGTTTCACATTTGTCTCCAGGGATCATAAAGAAAAATTATTTACTTAGCGCTTGTCAAATAAAATAAAATAAAATGTTATTTGCCACATGTGCCGAATACAACAGGTATAGACCTTACAGTGAAATGCTTACTTACAAGCCCATAACCAACAATGCTGTTTTAAGAAAGTTAAAAAAAGTGTTAAGTAAAAAATTGATAAGTAAAAAATAAAATGTGCAAATAATTAAAGAGCAGCAGTAAAATAAAATAACAGTAGGGAGGCTATATACAGGGGGGTACCGGTGCAGAGTCAATGTGCGGGGGCACCGGCTAGTTGAGGTAATTGAGGTAATATGTACATGTAGGTAGAGTTAAAGTGACTTTGCATAGATAATAAACAGAGAGTAGCAGCGTAAAAGCTCGTATCAATATATACAGTGCAATGAGAATGGTGTTAATTCTATCTGAAAAAAGATAGTAGATGCTTTTTCCACTTGGAACAAGCAGGTTCGCTCGACCTTATTCATGGTTTCCTCGCGCTTAAAGGTGGTGGAATAATTAGGGAATTAAGTCAAGGTCAGAACACGGCCTTATCTGTAGACACACCTCCGCCACACCTCCACTGTGATCTCCACCCCAAACAAATTGTGGGTGAATATGCTATTCTCATGCTTAAGTATGCAAAGAGAGAAAAGTGAAATAAAAAGGGAATTACATTCCATTTACGTGCACTTAACTCGGGTCAGAATTCCCCCAATATGCAATAGCATTACAGTGGAATGGTAAGACATGACGTGGTATCTAACCTGACAGATCTATAATCTATGGCTCTTCATAAAGGCTCATCAAAGCCCTGTCAGCGCAGTTCCCATAGACTCTGGGTGTAAATCAGACTCAGAGGAACATTATAAAACAACAGGCTGTGTGTGAGTGTGTCAGTGTATGTGTGTGTGTGTGTGCGCGTGTTTGTGTGTGTGTGTGTGTGTGTGTACAACCCTCTGTCTGCTCGTATCCAAAACAACTCTAATTGCACCTTGGAAACAAAGGGCAAAATGCAGCGTGAAACGACTGACGGTCAGACAGAAAGAGAGAGGGGGATAAACATCGAAGCAGACAGATAGAGAGAATGTGAAAGACAGAGAGGGAGAGAAAGAAAGGGCTCTAACCCAGTGTGTGTAGAAAGAAAGAAAAAAGAAACGAGAGGAGGCAACACTCACTCTCAAATGAGCAGAGTCACAATACAGACGATGACCAAAAGGACAAGAGAGCCGGGGACACACACACCCACACACACACCCACACACACACCCACACACACACCCACACAGGGAAGGAAAAAGAAGTAGAGGGAGGGAGGGAATGTGTAAAATTGTTTACAGGACTAAAAGGTGGGTAGAAAAACTATACATTCAGGTCTCATTAAAATGATTATTTGGGTATACTTTGTTTTTGGGTCTTCCATTCCTGTGGCGGTCCTCATGAGAGCCAGTTTCATCATAGCGCTTGATGGTTTTTGCGACTGCACTTTCAAAGTTCTTGAAATGTTCCGTATTGACTGACCTTCATGTCTTAAAGTAATGATGGACTGTCGTGTCTCTTTGCTTGTTTGAGCTGTTCTTGCCATAATATGGACTTGGTCTTTTACCAAATAGGGCTATCTTCTGTATACCCTACCTTGTCACAACACAAATGCACTAAGAAGGAAAGAAATTCCACAAATTAACTTTTAAGAAGGCACACTTGTTAATTGAAATGCATTCCAGGTGACTACCTCATGAAGCTGGTTGAGAGAATGCCAAGAGTGTGCAAAGCTGTCATCAAGGCATAGGGTGGGTATTTGAAGAATCTCAAATATAAAATATAAAATATATTTTGATTTGTTTAACACTTTTTTGGTTACTACATGATTCCATATGTGTTACTTCATAGTTTGGATGTCTTCACTATTATTCTACAATGTAGAAAATAGTAAAAAATTAAGAAAAACCCTGGAATGAGTAGGTGTGTCCAAACATTTGACTGGTACTCTATGTGTGGATGTAGGTTACTCTAGCTATGCATCCTCCTTAACTTCCTCAATTAGCCCCTAACCCCTAACTCCTAACCCCCTGGTCAGTGATTTGGGTCCATTAGGAGTCTCGTGCATGGTGATTCCTAATGGACCAATTGGAGATGAGGTATCAGGCCGGAGCTGAAACACTAGCATCACTGATGAGTCTTAGTTGAAGTGTGTAGTGGGCTTGGGTCAAATCAGTTGTTGCTGGAGCTGTTGGGTCAAACCAGTGAGGGGCTGGAGCTGTTTGGTCAAACCAGTTAAGGGTTGGAGCTGTTGGGTCAAACCAGTTAAGGGTTGGAGCTGTTGGGTCAAACCAGTTAAGGGTTGGAGCTGTTGGGTCAAACCAGTTAAGGGTTGGAGCTGTTGGGTCAAACCAGTTAAGGGCTGGAGCTGTTGGGTCAAACCAGTTAAGGGTTGGAGCTGTTGGGTCAAACCAGTTAGTGCTGGAGCTATTGGGTCAAACCAGTTAAGGGCTGGAGCTGTTGGGTCAAACCAGTTAAGGGCTGGAGCTGTTGGGTCAAACCAGTTAAGGGCTGGAGCTGTTGTGTCAAACCAGTTAAGGGCTGGAGCTGTTGTGTCAAACCAGTTAAGGGTTGGAGCTGTTGTGTCAAACCAGTTAAGGGTTAGAGCTGTTGGGGCAGGATGGGTTAGTGTGCACGCAACATGTCTTGACAGACTGGGGAAGGGGATAAACATGGTAACACTTCTCCTATACCTGTATATTATATATGCCATTTAGCAGACGTTTTTATCCAAAGCGACTTACAATCATGCGTGCAAACAAACAGTTTATGTATGGGTGGTCCCAGAAATCGAACACACTATCCTGACATTGCAAGCGCCATGTTCTATTAAAGATGTACTACGCAGAAATCGCTCCACCATTTCCACTTAATTTCAGTTTATGTGACAAAACAAGCAAGTATAGTGTGGAGAATCATTGTACCATCTATAACCAAAAATATTGTATTTTCAGCTGTTTGAATCTGGTGTACAAAACCGAAAGTAAAAGACACAAAAACATAACTTAAGAACGGGGAGCATAGAAATAGTGCACATAGAACAGATATACCGCTTCTTAAACATGCTTTCAATGAGAATGACAGATCTTTAACACACATTTCTATGTGAATTTGCTCAGGTCACCCAAAAAGTTACATATTGCAGCTTTAAGTGAGCTACAGAGAACCACATATTTTCACTGTAATTACACTATCAACAACACATAGTTACACAAAACATAAACGCATGCTCTGTCTCTAAATCCTCTACTCACCCCCACACATTTCACTGTGCTTTCCTCACCTCATCTGCCTCTACTTCCTAATCTTCTTTCTCTCTCACTTCCAACTCTCCCTTTTCTTCTCTCACATTTTCACTCTCTCTTGCTCCCCTCCCTCCCACCTTCTCTTTCCCTCTCAGTTCTACTCCCTCAGCTCTGCGTACACACTGCAGGTACGTGGGTTTCATCTCTCATTCCAACACTCTCTTTTTCAGTAAAAATCCTCTCATTCAGACACTCTCTTTTTCAGTAAAAATACACTTGTTCCCTAAATAACTACATACTGTATGACAGCCCACTACCTCTGTTTCACACAGATGTGCTTGTACTGACATAGAAGACGCCACCACACCAAATAGCAAATAAAAACACCCAAACTAAGGTCTTAATTTGAGAACGAGACAGCAAGTCGTAGTGCACATGCAAACATTACATTACTGTGCTATTTAACTTTCTTTACACTCCACAGTCAGTTGTATATACATACAGAATATTGATCAGAATAGTCCATGTACTTACTCAGTGTCAGAGTGATAGGTGAAACACTCAGGGAGGTACATCTCTACTAAATCCATGTGCTCTTTGACACCATACTCTGAGGAGCAAAGATCGCTGTCAGCTTCCTCTCTCTTTCTTTAGTTGGTCTGTCTCCCTATAACTCTCTTTCTCTGTGTCTCTACCAATCTCAGTTTTTCTCTTAAACACACACTTTCAATGGAGCAACAGTCTCTCTCTCTCTCTCTCTCTCTCCTCTCTCTCTCTCTCTCTCTCTCTCTCTCTCTCTCTCTCTCTCTCTCTCTCTCTCTCTCTCTCTCTCTCTCTCTCTCTCTCTCTCTCTCTCTCTCTGTTTCTGTGTGTCTCGCTGTCTCTATCTGTGTCTATTTCTCATGCGCTCACTGACTTTTCCTCTAGCAGCAGTGTTGACACTCCAGCCAGTGAGGTCTTAACTGTTGTGGCTCGCTCTATGATAGAGCACTCTAAGCTAGGGCTGGCCCTCATGAATATCCAGGTACTATTTTGGATGCCCCTCCCCCTGGACCACGATGTCGGCATTTGATTGGCCACCGTCTACTCCAATGAGAGCCAGACTCTAAATCGGAATTTCTAGTAAGGATATCTCTCTTTGTCCTAATGAAAACATTCTCCAATAGTAAATTACAGCCTGGGAGGCTGACCATTTAAATGAATTGTAACATTTGAATAGAGTTGCAGTTGAGATGTGTGTGTGTGTTTGTGCGTATTTGCAGGGTAGGGGAGTAACTGATTACATGTAATCAGTTACATGTAATCTGATTTAAAAGAAAATGTAATCAGTTATGTTACCAGCATAAATATTGTAATCAGTTTACAGATACTTTTGAAAAACTAAATGGTTACATCTTGGATTACTTTTAAATTGAGAAAGGATGCTTGCAATTTGTTTTTGACCTTTCTGTTTTCTCAATGACATTGAATTCAGCACTGAAAAAAGGCACAAGTTTAAGTTTCTTCCACCTGAGCGAGTCTGACCACAAGTCATAGACTACTATGATGACACACCAAATGCATTTGATATATCCTTTTTGTCTTCTGCCGCTTAATGGGAAAGTAATCTGAATGTAATCAGATTACGTTACTGAGTTTGGGTAATCCAAAAGTTACATTACTGATTACAATTTTGGACAGGTAACTACCCACTGGGCACACACTGGTTGAATCAACATTGTTTCCACGTCATTTCAATTAAATTATGTTGAACCAACTTGGAATAGACGTTGAATTGACTGTATCGGATTACATTTATAAAGTAACCTAGCCAACCCTGCGTGTTTGTAGTGAGGGAAGTGAGTACTGAAAGCTTTTGTCCTACTGTGATGATATCTGATCCTAAAGGACATTCTATACATACATCTATCTAGGTTGTGTGTGTATTTCTTCATGTGCGAGTGTGGAGTGTGGAGTGTGTGTGTTTGTTACTATGTGTCCGTGTCCTACTTTATAACAGGTGCCACAGCACTGCCTCCAACCACCCCCAACCCCAAACACACACACACATGCACGTCGACTTACTTTATTTAAAGCCCTGATTGACATAAGTTTAGGAACTCAGTGATGCAAGCCTCCCTAGCTGTTTAACTCACAGATACCCCGTCACCAAACCTAGATCTGATAATCAGTCACTAAAATGTGCCTAATATGAAGCTCTGACCTCTCCCTGACTGACACACATACAGTGAGGGAAAAAAGTATTTGATCCCCTGCTGATTTTGTACGTTTGCCCACTGACAAAGAAATTATCAGCCTATAATTTTAATGGTAGGTTTATTTCAACAGTGAGAGACATAATAACAACAACAGAAATCCAGAAAAACGCATGTCAAAAATGTTATAAATTGATTTGCATTTTAATGAGGGAAATAAGTATTTGACCCCCTCTCAATCACAAAGATTTCTGGCTCCCAGGTGTCTTTTATACAGGTAACGAGCTGAGATTAGGAGCACACTCTTAAAGGGAGTGCTCCTAATCTCAGCTTGTTACCTGTATAAAAGACACCTGTCCACAGAAGCAATCAATCAATCAGATTCCAAACTCTCCACCATGGCCAAGACCAAAGAGCTCTCCAAGGATGTCAGGGACAAGATTGTAGACCTACACAAGGCTGGAATGGGCTACAAGACCATCGCCAAGCAGCTTGGTGAGAAGGTGACAACAGTTGGTGCGATTATTCGCAAATGGAAGAAACACAACAAGAACTGTCAATCTCCCTCTGCCTGGGGCTCCATGCAAGATCTCACCTCGTGGAGTTGCAATGATCATGAGAACGGTGAGGAATCAGCCCAGAACTACACGGGAGGATCTTGTCAATGATCTCAAGGCAGCTGGGACCATAGTCACCAAGAAAACAATTGATAACACCCTACGCCGTGAAGGACTGAAATCCTGCAGCGCCCGCAAGGTCCCCCTGGTCAAGAAAGCACATATACATGCCCGTCTGAAGTTTGCCAATGAACATCTGAATGATTCAGAGGAGAACTGGGTGAAAGTGTTGTGGTCAGATGAGACCAAAATGGAGCTCTTTGGCATCAACTCAACTCACCGTGTTTGGAGGAGGAGGAATGCTGCCTATGACCCCAAGAACACCATTTCCACCGTCAAACATGGAGGTGGAAACATTATGCTTTGGGGGTGTTTTTCTGCTAAGGGGACAGGACAACTTCACTGCATCAAAGGGACGATGGACGGGGCCATGTACCGTCAAATCTTGGGTGAGAACCTCCTTTTTCTTTTTCTTTTTTCTTTCACCTTTATTTAACCAGGTAAGCCATTTGAGAACAAGTTCTCATTTACAACTGCGACCTGGCCAAGATAAAGCAAAGCAGTGTGATAAAAACAACAACACAGTGTTACATATGGGGTAAAACAAAACATAAAGTCAAAAATACAATAGAAAATATATATACAGTGTGTGCAAATGTAGCAAGTTATGGAGGTAAGGCAATAAATAGGCTATAGTGCAAAATAATTACAATTAGTATTAACACTGGAATGATAGATGTGCAAGAGATGATGTGCAAATAGAGATACTGGGGTGCAAATGAGCAAAATAAATAACAATATGGGGATGAGGTAGTTGGGTGGGCTAATTTCAGATGGGCTATGTACAGGTGCAGTGATCGGTAAGATGCTCTGACAACTGATGCTTAAAGTTAGTGAGGGAGAAAAGAGTCTCCAGCTTCAGAGATTTTTGCAATTCGTTTCAGTCATTGGCAGCAGAGAACTGGAAGGGATGGCGGCCAAAGGAGGTGTTGGCTTTGGGGATGACCAGTGAGATATACCTGCTGGAGCGCATACTACGGGTGGGTGTTGCTATGGTGACCAATGAGCTAAGATAAGGCGAAGATTTGCCTAGCAGTGATTTATAGATGGCCTGGAGCCAGTGGGTTTGGCGACGAATATGTAGTGAGGACCAGCCAACAAGAGCGTACAGGTCACAGTGGTGGGTAGTATATGGGGCTTTGGTGACAAAACGGATGGCACTGTGATAGACTACATCCAATTTGCTGAGCTGAGTGTTGGAGGCTATTTTGTAAATGACATCGCCGAAGTCAAGGATTGGTAGGATAGTCAGTTTTACGAGGGCATGTTTGGCAGCATGAGTGAAAGAGGCTTTGTTGCGAAATAGGAAGCCGATTCTAGATTTAACTTTGGATTGGAGATTCTTAATGTGAGTCTGAAAGGAGAGTTTACAGTCTAACCAGACACCTAGGTATTTGTAGTTGTCCACATACTCTAGGTCAGACCCGTCGAGAGTAGTGATTCTAGTCGGGTGGGCGGGTGCCAGCAGCGTTCAATTGAAGAGCATGCATTTAGTTTTACTAGTGTTTAAGAGCAGTTGGAGGCTACTGAAGGAGTGTTGTATGGCATTGAAGCTCGTTTGGAGATTTGTTAACACAGTGTCCAATGAAGGGCCAGATGTATACAAAATGGTGTCGTCTGCGTAGAGGTGGATCTGAGAGTCACCAGCAGCAAGAGCGACATCATTGATATACACAGAGAAAAGTGTCGGCCCAAGAATTGAACCCTGTGGCACCCCCATAGAGACTGCCATAGGTCCAGACAACATGCCCTCCGATTTGACACATTGAACTCTATCTGAGAAGTAGTTGGTGAACCAGGTGAGGCAGTCATTTGAGAAACCAAGGCTATTTAGTCTGCCAATAAGAATGCGGTGGTTGACAGAGTCGAAGCCTTGGCCAGGTCGATGAATACGGCTGCACAGTACTGTCTATTATCGATCGCGGTTATAATATCGTTTAGGACCTTGAGCGTGGCTGAGGTGCACCCATGACCAGCTCGGAAACTGGATTGCATAGCGGAGAAGGTACAGTGGGATTCGAAATGGTCGGTGATCTGTTTGTTAACTTGGCTTTCAAAAACTTTCGAAAGGCAGGGCACGATGGATATAGGTCTGTAACAGTTTGGATCTAGAGTGTCACCCCCTGTGGATGGGTATTCCAGCATGACAATGACCCAAAACACACGGCCAAGGCAACAAAGGAGTGGCTCAAGAAGAAGCACATTAAGGTCCTGGAGTGGCCTAGCCAGTCTCCAGACCTTAATCCCATAGAAAATCTGTGGAGGGAGCTGAAGGTTCGAGTTGCCAAACGTCAGGCTCGAAACCTTAATGACTTGGAGAAGATCTGCAAAGAGGAGTGGGACAAAATCCCTCCTGAGATGTGTGCAAACCTAGTGGCCAACTACAAGAAACGTCTGACCTCTGTGATTGCCAACAAGGGTTTTGTCACCAAGTACTAAGTCATGTTTTTCAGAGGGGTCAAATACTTATTTCCCTCATTAAAATGCAAATCAATTTATAAAAAATTTTGACATGCGTTTTTCTGGATTTTTTAGTTGTTATTCTGTCTCTCACTGTTCAAATAAACCTAACATATAATTATAGACTGATCATTTCTTTGTCAGTGGGCAAACGTACAAAATCAGCAGGGGATCAAATACTTTTTTCCCTCAATGTACACACATACAGTTGAAGTCAGAAGCTTACATACACTTAGGTTGGAGTCATTAAAACTCGTTTTTCAACCACTCCACAAATTTCTTGTTAACAAACTATAGTTTTGGCAAGTCGGTTAGGACATCTACTTTGTGCATGACACAAGTAATTTTTCCAACAATTGTTTACAGACAGATTATTTAACTTATAATTCACTGTATCACAATTCCAGTGGGTCAGAAGTTTACATACACTAAGTTGACTGTGCCTTTAAACAGCTTGGAAAATTCCAGAAAATGAAGTCATGGCTTTAGAAGCTTCTGATAGGCTAATTTACATAATTTGAGTCAATTGGAGGTGTACCTGTGGATGTACTTCAAGGCCTACCTTCAAACTCAGTGCCTCTTTGCTTGACATCATGGGAAATCAAAATAAATCAGCCAAGAACTCAGAAAAAAATGTGTAGACCTCCACAAGTCTGGTTCATCCTTGGGAGCAATTTCCAAATGCCTGAAGGTACCACGTTCATCTGTACAAACAATAGTATGCAAGTATAAACACCACACGCAGCCATCATACCGCTCAGGAAGGAGACGTGTTCTGTCTCCTAGAGATGAACGTACTTTGGTGCGAAAAGTGCAAATCAATCCCAGAACAACAGCGAAGGACCTTGTGAAGATGCTGGAGGAAACAGGTACAAAAGTATCTATATCCACAGTAAAATGAGTCCTATATCGATATAACTTGAAAGGCTGCTCAGCAAGGAAGAAGCCACTGCTCCAAAAAACCCATAACAAAACCAGACTACGGTTTGCAACTGCACATGGGGACAAAGATCGTATTTTTGGAGAAATGTCCTCTGGTCTGATGAAACAAAAATAGAACTCTTTGGCCATAATGACCATCATTATGTTTGGAGGAAAAAGGGGGCTACTTGCAAGCCGAAGAACACCATCCCAACCGTGAAGCACGGGGGTGGCAGCATCATGCTGTGGGGGTGCTTTGCTGCAGGAGGGACTCGTGCACTTCAGAAAATAGATGGCATCATGAGGAAGGACAATTATGTGGATATATTGAAGCAACATCTCAAGACATCAGTCAGCAAGTTAAAGCTTGGTCGCAAATAGGTCTTCCAAATGGACAATGACCCCAAGCATACTTCCAAAGTTGTGGCAAAATGGCTTAAGGACAACAAAGTCAAGGTATTGGAATGGCCATCACAAAGCCCTGACCTCAATCCTATAGAACAGAAAAAGCGTGTGCGAGCAAGGAGGCCTGACTCAGTTACACCAGCTCTATCAGGAGGAATGGGCCAAAATTCACACAACTTATTGTGGGAAGCTTGTGGAAGGCTACCCGAAACTTTTGACCCAAGTTAAACAATTTAAAGGCAATGCTACCAAATACTAATTGAGTATATGTAAACTTCTGACCCACTGGGAATGTGATGAAAGAAATAAAAGCTGAAATAAATCATTGTCTCTACTATTATTCTGACATTTCACATTCTTAAAATAAAGTGGTGATCCTAACTGACCTAAGACAGGGAATTTTTACTAGGATTAAATGTCAGGAATTGTGAAAAACTGAATTTAAATGTATTTGGCTAAGGTGTATGTAAACTTCCGACTTCAACTGTATGCACACACACATGCACACACACGCCAGAGTGTGACTCTAGCAACTTGCCACCTCTGGCACACGAGCAGGTAACAAATGTGTTTCAGAGTCACTTGTTTTCAACTTTTTCCCTTATGACCGAGGAACGTTTTTCAAAGAGGAGCAACAATATTCAAAAGCTGAGAGACTTCTATGAAAAGGGGGTGTTAGAATTACCACTGGAGCACATTGACTTTATATGAAAAATAAGACCATCATCAACACATTACTATGCCTACATGCTTAAGGCATACTTTGAAGACACTCCACTTGTCTTCTCTACAAGGCACATATTTTCATTTTCTTTCCTTTACTAAAGAATTCAGAACCCTCTTAGCCCTCAGCAACATGTCCGGGCTGAGTCTTACGAAATCTCTGATCACTGGATGGTGAATCACTTAACAGAGAGATTCTGCCTGCGATCAGCCAGTGGCCAAATCACCCCCACAAAGCCACTCAACTGGATTACTGTATCAGGCAGGCTTAGAGGAAAGAATATAGAGAGAGGTATACAAAAACACAAACAAAACACAAGACACAAATCACAGAAAGAGAGAGAAGGTAAGAGAGAGAAAAAAAGAAAAGAGGAAGAAGAGAAAGACTGATCAATAAATAGAGAGAAAGAGGTGGAGGGTAAAGTGATCAATGTTAAGCAATGCTGGGGAGGTCCACATACTGTCTATTATGCTGACGTCCAGATAACAATGACTGTTTCCAATTGTCTTTTCGAATTTCATTAGCTGGTCGTCTAACTCAAAGGAAGGTGATGCAGGGGTGAACAGCATAAATGTGCATACAGGATGTGTTTCTGTGTGTATGTGGTTTTGATATCAAAGCAGTGGAAATGGACACTTCAGATTCAAATCTACGTAGTCTGAGTAGTGTTCAGTGTTTTGAAGTGAACCTAGCCCCCCCCCCCCCCCCCTCTCGCTTTCATACGCACATAATGTACAACACACAGTATCATGTTCTGAAGCGACCCCTGGAAAACCAAACTGTAGCAAGGCGAAATCGCTTTGCTAATCTGCTTTTTGATAAGCCCCAGACATCAGACTCCATAGAGTGGTTCTTATCACACAGGTAATGTGCTCCACATTAAACACCTCACTCACATACACACATATGACGCATTAAACACCTCACTCACATACACACATATGACGCATTAAACACCTCACAAAACACACACACGTGTGCACATATATACAAACAGTAGACAGTGGGGTCTGGAATTATTGGGTCCCTTGATAAAGATGAGCAAAAAATACCTGTAAAATAACCCAAATACTGAGCTATATTGTATGCTCAAAACATTTTAAAAATACATATTTCTATACTAATACAATTTCTCAGAGAAAGAGATTTAATTTAAGAAGAAATACAATTTTTTGGGGGATCCCCTGTTTTCAATGCTCCAGCACCCTCCCCTTGTGAGGATAATGACACTGAGCCTTGTTTTATGAGATTGGACACGTTGGGAAGGATCGTAGACCATTCCTCCATACAGAATCTTTACAGATTCTTGATACCCTTTGTCAGAGCTTACGAACTGCCCTCTTCAATTCAAGTCCGGAGACTAAAATGTTGATTTTGTGGTCAATGAACAATTTCTTTGTGGATTTTGATGTGTGCTTGGGGTTATTGTCCTGCTAGAAGATCCACTTGCGGCCAAGTTTCTGGCTAAAATGTCCTGGTACTTGGTAAAGTTCATGATGATGCCACTGACCTTAACAAGGGCCGCAGGACCAGTGGAAGCAAAATAGCCCCATAACATCAAAGATCCACCACCATATTTTACAGTAGGGATTATGTATTTTCTACATATGCATTCTTCTTTCGAAAGGCCAAACCCACTGTTGATGTGGCCAAAGACCTCTATTTCACGTCATATGGCCATAGTGTCATATTATCTGCGTCTGTGTTAAGTGCTGCTATCATATACAATCACTAAATCTCAACCTAATCCCGAATGCAGATGTAACACATGAAAATAATCTTCACAGGGAAATGATCTTCAATAAACCATTTAGGAAGAATAATGTCTATGTTGGTGAAGTTTCCCTAATAGATTTTAGTAGCTGTTACTACCAATGGATTCTTTATAGCCTGAGCCAAGTTATTGTGCTGTTTTGTTCGGTCGTACACATTGACTAATTCAAGTTCAAAGCCATAAGCAAATTTAATAAGGAGGGGAGAGCAAAGATTATTTATTTTATCAGTTAAGTCGTTGTTTGAGCAAGATTTACATTTTATTTGGCACAAAGCAGTCATCCTGGGATGGAATACAACAATAGCGAGACACACAAGAGCAGGGCCACAGTGGCGTCTAGCTAGCCACTTGAGTTTAATATCACGGAAATTCGTTTGTTCACTTGCTCTAATGATAATACCTGCATCACCTTACCAGACCGTTCCTATTTACTAAAATACTCATGTATTTTAATGCATTTCTGAATAAAACACATGAAACAAACCTGGGGTACTGTTCTGTATTTGGTGCCCTAAGCTTAATGTCATTTTTTATGAGCTTCACGAAAATGGATGTCCAGCATAGTAAATACATTGGCTTTTTCAAGGAAGATTGACAAGACTTTTGTGGAATCTATTAAAATAAAGATCACATTTTCATGCTCGATAAGCTCTCTACCCAGAGGTCGATGCTGTGTAGCCTACCCTCTCAAAGCTCTGAAAAGTAGAGACCTGTAACACAAAACCAAGCAGTCAGCATTGACCATGGTATGGATTACTTCAGTTTTCTCAATCTGAGCGAGTGGGGGAAGCAACCCTCAAACCTCACACTGTAAAAATGGCAGAGTAAATTTAACTCTAATTTAAGGTTTAACTCTGTTACAGATAACGTTTGGTCCCAGTCTTAAAAAGAGTAAAACATACTCTGGCAATAGAGTTATTTTTTCAGAGTTGTATATGCTCATATTTAGTGTTGATATTTAACTCTGCATCATTGGGTTTCACTCTGTACAGTATTAATTGAAAATAACTCTCTGCAGTGTTGTTCAGTATTCTAGAGTTAATTATTTAGAGTAATGTTTACTCTCACAATATAATCACAATAGTTAATTCAACTCCTATTGAGACGAACTCAACACTATTTTGGGGTCTACATGGTCCCATTTGAAGTGAAAGGGTGGAAAGTCTAATTTACATATTTCTATGTCATATTATGGTGGCTTACAATGTGACATCCTATCTCTATTCATATCCAGCAATCACCCACAATTTACACTCAGAATGCATGTCAGAGCAGGGAGTAGAAAACTAGTGTCAGAGTCTACTAACAGTACATAAAATAAGCTGGAACAGCCTTCTCAGTAAAGGTTTAAATAAATCCAACCCTTTACAGATTAGATTAGTTTAGGAAAATATATGTTACATATCATTGTGTAGCATAAGATCAAAAACAATCAATGTACATGCGAAAACACAGATATTGAAACAAACAATTCAAAAAATCTACCTGAAACAGAGCATGCTGGGAAATATGACAATGGTGCCCCTCCCACATATGTGGATGCTCCATAGTTTTAACTCCCTGTCTCTGGTTACTCTTAATGGAGTTAAAAGTACTCCGTCCCATTCAACTCCAGTTATCAACACTAACTCCAGTAGAGTCAATTTAACTATATATTTTTTTTTACTGAGTGATGTCAACTCACCTTGATTTACTGTACACCCTGCCCAATCCCAGCACCCCCTCCATAGGGACAGCTGTCAGATTGCGTTCCAAACCAAGAGTGTCACTTTCTGGTGTCCCTAACCCCCTACTGTCTCACCTCATCATTCTTCATCTGGTCCTTCTGACATCATCACTGCGAGACGCACTGAGAATAATCAGTTTAGCTATCATCTAACTCAGTGCAATCCATCAATTACTTAGACATGTTGTAGGCAAACACTCTTGTCTAACTGCACAGATATAGTACATACTATCTGACACTTAAGTGGTTTAAAGATGTCGAGATGGAGGGAGAGAAGGAGGGAGAGAGATAGACAGATAGAGGGAGGAGGACTGGAGGAAGGGGTAAGGAGTAGGAGAAGAGAGAGGGAGGGAGAAACTATACGGATGGGTCTTTGGATAGATAGACTGATAGATTGATAGATTAGTGCCAAGATGAGCAGATTTGTCAAAATATTGATCAGTCACTCACACATTGAATATTGATCAGGAAACAGGATGTATTCACTATCAGAGCCTTGCCACCAGTGGCTGATCCCTTCCTGTGTGGGAAACTGTAGTAGAACCTCTGGGACCACCTGATCACGCCACTGACCATAGAACCGCCACTTAGTCTATTGGGACAACCAACTATTCAATGGTTTTAAATGGTTTCCACCGCTCACATGACCTTGTATGGTCCCGTTTGGAATACAGAGGGAAGAAAAAAACACTGTTGGGTCACTGCCGGACCATAACCACCCTATTGCAGCTGTCCCTAAATATTTTTGTATGGATTGCCCCCTAGTGGAGTCCTAAAAAGCCAACATACTTTCTTCCTCCCTTCATTGGAGTAATCACTGATCTGAAACTATAACGTGGAACACTTGCTTTCACCTATGATAGGTTTAACCTCTCTCTCTCTCCCTCGCTCTCCTTCTATCTCCCCAATTCCCCTTCTTTCTCTCTCTTCCCCTCTGTCATTGTGTTTAGCAGGTCACCCACCAACCTGTATTTTCAGGTTTTTATGTAAGCAGACCTTTATTAACCACTGGATGATTACAGAGGATGTCCTCTCAGCAAGGAGCACAGGATTAACAAATTCACTTCTCTTTCTCTATCTCCCTATACACAGATACACTATATATACAAAAGTATGTGGACACCCCTTCAAATTAGTGGATTCAGCTATTTCAGCCACACCGTTGCTGACAGGTGTATAAAATCGAGCACAACGCCATGCAATCTCCATAGACAAACATTGACAGTAGAATGGCCTTACTGAACAGCTCAGTGACTTTCAACGTGGCATCGTCATAGGATGGCACTTTTCCAACAAGTCAGTTTGTAAAATTTCTACCCTGCTAGAGCTGCCCCGGTCAACTGTAAGTACTGTTATTGTGAAGTGGAAACGTCTAGGAGCAACAACAGCTCAGCCGCGAAGTGGTAGGCCACACAAGCTCACAGAACGGGACCGCCGAGTGCTGAAGCGCATAGCACATAAAAATCGCCTGTCCTCAGTTGCAACACTCACTACCGTGTTCCAAACTGCCTCTGGAAGTAATGTCAGCACAAGAACTGTTCGTCGGGAGCTTCATGAAATGGGTTTCTATGGCCGAGCAGCCGCACACAAGCCGAAGATCACCATGCGCAATGCCAATGCCGGCTGGAGTGGTGTAAAGCTCGCAGCCATTGCACTCTGGAGCAGTGGAAACGCGTTCTTTGGAGTGATGAATTACGCTTCACCATCTGGCAGTCCGACAGCCAAATCTGTGTTTGGCGGATGCCAGGAGAACGCTACATGCCCGAATGCATAGCGCCAACTGTACATTTTGGTGGAGGAGGAATAATGGTCTAGGGTTGTTTTTCATGGTTCAGGATAGACCCCTTAGTTCCAGTGAAGGGAAATCTTAACGTTACAGCATACAATTACATTCTAGACGATTCTGTGCTTCCAACTTTGTGGCAACAGTTTGAGGAAGGCCCTTTCCTGTTTCAGCATGACAAAGCGAGGTCCATACAGTAATGGTTTGTCGAGTTCAGTGTGGAAGAACTTGACTTGCCTACACAGAGCCCTGACCTCAACTCCATCGAACACCTTTGGGATGAATTGCAACGCCGACAGCGAGCCAGGCCTAATCGCCCAACATCAGTGCCCGACCGAACTAATGCTCTTGTGTTTGAATGGAAGCAAGTCCCCGCAGCAATGTTCCAACATCTAGTGGAAAGCCTTCCCAGAAGAGTGGAGGCTGTTATAGCAGCAAAGGGGGGATCAACTCCATATTAATGCCCATGAATTTCGAATGAGATGTTCGACGAGCAGGTGTCCACATACTTTTGATCATGTAGTGTATCTCTCTAAATTACATATCTTTCTGTCTCTGTCCTCCTGTCCTTCCTGATTCTTTAAACTCTTCCCTTTCTCTCTCTTTCTTTGTATCTCTCTTTTTTGTTCTGCTCGCCTCTCTCCTCAAAAATGTTAAACAGAGATATAGAGAAAACTAAACAAAAAGAGGGAGGGAGAAGATGCCCAAGGTTACCACGGCTCTCCACACCTTATCTCTGTTTTATTCTTTGTCATCCTCATATCTGGCCTTTTCTGCATACACACACCTGCTTCCCAGGCCTATCACGGGGCACATCTCAGGTGTGAAGCTGCCAGGGTGGTGCTTGCACAGGTGGAATACTGTTAGTCAGCACCTGACCCTCTCAGCATGATGTCTCAAACTCAGACACCTGCTGACGACAGCAGGAACCTCACACACACACGCACGCAGGCAGACAAACAGGCAGAGACACACTCTAAAGATCGGATTACCTGGCCTACCACACAGTTAACCTCTCTCTCCACAGGTGGTATAATCTTACTCTGTCTGGATGTCAGTTGACTTAATACACAGGGTTTTTAGGTGCCAATTTCCTCACACTTCCTCCCACCTCTCTTCTGTTCTTCCTCTCTCTCACTCTCTCCAGTTCCTATACCCATTCTCCTTCTTCCATTTTCTCTCCCTCATTCTCATTCTCATTCTCTCTGTACCGTCCTCTCTCTGCCTCTCCTTCTCTCTCTCCAATTCCACTCCATCTGTCTCTTTTTTCTCCCCTCCTCTCTCCTGTCCCTCCCCCTTCTCCTTCTCACATACCTGTCCCTCTCTCTCTATGCCCTCTACCTCTCCCCACCGCCCCTCCCTCTCCCTCTCTCTCGCTCCTATAAAGGTGGATAGGTTGAGCAGCAGCCAGTTAACCAGGCTAACACAGACCAGTGGGTCTCAGCTACGCCAGGAACACCACTCCAAATGTAATTTTCTGCAAGATTACACATGATAATGACGGTCCTAGGAGGACCGCCATAATTGATGTCTTCCAATTATAGATGTATAACTATCGATCTGTCAACACTAGAGAGAGGGAGGCAGTAGAGAGGGATTGAGGGAGGGAGAGAGTAAAGCTCTGTAAATAAATGTTTACTTAACCGCTGCGAGATGGAAAGAAGGATGAATATGTATTGGAAAAATGACAGAGAACAACTCAGTACTGACCAACTTGACCTTAAAATGCAGGCGGAAGATTGAGGAATGTAATAAGATAGCTATTCTCAAAACTAATTGTGGGTAATGGCACACACTGTTTTGGGAGAGCAGAAAGCCGATAGAAACCTAAGTGAGGTGGGTATACCTGAGTACAGGACAGACCTCTACCACCTGGACAAAGGAAACACACACACACTCACACACACATTTCTATCCCAGCCCAAATGCCCTCTAGCCAACTGCCCTGGTCAAAATACCCCACTCAAGATACACACTTTCAAATACCCTCTAAATGTCCCCAGTCTAAATATCCAACAACAACATCTCTTAACACCCCATCCAGCCCCTGCCCTGTCCGGCTCAGTACTCACTCTCACTGTTTCCTCCAGAGCCCTGCAGCCAGCTGCAGTCAGTCAGTCTCAAGGACAAATGCCTTCAGCTCTACCCAGCTCTCTTCCTTCCTCTCCTCTCTGTGGATCAGCGATGCAGCAACACAGACCTTTCTCTCCTCTCCTCTGGACCAGCGCTGAGTTCACTTACCCCACTCAGTCCTGAGTGTGTGTGTGATAGGGGAAGAGGATAGAGAGGAAGTAGAGGACACAGCTCTTCTGCATTGCCATAGATACAGGGATCGCTGTAGCAGCCTTGCAGAGGGGGGGAGAGGAAGGGAAAGAGATGGCATCACGTTTTAGTGAGGTTCTCTGTCAGCATGTGAGTTTGATGCAAGTACACTACATGTACAAAAGTATGTGAACACCCCTTCAAATCAGTGGATTCGGCTATTACAGCCACACAGTTGCTGACAGGTGTATAAAATCGAGCACACAGCCATGCAATCTCCATAGACAAACATTGGCAGTAGAATGGCCTTACTGAACAGCTCAGTGACTTTCAACGTGGCACCGTCATAGGATGCCACCTTTCCAATAAGTCAGTTCCTCAAATTTCTGCCTTTCTAGAGCTGCCCCGGTCAACTGTAAGTGCTGTTATTGTGAAGTGGAAACGTCTAGGAGCAACAACGGCTCAGCCTCGAAGTAGTAGGCCACACAAGCTCACAGAATGGGACCACCGATTGCTTTAGCGTGTAAAGATAATCTGTCCTCAGCTGCAACACTCACTACCGAGTTCCAAACTACCTCTGGAAGCAATGTCAGCACAAGAACTGTTCGTCGGGAGCTTCATGAAATGGGTTTCCATGGCCGAGCAGCCGCACACAAGCCGAAGATCACCATGTGCAATGCCAAGCGTCGGCTGGAGTGGTGTAAAGCTCGCCGCCATTGGACTCTGGAGCAGTGGAAACGTGTTCTCTGGAGTGATGAATTACGCTTCACTATCTGGCAGTCCGACGGACAAATCTGGGTTTGGCGGATGCGAAGAGAACACTACCTGCCCGAATGCATAGTGCCAACTGTAACATTTGGTGGAGGAGGAATAATGGTCTGAGGCAGTTTTTCATGGTTCGGGCTAGGCCCCTTAGTTCCAGTAAAGGGAAATCTTAACGCTACAGCATACAATTACATTCTAGACGATTCTGTGCTTCCAACTTTGTGGCAACAGTTTGAGGAAGGCCCTTTCCTGTTTCAGCATGAAACTGCCCCTGTACACAAAGCAAAGTCCATACAGAAATGGTTTGTCGAGATTGGTGTGGAAAAACTTGACTGGCCTGCACAGACCCCATCAAACACCTTCGGGATGAATTGGAACGCCGACTGCGAGCCAGGCCTAATCATCCAACATCAGTGCCCAACCTCACTAATGCTCTTGTGGCTGAATAGAAGCAAGTCCCCGCAGCAATGTTCCAACATCTAGTGGAAAGCCTTCCCAGAAGAGTGGAGGCTGTTATAGCAGCAAAAGGGGGACCAACTCCATACTAATGCCCATGACTTTGGAATAAGATGTTCGACAAGCAGGTATCCACATACTTTTGGTCATGTAGTGTATATCAGTCGAGTTCATACAATTTATGAAGCATGTTTTTGAAAAAATAGCATTTTTATGTTTTCTGAGTGAGGTTTTCTTCTGTTGCTTTTTGCTTGAGAGAAACAGAGAGAGAGAAAGAGAGACATGGTAAGACACACTGAACCCACATCTGCTCATAATACCAGGGGATTGTTTCACTCAGGCCTTCAGGTTTAATGAACATTACATTGACAATGGTAACACTTTATTTTACAATCATATTTCAGTTGTTATTTACCAGGTAAATAGATGAGACTATTAAGTAAAGTGCAACCAATATAATTTTTTCACTTTATAGAACATGTTACTGTCTACCGTACACACTGGGAATTGTAATTGTAAAGACATTTCCATGTGATGGTTGCTACACATACCCAGCAAGTACAGCATGATTGGGAAACATGGTTAGAATTTTGTTTGGCTTCTTTTTAAAGCCCCCATGAAGAATGTTTTATGTCATGTTTAAATCATCACTGTATGTCTAATAAATCACTGTGTTTATTTCAAATACATTTTTTATAATTTATTTTCCAGAGCCTCCTTGCCATTGAAATGCTCAGTCTGATCGTGTGGGCGACGTGTTGATACACATTTAAATATATTTACATATACAGCCCTGATTGGTAGATAGGATCGTCTAGACCAGGGTTCTTCAATTCCGGTCCTGGAGGGCCGAAACACTTCTGTTTTTTATTTCTACCTGGTAGTTAATTGCACTCACCTGGTGTCCCAGGTCTGAATTAGCCCCTGATTCGAAGGAGAGGATGAAAAACAGAGGTGTTTCGGCCCTCCAGGACCGGAATTGAAGAACCCTGGTCTAGACTATAGCCTACCCCACTAAGCCCTTCAAAGTAGGAGGATAGATATGCAAATAAAAGATGACTGGTCATTGGTCAGAATAATTAGATCAGATTGTGATGTCATGATCTGGGCCAAAAACTCCATCCCACCTGAACAGGCTGAAATTCCAGGCATTTTTTTCAAACAGCCCTTACACAAAAGGGGCAATATGATAATTCTCTCAATTTCCGAGTGTTATTTCGACCTCAGTGTGGAAATGTCAAAAAACAACAACAAAGGAAATCAAGTTGACTCCACTGCCCCTTTAATAAAATAAACACTATTCTGGAGTGTTCGGGGTTGAACATTCTACTTCAACACCATACATACATACAATGATTTCATTTCCTGAATCATTCATGACACTTCCCTCAGGAATACCATCTATAGTGCTGGCACAATTACCGTATATAACCGATGGTTATGAATGAAGACCATCATGAAAATAAAATAACAGCTGAATGAAGATGGGACAGCCGGGCATTCATGCGGTTGAGTCCGTTTCTGCGTTAACATTGACTCAAAGGAATAATCCTTTAAAAAACGATCTATTTTTCTTTCTTTCATTAGTCCACTGTTGATACAGTCCCAACATGTTTTGCATGTCAGCAAGTTTTCAATAAATATAATTTTTGGAAAAATGCATCATAATGATGTGGAAAGTTACACTGCCTCTTGACTGCTGACATGCAATACATTTTGGGACTGTATTAACAGTGATTAATGAAAAAACAAGCAAGGTGCAACAAGCAAGGTGTTGTAGCAAACAATAATCAAAGCTTGAGTTGAGATGAGTTGGTTATTTGAATCAGCTGTGTAATGCTAGGGCAAAAACCAAAATGTGCACCAGGACCGAGTTTACAATGCCCCATCCCTGCAGCACAACACATAGAAATAGGATGAATAGAATGTTCCTGGCAATTTGACTTGTACACTCGCAGTGGCTGCCTGGTACTGTATTGAATAATTTGTAGAACGTTCATTCAATTGATGTTAACTGATGTGGCTCATGCAATGGAATATATATTTTTGTAATCAGTTGAGTTGAATCAAAAAATCACAACACATATTGATGGGTACACTTCCTGCTTTTACTTCCTGCTTTGCTCCTATGGGCACACTCGCAATGGCAGCCAGTCCACCCATTATGCAATCATTGACTTGAATGGGGACGCCAGTTCGATTCATTCTGTTTCTATGGGAGCACATGCAGTCAGGAGCAGAGGAGAGGAGAAAATGAGTCTTAAAAAATAAAATAATCATCGTCATCTACACAATCTAACATAACTGACCAATATCCCAAAGGAACCATTTGATAGTTTAAAGACATAAAAAATAAACATTTGCCAGTACATTACATTAGCGCTATACCAGAGAAACTACAAGTAGGATAATTGTAATTACCTTTACCTAATGCAGTACTCAGCCATCACCTTTTAGTACTAACCCAGTAAGAACTAGCTGCATATGTTATTCCATTATAGTTACCCTGGAATAACGCCAACGTAATGTAGTGTTGCAAAACATATTTAAAAGCAAATATTACTTCCACCACATGCACACACAATAGTGATTTTGATGCGTACAAGGATATTCACCTAAAATATATTTTTTGTCATCCTGTGCATTATCAGAACAATAACCATTGATTGAAGAGAAATGATTTTCTGGTGAAACTGAGCCTTTTAGTGTGCTGTGCAGTACACACAGTCCAACAACCTGGCTAGTAGCATACAATCAAACTCAACTACAATGCCTGGTAGTCTTCTATTCATTCCTTCTCTTTTCCCTGGTAGAAACGTTGGACATCCCGAGTACAAATCTGAGGTGGGAAACCCAACGCTCCATGCACTTTCAGTCTAACCAGGGCCAAAACTTTCCCTCGGAGTTTCGGCCCTGGTTAGAGTGGAAGTGCATGGAGCGTTGGGTTTCCCACCTCAGATTTTCCTTTCTGTCTTCCTATTAGCTAAAACTGTTCTTGCTGACTTGCATCCTTCCAGCTCTGCTGCTCTATCAGAGTATCCTTCCCAGAGCGTGTTGACCACAGTCCTCCCTGCTCTCAGTAGGGTCCATGTCCATCGAGGCCTACTGGCCTGGCCTGTTCAGTTGGGGCCTAAAGCCTGAGGCTCAGTTAAAACCCAGACCCGCTCCCTTGGGTCTCTGTGTGGCCCGAACGGGCTCGGTGATGCCCCTGCCCTCCGGACCCAGGCCCATGCCGGGGCTCCAGCCCATACTCTGCAGCATCCGGTTGCCCATGTTGGTCTCTGGGATGGGCACCGCACTCTCACCTACCACCCCTAGAGAAGGAGAGATAAAAGAACAGGAACACAGAGTTACAACATAAGAAGAGATGGAAATAAGAGGAGAGTATGTTAGAGGGGGAGAGTGAGACATAAGAGAAGGAAGGAGAGACTGAAAGAGATACGAGCAGAGCAAATTATCTTGATGAAGGCTTAAGGCTTATTGATTAAGCAATTTCATTCCCCCTCCTGGTATTAACATTTTCCACTCACCTAAAACACACTACTAACAGAGGTAGAGGTGAAGGTTGGGAAGGGAGCAGGAGAGGGTTTGGGATACACAGCCGTGATTGGCTTAGGGTTAATCTGGTATCTCTCTGTGACTGCAGAGCCTGCCAACTGACTACTGTCCAATCCAGGTTAGGGAGGAGGGTTGAGAGCTAAAACTGGATTTAACAGGGGATGGTGAGGTGGGGGGGGGATTGGGAGTGTGTCAGTGAGTGCAGTGGTGTGTGTCAAAGAGTTTACCTGTGGGTGGAGGTAAGCCAAGGGGTGCTGCTTTGCGTCTCCTCTTGACGTCCCCCGTACACAGAGACCCCAGGTGACCACTCGTCTGCCTGCAGAACCACAACCAGGAAATAAGCCTCATTCATTAGCATCCATCTGTTGGCAACATCCTAGAAACAATGTGCTGTTGTGGATGGAACAGCTGTATCATTTGTCTGTTAGATCCTTCGCTGATTGGATCATTCCTCCTGTACCTGCTGGCCGTCTTTACTGAGCAGCTCCTCCGATGGCCTCTGTCTGACCATGAGTCCCAGTGCATCTAGAGAGAGAGAAGAAATGAAAAGCCAATAGCAAATGTAAAATACGTCTATCTGGGCATTATCAGCCATAAATGTATAACAGCCGGTACTGTTCTGAAGGTGCAGCTAAGTGATAAACATGTCTTACCTGTCCATGTTCTCTTCTAGACCCTGGACTAAACCATGGGCTGTGGAGGACACATAGGTTCGTTTAGTTTATTTGCACACAGTCATGTCAAATAGAGAAAAATACAGAAAATAAATAATGTGTAGACAGATATTCTACAAGTCAGGTGACTGCGAGGGAGGTAAAGTAGACTGACTCATGCGAGTCCTGGTGGTGTCGTCCCAGCCGCTCGTTGAAGGCTTGTCCTGAGCTGCGCTGAGAAGCCTGGCCCTGGGGCCCACCATGAAGCCGGCTCAGCCTGGCCTGGAACCCTGCCACAGGAGAGGCAGCAGAGTGCACACATCATAGACTGGAATAGGGGAAACGCTACGGCAGCTGTAGAGGCTACATGATAAACCCTGTGCAGTAAATGCCCCCTACTGGCCATATGACAGATCACAACTCTTCTTTGTATAAAATTCATTCTACCATCATGCAAAGAAAAAGAGTGACAAGCGGGACTAGTAATCAAAATGGTACTGGGCCCAGAGATACAAACAAACAGGCAGACATATAAAAAGACAGGTCTGGGTCCAGCTACCTCTCTGTGCCCCGGGGCTCATTATGGGAAAGGATCCGGTGAGGATGCTGTTGAAGACAGGGTCAGCCAGGTCCAGTTCCTCCCCTGCCTCTCTCTCCCACCAGGGAATCACCCCCGCCACCCCACATGCTCCCCCCGGCTCCCCCTCATAGAACCAGTCACTCTGCTCATCGTCACCTGGGAGACGGGAGGAGGCAAAGGTTAAAGGTTAGGGCTGAGAAAATAGGTTCCATAGAAAACATTTACTTATTTAGATTTTGGACCAACTTTTTTAAGACATGTTTTATTCTTGTTGATAACACTGTATAAATGACATACGCAGTGGGTGTAGAAAATGTTTTTAAATAATCCTCATTTAAATATGTTTCTGCCTATAATTTCAGATATTTGGAAGGCTATTTGTTTATAATTAGATACATGCAGCTTGTCTTCGGTCATAACTTGCTGACCTATAAATCAGTACTGACAACAAATGAAAATGTTATAAATTGATTGATTGAATGAATGCATCAATAATATAGTTGACGTCTGTAAAGTTGTCTCATCCATTACTGCTTCTCTCACAGCATGAGACATCTAGGGTTCTGGGAGAAAAGCTCTAACACAAGGTAATGATTCTTCTCTTGCAAGATTTTCAAAGGACATGTTGAAATAAAGGCTGTACAACGATACAACAAGTTTCAAATTAGATTTCAGCTCGTCTTGGATGCATAATGTTATGTGAATAAAAAAAATCTGCTTTAATATTGCAGACAGATTGTAACTTCCATCAATGTAATTGTCTGCAT
Organism: Coregonus lavaretus; assembly: GCF_964263955.1. Lineage (NCBI taxonomy): Eukaryota > Metazoa > Chordata > Actinopteri > Salmoniformes > Salmonidae > Coregonus > Coregonus lavaretus. Next base: position 20,304,829 of record NC_140020.1, on the reverse strand, counting down.
CACTTCCAATCCCCCATGTTTTTCCCCCCCACACATATATACATACATACATACATACATACATACATACATATATACAGTGGGGAAAAAAAGTATTTAGTCAGTCACCAATTGTGCAAGTTCTCCCACTTAAAAAGATGAGAGAGGCCTGTAATTTTCATCATAGGTACACGTCAACTATGACAGACAAAATGAGAAGAAAAATCCAGAAAATCACATTGTAGGATTTTTAATGAATTTATTTGCAAATTATGGTGGAAAATAAGTATTTGGTCAATAACAAAAGTTTCTCAATACTTTGTTATATACCCTTTGTTGGCAATGACACAGGTCAAACGTTTTCTGTAAGTCTTCACAAGGTTTTCACACACTGTTGCTGGTATTTTGGCCCATTCCTCCATGCACATCTCCTCTAGAGCAGTGATGTTTTGGGGCTGTCGCTGGGCAACACAGACTTTCAACTCCCTCCAAAGATTTTCTATGGGGTTGAGATCTGGAGACTGGCTAGGCCACTCCAGGACCTTGAATTGCTTCTTACGAAGCCACTCCTTCGTTGCCCGGGCGGTGTGTTTGGGTTCATTGTCATGCTGAAAGACCCAGCCACGTTTCATCTTCAATGCCCTTGCTGATGGAAGGAGGTTTTCACTCAAAATCTCATGATACATGGCCCCATTCATTCTTTCCTTTACACGGATCAGTCGTCCTGGTTCCTTTGCAGAAAAACAGCCCCAAAGCATGATGTTTCCACCCCCATGCTTCACAGTAGGTATGGTGTTCTTTGGATGCAACTCAGCATTCTTTGTCCTCCAAACACGACGAGTTGAGTTTTTACCAAAAAGTTATATTTTGGTTTCATCTGACCATATGACATTCTCCCAATTCTCTTCTGGATCATCCAAATGAACTCTAGCAAACTTCAGACGGGCCTGGACATGTACTGGCTTAAGCAGGGGGACACGTCTGGCACTGCAGGATTTGAGTCCCTGGTGGCGTAGTGTGTTACTGATGGTAGGCTTTGTTACTTTGGTCCCAGCTCTCTGCAGGTCATTCACTAGGTCACCCCTTGTGGTTCTGGGATTTTTGCTCACCGTTCTTGTGATCATTTTGACCCAACGGAGTGAGATCTTGCATGGAGCCCAGATCGAGGGAGATTATCAGTGGTCTTGTATGTCTTCCATTTCCTAATAATTGCTCCCACAGTTGATTTCTTCAAACCAAGCTGCTTACCTATTGCAGATTCAGTCTTCCCAGCCTGGTGCAGGTCTACAATTTTGTTTCTGGTGTCCTTTGACAGCTTTTTGGTCTTGGCCATAGTGGAGTTTGGAGTGTGACTGTTTGAGGTTGTGGACAGGTGTCTTTTATACTGATAACAAGTTCAAACAGGTGCCATTAATACAGGTAACGAGTGGAGGACAGAGGAGCCTCTTAAAGAAGAAGTTACAGGTCTGTGAGAGCCAGAAATCTTGCTTGTTTGTAGGTGACCAAATACTTATTTTCCACCATAATTTGCAAATAAATTCATTAAAAATGATGAAAATTACAGACCTCTCATCTTTTTAAGTGGGACAACTTGCACAATTGGTGGCTGACTAAATACTTTTTTCCCCCACTGTATACACACACATATACATATCCTTTTTTAAAATCTATTTCCCTTTATTACTTTCCAACCCCACCACCCCTTCCCTAATTGGAGTAAACTAGTGAACAACAATGCTTAGGCCTCTACTTCCAGCTTATACATACTATATACATTTTATGGACACAGTCAATTTTACAATAATTATATTTAGTTTGTTTTTACTCCTGAACTTCCTCTACCCTCAACCTCTACGATCATTTTCTTGATGTCCATCCGGTTTGCTTCTATATTTACATTTACGTCATTTAGCAGACACTCTTATCCAGAGCGACTTACAAATTGGTGCATTCACCTTATAGCCAGTGGGATAACCACTTTACAATATGTATTTATTTATTTAAATTTTTTTTGGGGGGGGGGGTCATATCTTTCTAACTGTGCACTTTCACAAAAGCTCTCAACCTATATACAGTGGGGGAAAAAAGTATTTAGTCAGCCACCAATTGTGCAAGTTCTCCCACTTAAAAAGATGAGAGAGGCCTGTAATTTTCATCATAGGTACACGTCAACTATGACAGACAAATTGAGAAAAGAAAAAATCCAGAAAATCACATTGTAGGATTTTTAATGAATTTATTTGCAAATTATGGTGGAAAATAAGTATTTGGTCACATACAAACAAGCAAGATTTCTGGCTCTCACAGACCTGTAACTTCTTCTTTAAGAGGCTCCTCTGTCCTCCACTCGTTACCTGTATTAATGGCACCTGTTTGAACTTGTTATCAGTATAAAAGATACCTGTCCACAACCTCAAACAGTCACACTCCAAACTCCACTATGGCCAAGACCAAAGAGCTGTCAAAGGACACCAGAAACAAAATTGTAGACCTGCACCAGGCTGGGAAGACTGAATCTGCAATAGGTAAGCAGCTTGGTTTGAAGAAATCAACTGTGGGAGCAATTATTAGGAAATGGAAGACATACAAGACCACTGATAATCTCCCTCGATCTGGGGCTCCACGCAAGATCTCACCCCGTGGGGTCACAATGATCACAAGAACGGTGAGCAAAAATCCCAGAACCACAAGGGGTGACCTAGTGAATGACCTGCAGAGAACTGGGACCAAAGTAACAAAGCCTACCATCAGTAACACACTACGCCGCCAGGGACTCAAATCCTGCAGTGCAGACGTGTCCCCCTGCTTAAGCCAGTACATGTCCAGGCCCGTCTGAAGTTTGCTAGAGTGCATTTGGATGATCCAGAAGAGGATTGGGAGAATGTCATATGGTCAGATGAAACCAAAATAGAACTTTTTGGTAAAAACTCAACTCGTCGTGTTTGGAGGACAAAGAATGCTGAGTTGCATCCAAAGAACACCATACCTACTGTGAAGCATGGGGGTGGAAACATCATGCTTTGGGGCTGTTTTTCTGCAAAGGGACCAGGACGACTGATCCGTGTAAAGGAAAGAATGAATGGGGCCATGTATCGTGAGATTTTGAGTGAAAACCTCCTTCCATCAGCAAGGGCATTGAAGATTAAACGTGGCTGGGTCTTTCAGCATGACAATGATCCCAAACACTCCGCCCGGGCAACGAAGGAGTGGCTTCGTAAGAAGCATTTCAAGGTCCTGGAGTGGCCTAGCCAGTCTCCAGATCTCAACCCCATAGAAAACCTTTGGAGGTAGTTGAAAGTCTGTTTTGCCCAGCGACAGCCCCAAAACATCACTGCTCTAGAGGAGATCTGCATGGAGGAATGGGCCAAAATACCAGCAACAGTGTGTGAAAACCTTGTGAAGACTTACAGAAAACGTTTGACCTGTGTCCTTGCCAACAAAGGGTATATAACAAAGTATTGAGAAATTTCTGTTATTGACCAAATACTTATTTTCCACCATAATTCGCAAATAAATTCATTAAAAATCCTACAATGTGATTTTCTGGATTTTTTCCCCTCATTTTGTCTGTCATAGTTGACGTGTACCTATGATGAAAATTACAGGCCTCGCTCATCTTTTTAAGTGGGAGAACTTGCACAATTGGTGGCTGACTAAATACTTTTTTCCCCCACTGTAGCTGTACCATGATATTTGCATTGCTACTAAGTAACCCTCCAATTGTTCTCCACTATTCCCCCCGCTAAAGCCCCTCCCCATCCAAAGTTGGGCCGTCATCCCAGTGATCGGCATACCACCCCCGTCCCCCCGGATCCCTAGGCCCCCGAGAGGACAGGAACCATCCATCGAAAACAGCACACAGAGCCACCCACAAAACAGAAGCAGGTCAACCGCCAAAAGCATTTCCAACACTCTCACCTCAATATATATATATATATATATATATATATATATATATATATATATATATATATATATATATATATATATATATATATATATATATATATATATATATATATATATATATATATATAGCTATTTAAAAATATATATCTATTCAAATATCTTGCATATCTTAATTTCCATCATTATCAATTAATATTCGTAATAATGTTGGTAGTTCATGCGTAGGATTGTTACCTATAACCTGGATTGCCATTGTATTCCATTACATTTTAGCAAACAATTATTGTGCTTCATCCTATATTCTCCCTAACATCCTTACCCCCTTGCAACAGACGTGGGATAAACACACACACACACACACTCTAACACACTCAACCATAAGATCAGATGCTCAACGGTTCTTACATCCCAGAGCCCAACTCAAGAAAGGACCTGATTTACGAATGCATATACAGTTACAGCTGTATAAAAAAAGCATGCAAGATTTAGCAAAAATTGACAACAATGTGAGATTTGATTCATCTACAGTGAGGGAAAAAAGTATTTGATCCCCTGCTGATTTTGTACGTTTGCCCACTGACAAAGAAATGATCAGTCTTTCATTTTAATGGTAGGTTTATTTGAACAGTGAGAGACAGAATAACAAAAAAATCCAGAAAAACGCATGCCAAAAATGTTCTAAATTGATTTGCATTTTAATGAGGGAAATAAGTATTTGAACCCCTCTCAATCAGAAAGATTTCTGGCTCCCATGTGTCTTATACAGGTAACAAGCTGAGATTAGGAGCACACTCTTAAAGGGAGTGCTCCTAATCTCATCTTGTTACCTGTATAAAAGACACCTGTCCACAGAAGCAATCAATCAATCAGATTCCAAACTCTTCACCATGGCCAATACCAAAGAGCTCTCCAAGGATGTCAGGGATAAGATTGTAGACCTACACAAGGCTGGAATGGGCTACAAGACCATCGCCAAGCAGCTTGGTGAGAAGGTGACAACAGTTGGTGCGATTATTCACAAATGGAAGAAACACAAAATAACTGTCAATCTCCCTCGGCCTAGGGCTCCATGCAAGATCTCACCTTGTGGAGTTGCAATGATCATGAGAACGGTGAGGAATCAGCCCAGAACTACACGGGAGGATCTTGTCAATGATCTCAAGGCAGCTGGGACCATAGTCACCAAGAAAACAATTGGTAACACACTACGCCGTGAAGGACTGAAATCCTGTAGCGCCCGCAAGGTCCCCCTGCTCAAGAAAGCACATATACAGGCCCGTCTGAAGTTTGCCAATGAACATCTGAATGATTCAGAGGAGAACTGGGTGAAAGTGTTGTGGTCAGATGAGACCAAAATCGAGCTCTTTGGCATCAACTCAACTCGTCGTGTTTGGAGGAGGAGGTATGCTGCCTATGACCCCAAGAACTCCATCCCCACCGTCAAACATGGGAGGTGGAAACATTATGCTTTGGGGGTGTTTTTCTGCTAAGGGGACAGGACAACTTCACCGCATCAAAGGGACGATAGACAGGGCCATGTACCGTCACATCTTGGGTAAGAACCTCCTTCCCTCTGCCAGGGCATTGAAAATGGGTCGTGGATGGGTATTCCAGCATGACAATGACCCAAAACATACGACCAAGGCAACAAAGGAGTGGCTGAAGAAGAAGCACATTAAGGTCCTGGAGTGGCCTAGCCAGTCTCCAGACCTTAATCCCATAGAAAATCTGTGGAGGGAGCAGAAGGGTCGAGTTGCCAAACGTCAGCCTCGAAACCTTAATGACTTGGAGAAGATCTGCAAAGAGGAGTGGAACAAAATCCCTCCTGAGATGTGTGCAAACCTGGTGGCCAACTACAAGAAACGGCTGACCTCTGTGATTGCCAACAAGGGTTTTGCCACCAAGTACTAAGTCATGTTTTGCAGAGGGGTCAAATACTTATTTCCCTCATTAAAATGCAAATAAATTAATAAAAATTTTGACAAATGCGTTATTCTGTCTCTCACTGTTCAAATAAACCTACCATTAAAATTATAGACTGATCATGTCTTTGTCAGTGGGCAAACGTACAAAATCAGCAGGGGATCAAAATACTTTTTCCCCCTCACTGTATATAGTCTAACTTACTGATATTGAATATTATGTTTTTATCTTGAGGTGATTCGCACCGCTGTGTATTCAATACGCCATCTTGTCTTTTGGAGTCTTGTGATTTTAATACAGTCTGCTTTTATGAAAGTGTCAATTGCATAATATTGCACATTTACACACGGCCCCTATTCGTATCTGCCCACTTGCAATCGCTCAAGAGATGCTGAAAGACATATTTCTACATTTCTGTTCCAGAGACAAAATTAACATTAGGTGTGTCACTGCACTGCAATAAATACTTAATTCTGCACAAGTTAATTTTATTTTAGGCTACATGTGAGAGGTTATAGGCCTACAGTCAGTGTCCAGATTTCAGTTACTGATGAATCTCAAGTTCAAAGGTGCGGTAGACCAGGGGGTGCTGCCGCACCCCTTCTTCCGCCATCCCTGTAAATGGCAAGATTTGGTGGCCAGTAAAATAGATTGATTACCTTGCCTCCCCTCGTCATTGGTGTACAGTCCACCATCACTACTGTTGCTCACACTGCTGGTCTCACTAACAAAGAGAGAGACAGAGAAAGAGAGAGATGAAGGAGAAAAGATGGGAGTGTGAGAAGGAGAGATGATGGGTAAACAAGAAAAGTCTGAAGTCAATTTTCATTGTCCATCATACAGCGAAACCTCTGAGGTAGAAGGAGACTTGCTGTGGGGAGAATAACCTTAAACAAGCCTCCCAAACACTGCTTTTCAACCAGGTGAGTGTACCTGTGAACGTATAGGCCTACACAAAGGAGCAGGGAAACAAAACAGACAAGAGAAACACTAACCACCTGTCACTCATGTCCTCATCTGAGCCCTTCTGCTCCTCAAACTCCATCTTGTCCTTGGGCCCCGCCTGCCGCATAATGGCATCCCCACTTTCCACCACATCAGTCACCTCCAGCCCGAGCCTGTGGGCTGCCAGTTTCCTCTTCTTCACCCTGCTCTTCCCTCCTCCAACTCCACCACCAGTGAGCTCCATCCCTGCCCTGCCCTCAGCCGCGCTCACCCCAGGGATCCTGCACCCTGCGTGGGGCTTGGGGACAGGCGGGGGACCTAGCATGGTGGTGGTGCTATTGGAAGTCACTGGCTCCAGAGGGGGATCGACGGCCATGCGTTTGACCTTGCGCCGTCGTCTCAAACTGCGGGACCCCTCTGTGCTCCCCACTCCTCCTAGGTCATCCTGCCAGAGGGGGCGCTTGCCACGTCCTGTGTCAGGGTTCAGGGGGGTACGGCGCTTGGGCCCCAGCTGCTCGTCAGAGTCGCTGTTGTCACGGGCATGGCTGTTACTGCTGGCAACGCTGCCTGTGGTGGCGCGGTAGTCCTGACAGGAAGTGAGCGAGGGAAGAGAAGTATAGAAAGAGGAAAGACACATGCCAGTTAGACAGTATCTGTTTTCATAAGGAATATGCTTACTGTACAGTTACCAAGGTACTGTTCCTTTACAATTACAATAAGATAAGTGAGGTTTATTGAGGACCTGGACCGCCCGAGACCCCCTCCAAACCTTGTGTTCGTCCAGGCTGGACTCGGAGCCCTCACTGAGGTGGCCAGTCTCCCAGGGCGGGTGGGGATTGTCAGAGCGTCTCTTCCTCCCTCGGCGTTTCCGGGCCTGTCTCTTCAGCAGGCAGCCCACGGCCAGCGCGTGGTCCCCCCCATCCCCGAAGCCCCCCCGCGCCGCCTGCTCCGAGCTCTCCTCCAGCGCCGACACCAGGTCATGGACCAGCTCGTCCATCGTCCGGCTAAAGTGTCCCGGGAAGGAGAGAAAGGAGGTGTTAGCGTGTGGTACAAACGGTGAAGAATATATATATTTGTGTGTGTATAGCCCAAATCGTGTGTGTGTGTGTACACTACTATCCTGGTGGTCCTCTGTAGCTCAGCTGGTAGAGCACGGCGCTTGTAACGCCAAGATAGTGGGTTCGATCCCCGGGACCACCCATACACAAAAATGTATGCACGCATGACTGTAAGTCGCTTTGGATAAAAGCGTCTGCTAAATGGCATATTATTATTATTATTATTATTATTATTAACATGTCAGTGTGGAAAACTGTCCCATGGCATGAGTATAACCTGGCATATATCTATTAGTATTATTATCTGTAATGAAAGGTGTTCCAGTGCACATACCATCTTAATGCTAGCTAGGTATTAACGGCAGCCAAATGTTGGATGAACTTGCATGCAGAGTTTGGGTTAGACGGCCCAGGAACAGCCAATGTGTTAATCCAATCCATGGAGATCTGACCCACATTTAAAAGCTAGCATAGTTGGCTAAACCACAAAAGAAAAGCAAGCTAGTTAGCTAAATCTAGAGCCACAGACTCGCAATTTGTTACTTATCGTTAGTGGCCCATTTTGCTGTCAAAATGTCAACATCTGATAGCTAGGTAGCCGATGAACGTTGTAATGTCATCAAAATATAAGCAGCTGTCCTGCCAGGTAGCTAGCTAGCTATGCTAATCAGCTAGCTAGCTAGCAATTTTCTCAGACATCACTTACCAGCTGGTTCCCGCTTTACTGAAGGTCTTTAAATTAGCTGCACCGAACATTAATGCCCCCCAAAGCCTGTTACTTTTAACCAAAAATAACGGGAACACGTCTAAATAAGGGAGTAACCATTATTACAAAGCTAGCCTAACAAATCTGCGAAAACGCAGTCGAGACACTTTTTCTTCTGTTGTGTTGTGGTTGGCTACCAACGTTAATGGTGCATTACTGCCACCTACTGGACTGAAGTGTCTCTCCACCAACTTTGTGGGAGTCCATGCTTTGTACACCTGAGGAAACATTAGGCTATCCATTCTTGAAGTTGTTGACAAAATTGCAAAATCTCTGTTTGGTTGGGGATCATTGGTGGACAGCAATCTTCAAATATTGTCACATAGCAGAGATTTAGAGATTTGGTGTGGGTCTGGCCTACAACATCTGTGAGCCACGGTGATGCTTACGACCCAAGGGCAGACATGGTTTTATGGGGAGCCATAGTTTAGTTTGATGGAACAATTCAATTACAATTCCTCCCATCAGAACAATAACAATCTAAGATGTTACCTAGGCTTTGCTCTTTTGTTCCAAACTCCCCACTCCTTCCCAAAGTGTAGGCCTACCCACAACATGATAGTCTCAGAAATCCCAGACCTAGGGCAGCGACAGCACTGTTCCAGGACTCTAAGCTCAAACATTATTTGGTACATTGTGGGAGGCAATCCATCTGTCTCTAGAAAGACTGACACCATGATGCAGCAGTAGTGTACAATTGTTCTATATGTCATCATGCATTTTTTGTTGTTGTTGTTAAATATAACATCTAGAATAAAATACAGCATTTATGACTGAAATCAGTTTATTACAAATTATATGATGGTACAAATCAATGTTCATGATGATGTACAAACTGGTATGTAAAGTCCATGGCATAACATCTGTAAATATATTCAGTACAACAAAAATATTAAATAAATAATTTGGAAAAACAACATTGTAGCCTTCAGTATGACCATAACATCAAAGTCATTTAAAAAAACTGTTTTTGACGAATAGCAACAGATATTCACATACAGTTTGGTTTGCACTTTGCAGTAATTTTTTCCCGCCCCAATTGTATTTTTATACAGCTTGAGTTACATGCATTGTAGCAAAAACTAAATTAATATTGAGAAGCAAGTAGCCCAAAGCTGACATCACCCATAGCAGCAAAGGTGACATAATCAGACCAATAGCCAGTCAGATGTCTGTTCTGGGTAGGTGACAAATCCATACATTCTCAATAGCTTTAGGGTCAGTGAACACCATGGCACCATTGATGACTGAAAAAAAAAAAGCTTTACATTTAGCATAGATATGATCTGTTGTAGGATTAAGTACTTGACAGAAATCAAACTGATAAGTGATACTCTAAAACAGCCTATTAAAACCTCAATTTCAGCCACAAGTCATTGTATTTACTGCTTAATTAAACATACTGCTTTATTTTCAGTTCCACCCATGGGTTATGAGGTGTATCTCAAAATGAAAAAGTGCACATTTGGTGAACTAGCCTGAACTCTCACCCAACTAAACTACATAATTATGTTACACATGCATAAAATTGTTTTTTTGTCCGTTCTTATTCTTTAACTTACATCTATACAGGATTCATCACACACAATCCCACACATCCCAGCTGCCTTTGCAGACGGAGGGAATAAACTGTAACATTGGCTCAGCCCACAACAGCTACATAACTCACAGGCATTCTTAGTGCACACACACATTACATTTTTTACATTTTAGTCATTTAGCAGACGCTCTTATCCAGAGCGACTTACAGTTAGTGAGTGCATACATTTTTCATATTGGCCCCCATTGGGAAACGAACCCACAACCCTGGCGTTGCAAGCTCCATGCTTACCAACTGAGCTACAGTGGACAATAAGGAACTGCTCCATTCTACCTTTACAGAGCTAGTGCACTACAATACAGTCAATTTTGGGCCAATTTACTAATTTGAAGCACATAGGTTCATTCATCCCTTCAAATCCTCAAACATTCTCTCATTCAGACACACCAGAACAAGAAGCTACATCAGTATCATACTATCAACTACCCTGACAGAAATATAGTGCCACTGCCAATAACATGAAATCACAACCATGACGCTTTATCATTGATAGTGTCAGCCAAAGCTTGGTACAGAATTACAAAATGTAGGACTTAAATAATACCTCAGTCGATTGACCTAAATTAACAAATTCATTAATTAAAAAAGGCAGCATATGAAAATGTTATGCCAAGTATGCTTTTCCCCCTCTTTATGATGCTGTATAGTGTATACTGCATTTATTTGGGATCCCAAACATTGTATGACACACTTTTCTAACATTCTGTACGCACAGCATTCATATAGAACAAATCAACTTGAGAAAAAAGGGAGAGTGGTGGTCAGTCAGTTCATTCAGTAGCTATTTGCCAAGCAGTAAAATATCCCAGTCGTTCAGGAATATTCAATGAATCATATTTTACAAGACAAGCACAGAACACTACTAACACCCTCTCTAATGCTGCTCTGTTTTGGCATGTCATTGAAGTAGCCCATCACATGTTCTCATGGACACCTAGGAGTGTTTTCATCAGGATTATCACTATGGTAACAAAGAATGTGCAAGGATGTAGCCTGTCTTATCTTGGGCATCTGGCCAAACCTACAGTACTGGGCTACTACACATTGTACAGAACAAGTAGACAAGGCATATGGACATTATTTTGTACACAATCCACTTATTAAAGCGACAAGCTACAACTTATTTTACTCAGCTTTGCCTACTTAAAGTTGAGCTTGTACAATGTGGAAGAAGCAATTCTAAACAGCGGTACTCAAGTTACTTACAGTACACCTTTACCAGTCACAACGCATACAGTATACTGTATCCTGTATCATGATAGTTTTACATAAAAAATGACAGTGTGGTGAAGGGAGGCAGTCACCACCAGGAGATGCTACAGAAGCCTGGGAACACTGATCAGGCCATAAAGTTTGCCCCTTTGGGGCTTCGAGTGGTCCTCTTGGTGCTTTCGTTGGGATTGGGTTTGGAAGTGGTGGGGCTGGTTGAAGGGCCCGCACCACGCTGTCTGTCCCCAGGCCCAGCGGGCTTACTGGGGGATTTCTTCTGCCGCGAGGGGGACTTGGTGGCCTGTCCTCCTGAAGCAGCAGCAGCCACCGCTGCCACCTTAGGGTTCCCACTGCCAGCTCCACCGGGTTCCACAATGCTGTTGATCACTACAACAAAGGAACATTCCGTGTTCTATTAGATTCCATAGGCCTACTGGATCATATGCTTTCAGCTTTATTTAGATGTCCTGAATAGGTCATGCAGACATGAAGCCGTTCAGGAAAAGCAATTCTACATTGCACTCCCAGTACATTTTAGGAATATATATATATTTTAACAACAAAGAATAACCCATGTGTAACTCTTACTTTCTAGTTGTTTCTGTACTCTTCTCAGCTCGTTCAGGATAGAAGAGATTTCCTGTGACAGAATTAAAACGATTGCATTTTCCCATATAATGTCCTCAGTTTTACACCAAAATGGCTACCAATGTAAGATGTGACTGGCTACCAATGCTGTACCTTATTTGATGTTTTGAGGATAGGGACTTCGTTTTCAGCATTGATCTTCGCTTCAATCTCCTCCCAGGCCTCAGTCTTGTTGTGGAATAAAACCCTGACAGAAAAAAAAACAAAGGACTGTATAATCTAACAGAGCCAAGCAGAGAGGAAATCACTGACTAGCTCTTTTCCATTACATACAATTATGTTAAAATAACACAAGGTAGGAGCCAAGGTACATCAAGTTCCCTTACTTCATTTTCTCAGCCAGCTGTTCTGTGTTCTCCCGAATGGCCTGAGAGAGCTGAGAAACAGGGTTCAACATCAAATTGTCCAAAATCACCTAGAGGGAGAAAATGGTGGATGTCAAACACCCAAAGTAGTTTCCCATGCATTAATATACTTTAGTCTAATTCCCAGAAGACCAAAACTAACTGCAACAGCTCATTTTGTTTCTGCGTGAGCCAGCTTTGTAATAATTGTGATATACCTAGGTTTCCAAATCATTGATAGTTAGTGAAAGTACTATTCTAAAATGGAGGAGAAACAAGTGTGACAGGTAAGTGACCTCTTCACGGTTCCACCGTGGCTTAGAGCTTGGGTCTTGGTCATTCATGTTAGGATCCATGTCCATGACAGCAGCAGAACCTGGCGATAGTAGAACCTTCTGGTAGTTTAAGCTGGCCTCAGGGATATGTTGGACCAGCTGGAAAGAGAATAGAATCAGTGCATGGTCCGCACGTTCTGAACAACTGACATGACCATGACTACTGAGACAGTGCCTCAAGGCCTTCTACTGTACTTCAAGGGCACAGTGAGAATAAAAAAAGTTACAATATCTTTGTTATATTGTACTAGAGAAAAATCGACCAGTGTGACTAGTGCTTTGTGATTACATGCTCCAAGGCAACATGCGGTGGTGAGAGCAGTTGAACTGTGAGCAGTGAATTTTAGTTTTGCTGGGATACAAGCCCGGGAAAAAAAAGCGACATTAGTGGAACATGAAAAGGTATCTGTTGCAGTGACAGTGAAAGTCTGTAGTGAGCCAGTGACAGGCAGGCAGGCAGTTATGGTCCTGAAAAGCTGTCACCATAAACGCTCATTAAGAACACATACAACATCCCAGTATGATATAAATCAGAATCTGTAGCATGACAATCCAGCAGCATACAAGTGTTTGGATTAGTGATGATAGCCTGAAGAGTGATGATAGCCTGAAGAGTGATGATAGCCTGAAGAGTGATGATAGCCTGAAGAGTGTGGGAGGTGAAGGGAGAAAATATAAACCGTTGCAGGACAGACAGAGAGACAGAGAGAGACAGACGGATGTATCTGAGGTATGCACCTGTGATGGGAGTACCACTCGCAAACATGTACATGGCCTCTGTACAGTAGAGAACAGAGACATGCTCATGATAATCTAAAAAATTAGAATGGATCCTTTGCACATGTCAATGAGCCTGTACATCATTTTGATGTAAGATATTTAGTGGCACATGTCTAAAATAACTTATAGAGGGAAGGAAATTCCCATAGGCTGCAGTGCAGTTTATTATGCATTAGAACATTACAAAGGGATGGAAATAACTGTACATAGCGTGAGGTGCAGGTCAGGGGGGCATGTTTGAAGTGTATTATGGGTAGTGGGCGGGCACACCTCTTCCCGGCTAGAGATGGGGATGGTGGAGGCGGGCCCGGGTGTGTTGGGTGCAGAGCTGGGTGAGGGGTTGGTGCCCATTCCAGAGGAACTCTGGGAGTCCCCATCCCCCGCCACATCATGAATCTCACGGGCCAGGATGGCAAGGTCCTTGGCCAAGTCCTGACTGAGCCTGGGAAGACACAAACAAGTCACGACCACATAAAAAATACATACGTACAGAATGCATGTTCTACAGCTGCCAATCATAAGACTCAATAAGTGGTTTCAGCCAGGTGATACACAGTGACGCCATAGTTAGTGCCATTATGCCACCCTACTTTGCTATCTCGGCACTGTGTGTGGTCCAGTTCTGGTAGTGGTCATCCTCATTCTGGACCTCGTCCTCCTCAGTCTCCAGTGAGCCGGACTTGGACCGGGCGACTGCTGCTGCTGCAGCCTTCTCCTTCTGGGCCCGGGGAGTCTGTGTGGCAGCAGACGTGTGGGAGGAGCGTTTGTGTTTGGGGGTTCCAGAGCTGGCCTCATATTCCTCCTCAGATGTGGAGGTGTAGTCTGAACCCTTCTGCCTTCGACGGGAACCTACCAGATAACAGCACAGTTGTTCATTTGATCCATATCTCATGCAGTTACAGCATACATAAAAAAAAAAAAAGATTGTATAGGTGCAGTGAAATGTGTTGTGTTAAAGGGTCAGCCATGAAATGCGGCGCCCCTGGAGCAAATTAAGGTTAAGTGCCTTGCTCAAAGGCAAAAAAAAGTTTACAAAAATAAATACATTAAAAAAAAAGTTTCAGCAGAAATCGGGCCTCCCCCCAGCCTTACTCAGCAGCAGCACCACCTTTATAAAAAAATCCTGGGGAGAGCCCTGATGAATATTAATAACAACATTAGTCATTGCCAGACCCTTGGGATTGCCAATACTACTCCACAATAGATACTGATACGTAATACACCATCTATGCATAATATGGGTCACTAATTTACAGTGCCTTCAGAAGTATTCACACCCCTTCCTTGACTTTTTCCACATTTTGCTGTGTTACAGCCTGAATATAAAATGGATTAAATTGAGATGTGTTGGTCACTTGGCTACACACAACACCCCATAATGTCAAAGTGGAATTGTTTTTTCATTTTTTTTTTTATAGATTAATAAAATGAAAAGCTGAAATGTCTTGAGTCAATAAGTATTTAACCCCTTTGTTATGGCAAGCCTAAATACGTTCAGTAAAAATGTGCTTAATAACAAGTCACATAATACGTTGCATGGACTCACTCTATGTGCAATAATATTGTTTAACATGATTTTTGAATGACTACCTGATCTCTGTACCCCACACATACAATTATCTGTAAGGTCCCTCAGTCGAACAGTGAATTTCAAACAAAGATTCAACCATAAAGACCAGGGAGGTTTTCCAATGCCTGGCAAAAAAGGGCACCCATTGGTAGATGTATTTATTTATTTATTTTTAAAGCAGACATTTAATATCCCTTTGAGCCTGGTGAAGTTATTAATTACACTTTGAATGGTGTATCAATACACCCAATCACTACAAAGATACAGGCGTCCTTCCTAACTCAGTTGCCGGAGAAGAAGGAAACCGCCCAGGGATTTCACCATGAGGCCAATGGTGACTTTAAAACAGTTACAGAGTTGAATTGTTGTGATAGAAAACTGAGGATGGATCAACAACATTGTAGTTACTCCACAATACTAACATAATTGACAGAGTGAAAAGAAGGAAGCCTGTACAGAATAAAAATATTCCAAAACATGCATCCTGTTTGCAACAAGACATTAAAGTAATACTGCAAAATATGTGGCAAAGCAATTCACTTTTTGTCCTGAATACAAAGTGTTATGTTTGGGGCAAATCCAATACAACACATTACTGAGTACCACTCTCCATATTTAAAAGCATAGTGGTGGCTGCATCATGTTATGGCTTGTAATCATTAAGGACTGGGGAGTTTTTCAGGACAACAAATAAATGGAATGGAGATAAGCACAGACAAAATCCTAGAGGAAAACGTGGTTCAGTTTGCTTTCCACCAGACACGGGGAGATGAATTCACCTTTCAGCAGGACAATAACCTAAAACAGGTCAAATCTACACTGGAGTTGCTTAACAAGAAGACAGTGAATGTTCCTGAGTGGCCGAGTTACAGTTTTGACTTAAATCAACTTGAAAATCTATGGCAAGACCTGAAAATGGTTGTCTAGCAATGATCAACAACCAATTTGACAGAGCTTGAAGTATTTTGAAAATAATAATGGTAAATGTTGCACAATTTTAATGAATGTGAAATTTTTTCTAAAAACATGTTTTCACTTTGTCATTATGGGGTATTGTGTTTAGATGAGTGAGATGTTTTATTTATTTAATCTATTTTGAATTCAGGCTGTAACACAACAAATGTGGAATAAGTCACCGGGTATGAATACTTTCTGAAGGCACTGTACATGCACATCACATTTCGGATAAATGTCAAAATGACAAATAGCTATGTGATGACGTCCGGCCAGGAGCTGTGTTTCTATGGAAACGGCAGCAGGCAGCATCATCACACTGCTTCGTAGCGACTACACTGAGCTCCTACAGGACAAGCCAAAATACAGCCTACCAGCATGCATCTCAAAAGGGAGACTGAGTCACATTCACTATGAAGGGTGGAAAAGGTCACTTCAACTCATTGTCATGCCCTGTTTCAATACTCTGTGGCCCGTGATTTTATGTGCACCAGAACTAGACATTTTATCACATACAGTGCCGTGAAAAAGTATTTGCTCCCTTTCTGATTTTCTCTTTTTTTGCATATTTTTTTATACTGAATGTTAGCAGATCTTCAACCAAAACCTAATATTAGATAAGGGAACCTGAGTGAACAAATAAAAAAAATGTATACTTATTTTATTTATTTAATTAACAAAGTTATGCAACACCCAATTCCCCTGTATGAAAAAGTAATTGCCCCCTTACACTCAATAACTGGTTGTGCCACCTTTAACTGCCTACAATGACTGTAACCAAATGCTTCCTGTAGTTGTTTTGGTTGAAGAACATTCAGTATAAAAAAATATGCAAAAGTAGAGAAAATTAGAATGGGGGAAAATAGTTTTTCACGGCACTGTATGACTTTTAAATCAAGAATAACAATTCATTAGTGTAACGTGAAAATGTGTCTGTTGCAGTGAAAGTCTGTATTGAGCCAGTGGCAGGCAGGCAGTTATGGTCCTGAAAATTATCATTTATGGTGACCGCTTAAGAACACATACACAACATCCCAGTATCATAAAAATAATACATTTGTATCATGACAATCTCCGGTCAGTCTTAAAATGTGATATACAGTATACACTCGTAGAAAAAATGGTTCCAAAAGGCCATAGGATAACCCTTTTTGGTTCTAGGTAGAACCATTTTAGGATCCAGGTAGAACCCTTTTGGGTTCCATGTAGAACCCTCTGTGGAAAGGGTTCTACATGGAACCCAAAAGGTTTCTACCTGGAACCAAAAAGGGTTCTACCTGGAACCAAAAAGGGTTCTACCTGGAACCAAAAAGGGTTCTTCAAATGGTTCTCCTATGGGGACAGCTGAAGAACCCTTTTAGGTTCTAGATAGCACCTCTTTTTGTATGAGTGTATGACTTTTAAATCATAAATTACAATTCAGGATAAAAAAACATGAATTCTCTGCATTGCTTTGTGCAAGCAAATAGCATGGCTATGCAGATTGAGAA
The DNA here is from genome assembly GCF_964263955.1 of Coregonus lavaretus. Taxonomy (NCBI): domain Eukaryota; kingdom Metazoa; phylum Chordata; class Actinopteri; order Salmoniformes; family Salmonidae; genus Coregonus; species Coregonus lavaretus. The sequence goes on along the minus strand of NC_140020.1, from coordinate 20,287,319 downwards.
GTTACTCAATGGTGACTTCAATAATACTCACTGGTTGTGCTGGAGTATTTAGCCCCGCTGGAGCGTGTGCGGGTGAGGGGCTGCTTCCCAGGAGCTCCGGCTCCTCTTTTGGCTCCCTGCTTGGCCCCTGCTTCACCCACTGAGGTCTTCCTGACCGGCCCAGTTGATTCTGCACTCCGGTTGGAGAAGCCAGGCCGGGTTGTAGGGGTGGTGATGGAGGACTCGTTGTCACTAGGCGTAGTGAAGGAGCCTGCTCGCTTCCTGGGCATGGCCAAGATGTCCAGTCTGGAGAGGAGCTTCTTCCCATCAGCAGACACCTTGGAGGGAGCACCGATGTGGTCTGAGTTCTGGGATCCCCGGTCAGTCTCAGTACCATCATTGTCAGAGTTCTCTCCCAGGCGTGCCCTGCGCAGCATGGATGCTCTGGTGGGCCGTGGTGCTGACAGGCTGTTGGAGCGGATCAGTGCCTGCTGTGCTGCACTCTTGGGGGTCTTCCCATTGTCCTCTTTCTGTAGGGGAGCTATGAGCTTCTTATTGCAGCTGGCGGGTCGGGAGCCGGTCTCATGGTCAGAGGCCGTGTCAGGCCAGTGCTGGCTAGAACCCTGCTGGTCCCCTAATAGGTCCAGTGAACCGCGGTTCCCCGTGCTGCGCCGCATCTGGAAGCGCTTGGCCTGCTCGGCCTTGCTGCTGGAGTTATCACCGGCAGCTGCGTGGCTGCGGCGTTTTTCTGACAGGCGCTCGCGGGCCGTGGGCTGGCGGTGGCCCTTCTCCTGGACAGACGTACTGGAGGAGGACCTGGCGGCCGTCCTCTTCTTGGGGCCTGTGGTGACGGGGGTGTTCTTGTTGCTGACGAGACTGACGGTGCTGGCTGTATCCACATCTGATTCCCCAGACAGAGAGTCATCCACGTGACTGGAGGAGCCTCCTCTCTTAGAACTGTGTCCGGAGCCTGAGGAGGGTAACTTGACCTCCAGGGAGGAGAGAGCAGCGTCTGCGGTTTCCCTGAGGAAGGGCTGTGGGTCCTGGGCCGTCTCACTCCTCTGCTCCATGTCCCTCAGGGTGGGGTGACTGGAGATGTGGGGGAGCCTCTTGATCTGGACGTCGTCACTGGGTCGCTCCTTGGTGAAGCTTTCCTGCCTGACGAATGAGGAAGTCCCTAGAGCGTCTTTAGACTCCTTGTCCTGCTGGGAGTGGAGGTTTGGAGCGGAGTTGTTTGGCTTGACGCCTGACCTCCGGGGCTCATGGCTGCTCAGGTGCCTAATGAGGACGGTGGTGGGGGAGGTTTTGGCAGGGGCTTCTCGCCCCCTCTCAAGCCCCTGAGACAGAAAAGGGCTTCGGGCCAGGTCCGGCTTGCTTAAGCTACATTCCTCAGAACCAATGTAAAAGGAGGTGGACTTGGTAGACTGAGTCGGAGACAGCTTATCTTGACCCCTATAGTGAGGTCCAGTGTCCCCGGGCGAGGTAGCGCCACTCTTCCTCCCCTGGCTCTTCCTGGTCCTCTCCAGTACAGAGCCATCGTCAGAGCGGCTGGCATCACTCAGGCTGTCTGGGTCTACATCGTCCTGGACACACAGCCTCTGGGTGGTGTCCTGATGCCGGGGCGTACCATTACTCCTCTCCAGGGGGGTTTCTGGGCCTGGGTAGGGGGGTTCGTGGCGGATCAGGATGCTGGGGGTGGGGCTTTCTGGCTTCTCTCTGTCTCCAGGGGGAACCTGGGGAAGCAGTCTCCTGATCCTACAACTCTGGCTCCCATCTGACTCAGAGTTATCCACGCTGTGGCTAGGCATCAACCGACTCATCAATCGCAAATCTAGGAAAGAGAAACATATTTTAATTCAGGCTTTTTTCAGTTTGCTCACATAAGTTCTGAGCAGAGCGGTCAGTGGGTGCAGATGACTCACCTCCCTCTGCAAATTCCCCTTGAGGTGGAGTAGAGCCTGGTTCTGCATAGCTGTCTGCCAGACCAGCCCAGCGAGAAACCCACTTAGGCCCCTCCTCCTGTGCTGCAGTGTTAGCAGACGGCACCTGAAACAGTGGAGGAAACTATGAGGGGTTAGATACAGAGGATAAACATAATTATAATCTCCTTCCAAGAACAATCCTTACATTTTAAAGAGGCACTGTAGAAGCCAAAGGGAGTATCAAGGAAGGACAAATGATAACCATGCATAGGTTTGAGGTGGAACATGCAAACGTTTTAGGTCCCTTATTTCTCCCGTAGCGTAGGATGGTGAGGTTACCTGGAAGGGGCCTGAGGGGGCCCCACTGAGAGCAGCTGGGTTAAAGCCATGCATAGACACTGCTTTCATTTGATCCACAGTGCTACCGTCGCTAGGCCGGAGCATTGCCA